>NC_138555.1:18044737-18439624 GCF_964273705.1 Natrix helvetica
AGAACGATCTCATGACCTCCATAGATCTGAAGGAGGCGTACCTGCACGTCCCAATCCACCCGGCACATCGCAGGTTCCTGAGATTCCAGTTTGCCAACCAGCACTTCCAGTACAGAGCCCTTCCCTTCGGTCTCTCGTCGGCCCCGCGCACCTTCACCAAACTACTGGCCGCCATCGCAGCACATCTCCGCTCCATCCCGGTGAGACTGGAATGCTACCTGGACGACATTCTCATCCACTCGTCGTCCAGGGGGCAGGCCCAGATGGATCTGGACACAACCATCCGTGTTCTACGACAACACGGCTTCTCCGTCAACCTCGCCAAAAGCCATCTGACCCCGACCTGCAGCATCCAGCACCTCGGCACAGTCATCAACTCCGAGTCCTGCAAGGTCTTCCTCACACAGGAGAGAGTGGACAACATCAGGTCTCTCGTGAGGAAGATCCGCTCCACAGGGTCGGTGTCGATCGTCTCCCTATCCCAACTTCTGGGGAGACTGGTGTCCTGCATCTCGGTGGTCCCGTGGGCACGTCTCCACACACGGGACCTCCAATGGTTCTTGCTTCCGCTCCAGAGACGCAAGGCCAGCAACTCCAGGCGGGTGGTGCGCCTACCCCCCAAGGTGCTTCGCTCCCTCCGATGGTGGCAGTCGGACGCTCTCCTGAAGGGGTGCTACTTCAAGGAGCTGGAGCGCTTGGTCATCACTACAGATGCCAGTCTCTTCGGGTGGGGCGCCCACCTTCAACAGCAGGTAATTCAGGGCAGGTGGTCGCCAGCGGAGCTCGCCCACAACATAAATTGGCTAGAGCTCCGGGCCGCCAGGCTGGCTCTGTGCCACTTCCTCCGGCTGGTCAAGAACAGAGACGTGCTGATCCTGACCGACAACATCGCCACGAAGGCGTACATCAATCATCAGGGCGGCACAAGATCCTTTGCCCTGATGATGGAGGCGGAGGCCCTGGGAAGGTGGGCGGAGAGACACCTGACATCCCTGCGAGCAGACCACATCTCAGGAGAAGACAACGTGACGGCGGACTGGCTCAGCAGATCCACCATCCAGAACGCAGAGTGGCGCCTTCACCCGGCGCTGTTTCGTCAACTGTCACAGAGGTTCGGCCTACCAGTAGTCGACCTCTTCGCGTCTCCAACCAATGCCCAGCTCCCCAGGTACTTCACGAGGTTCCAGTGCCCCGGGGCGGAAGGCACAGATGCTCTTCGGTCTCGCTGGACTCCGGGTCTGTTGTACGCCTTCCCGCCTCTCCCTCTGATTCCTCATGTTATCAGGAAAATTCTGTCAGAGGGGGCAGAAGTGCTGCTGGTAGCTCCTCACTGGCCGAGGAGATCCTGGTTTGCCGACCTGATCAGCCTCTCTGTGTCACACCATTGGCGCATTGCTCAGGAGCAGATATCCCTCAGCCAGGGGGCAGTACAACATCCAGAGCCCCAGTGGCTGCAACTTGCCGTATGGCACTTGAAGGGGACATCCTGAGGCTCAGCGCATATTCAGAAAAGGTGATCCGTACCATCCAGGCATCCAGGCGCCCTTCAACGGTCAGAATCTACGAAGCCACCTGGTCGTCCTTCTCTCGCTGGTGCCTCCAACATCAGGTCGTCGCTACATCTGCCACCGTCCCTCAGGTCCTGGACTTTTTGCAGGAGGGCCTTGACAAGGGCCTGGCGCCCAATACCCTCAAACGCCAGACGGCCGCCTTGGCCACCATCTTATCCACAGGCTCGCACCTGCCTCTCAGCAAACACCCGCAGGTGCGCAGTTTCCTCAAAGGCGCCACCAATCTGTCACCTCCCACCATCCACAGGTATCCAACCTGGGATTTGTCTGTGGTGTTGCGCTCTCTGTCCGAACCTCCCTTTGAACCTCTCCGGACTGTTGGACTGCGCCACCTGACTCTAAAGACCGCCTTCCTTATTGCCATCACCTCGGCACGTAGGATCTCTGAACTGGCCGCGCTCTCAGTCAGAGACGACCTCTGTGTCATCCATTCCGACAGAGTGGTCCTTCGGCTGGACCCAGCATTTGTGCCTAAAGTCAACAGCGTTTTCCACCGTTCACAGGAGGTTGTCCTCCCGGACTTTTGTCCGCGTCCCAGTCATCCCAGGGAACGCGGGTGGCATAAGCTGGACGTCCGTCGCGCTCTGCGAATCTACATGAAAAGGACAGCTCCCTTTCGCAAGACAGAGGCACTCTTTGTGTCCTTTCAACCTGCTACTATGGGCAGGAAGGTTACCTCTTCCACCATTGGGCGCTGGATAAGGGCGTGTATCCAGCTAGCCTACGAGCATCAAGGCAGACCAGTTCCTCCTCGTGTCACTGCCCATTCAACGAGGAGTGCTGCAACCTCGGCTGCATGGGCCATCCAAGCATCCATCGAAGACATCTGTCGGGCCGCCACGTGGTCGAGCCCGTTGCCCTTCATCAAGAATTACAGACTGGACGTTTTCGCCTCGGCTGAGGCAGCCTTTGGGAGGAGAGTTCTGCAGAGAGTTGTCGCGAGCCCCGCGGCTGTGGACAATTCTTCCCTCCCTGGGACAACATAGCTTTGGCATGTCCCGTGCTTGGACACTCCAAGCAGCGCCTAGGAGAATGACCGTTGGCTTACCTGAATGGTCTTTCTCTGGGCGCTGCGGGAGTGTCCAACCCCACCCTGTGTAAGTGCCGCGGGGTACCTTCCATTGGACATCCGGACTATCGCCATTGACAGGTCCTTTGGACTTTTCCTTCGTTTTTTAAAACTGAGCCTCTGAGGAGAGCAAGGGGCGGAGCTACAAAAAATTCGAACTCAGTCCTTGGGCAGCAAGCTGAAGTTAACCCGTGCTTGGACACTCCCGCAGCGCCCAGAGAAAGACCATTCAGGTAAGCCAACGGTCATTTTCCTGGTCTCATTTTCATGGCTGCACAGGTGGCACAGCTTCTTACATAGTCTTCCACTTCTGCTTTCATTTTAGGCCACCAAAATTGTCGTCTGACGAGGTGTAGAGTTTTCAGGAATCCAAAGTAGGCAGCTAATTTTGAGTCATGGCTGCGCTGTAGCACCTCTAGTCTCAAGCTGGCAGGGACATATAATTTGGATCCTTTCCAGGCTAGTCTGTGTCTCATAGTTAAGATGCCTTTGTTGGTGGTGATCCAGGGGTCAGTAGGCAGCGCTGCTTTCAATGTGGTCAACTTGTCCTGGCTGGGATTTGGTGGCCACCTGGCTTGACCTCTGGTTGTGACTTCTGCTACCAGTTGTGCAGGTGGAATGATGGCGTGCACCACTTCCTCCCGGCAGCTGTCAAATTGCGGCTTCCTGGACAATGCATCTGCTAGTAAGTTTTTCCCTGCAGGGATGTACTTCAGCTCAAACTTGAATCTCCTGAAGTACTGTGCCGAGCGGACTTGCTTGGGAGATAATATTCTAGGGGTTTTCAGGGTTTCAAGGTTTTTGTGATCAGTCCATACCTCAAAAGGCACTTTACCTCCTTCTAGGAAGTGCCTCCAAGCGAGTAGGGCCCAGCAAATGGCGTAAGCCTGTTTCTCTCAAATGGCCCATCGTCTTTCAATGTCGGTGAGCTTTCTGGAGACATAGGTGCACAGCATGAGTTTTCCTTCTGCATTCCTCTGCAACAGTACCACCACTACAGCCACGTCACTGGCATCTGCTTGTATTATGAATTATTGTTTCGGGTCCGGGTGTTGCAAAATCGGCTCTTGACCAAAAAGTCTTTTCAATTTCTCGAAGGCTTTTTGGCAATCCCTTGTCCAAGCAATCGGTTCGATTGGTTTTTGCTTTGTCAGCGAAGACCCCGTTCTCCATAGTGAGGGGAGGGGTATCCAGGATGGGTTTACCTCGTTCTCTCATTGGTTGAACTGAGTCCGAGAAGCTCTTTAAGACACACCCCTATCGCCAGGTATTCCCCAGTTCCAACTCAGTTCCTCAACTGAATGGTTGTGTCATCCTGTGTTCTGGCAACCTTGCTATCACAATTTATGCAAGCCCTACTCAATCCTTTTTTGTGAGTACCTGACTAGCCGGAGAAGCCCAGACAGGGCAACGAGGCTCAGATCGCTGCTGAGGCTTTCCCTTTAAAGAAGGTCTTCTCCTTTAAGGAAGGTCTTCCCCTTTAAGGAAGAGAAAGCAAAGCGGCTGGAGGAGGGCGCAGGAAGGCTCTCAGCGAGCTGCTGATAACAGCAGGAGGCCACAGGAGAGAGCGCAGCAGCTCTTAGTAGCACAAGCTGCTTTTCAAAGCCCTGACCGGCAGCTCTTAGTAGCACAAACCGCTTTTCAAAGCCCTGACCGGCAGGGCTGTTTGTATTTGCCGCGCAGCACCATTTTGAAAAGAAGGGGGGGGAGAGTCCCCACGTGACCCAAGATAGCGGCCGCCTGCAGCTCGGAGGACACAGGCAGGAATCAAGTCCTCGCTTCTAAAGCCGGCAGCCCCACCAGAGGGGCAGAAGAGCCCCCAATCAGGTTAGACCTTACCCCTGAAGGTCCATCCAAGGGTGGGGGCGGCAAGGCAAAGAGCAAAAGCACACGTCCTCCAGGGCGGCTAAAGAGGCAAGCTCCGGCTCCAAGCCTCCCAAACCTGCCTCTAAATATGAAAGGCGGAGGCATAAAGCCCTAGGGCACATCTGCCATAAGGCCAACAGCAAGAAGGCTCCCCCTGGACTGGAGCCTGATGCGATCACAGAGGAGGAAGGGACCCAGCAAGTGAGGATTCCCATTGATACCTCAGGCATCTGGGGCTCTATCCAGGGATGGCAGTCACCCTCATGCGCTACAACATTGGGGCCACCCCTCACTACGGGGCATTCTCCTCAAGCCTCCCTTCTACCTCTGCAGGCATGGGGGTGGGGCAACCACCCAAGGCAGAACAGTAAAAAGATGTTATTTTGAGCTCCCCTCGAGTAAAAGGGACATTGAAGTTGAATCCCAAACTCTGTTTGCATTCTAACTGAAAACAGCTGCCGGGATTTCCCCCACCCCCTCTTGGAGCAAAGAGAAACATCCCGTTTCAGTGAGAAAGGCTGATTATCCCTCCTGAGAAACTTGATTGAGAAAGAGGTCAGCTAGCCCAGAACCAACCTCCCAAATCCTTTGAACTTTATTGATAAGTTGTCCTGACGAGGGGCAATAAAGAGGCCCCAACCATCCCAACATCAGCTTACTTTGTGTGTGCAAAGCCTTCGAGCAGCCAAAGGGCCAAAAGGCAGATGCAGTTCAGCTGAAGAGATTAATGTTATGTTCTTGTTGATTGGTTACTATTGTTTATGAATTATTTGGGAAAGGCACAACCCCTTTAGAAGGTACCAAGCTAGCCAGGTCCAAGACGGGTTCCGAGTTCGGGTAAAGACCCTTAGGAATTCCAAAACTGGAGAGTCGGCTTGACAAACCTAACCAGCAGAATAGCCTTGGCAACTAGAGCCGAGGTGGCACAGTGGCTAGAGGGCAGTACTGCAGGCTACTTCAGCTGACTGCTAGCTGCAGTTTGGCAGTTCAAATCTCACTGGCTCAAGATTGACTCAGCCTTTCATCCTTTAACAGCAAGGAAAGTCCCATTACCAATCACTCCAAACAGTAGGCACAAGCAGCACCCTCTCGTGGCTCCTCTACAAACTGCAATCCAGTATTTCAGGCCAACACTTGCAATGCACCCTAGTGTCTGACTTGGGAACTGCGCCTGCATCTACAAAGCCTTGCAACGCACCCTAGTGGCCGACAAGTGATCTGCACCTGCATCTACAAAGCCCTGCAACGCACTCTAGTGGCTGACCAGTGAACTGCGTCTGCGTCTACAAAGTTTTGCAACGCACTCTAGTGGCTGACACATGAACTTCGCCTGCATCTACAAAGTCTTGCAACGCACCCTAGTGGCCGACAAGTGAATTGAACTCAAAGAATTCATAATACATTCAAGAAATTTTCTGAGCTAATCCTAGTCATAGAATCATAGCATCCTTCTAGCCAAGGCAAAAGGATCAGACATGCTGGTCCCCATGCCTGAACTCACCACAAACTCAGAATTGGATGTCCAACTATCAGAAAACACAGAAGCACCTCAGATAGCCTATGACCTAAGACAGCATAGAAAGCCTATGCAGATTAAACAGATGAACCTCTTGCAGGATTGGGACAGGCTTTATCAAAAGCATGAGATTCGCTGGAAGAAGTTGCAGCATCTCTGCGACAAACTCGAAGACGATCTACCACCTGAACACCTCCGCTCAGTGGACGAGGACATAGACGAATTCTTCATGCAATGGATACTTTATGGAGACTGCCTCAACGACATCCAGTCACAACTAAATGATGATGAAGAACTTCAGAAGGAAATGCTGCACATTCAGACGTTAACCAAAGAACGTAACAAGAAATTTCAAGCAGCAAAGACTTTATCCAAACCAGTCTGAAGAGGGAGACTGAAGTCCGACTCCGAAGTGTCTCGTTCATGTCCATTGTTCAGCAGGCACATGCAACTTCCTCTCACGTCTCCAAAAAGGCCTCATCCTTCTATCAAAAACCAGCCCGATCTCGAGCAGGAACCAGCGTCTTGCAGCAATCTTCCCATTACAGCCAAAAGTCACAGGTATCTAGAGTTGCAGAAGCACAATGGAAGCTGAGATGGCCAAGGTAGGACTAGAGGGAGCAAGAAAAGAGAGGCTGCTGAATGAAGAGGTGGCAGCTGCAGAAGCCGCCACAAACCTATGTAACGCCAAAGCTCAGGCTGAACTTGACTTTCTTCATCACCAGCGGGAAGCTATGGAGAAAGTATATGGACCAAAGCTCTACAGGCAGAGGCTAATGGCACATCCCTCAACTTCGATCCTATAAAATTGGATGAAGTAAACCCAGACGTACATGTCAAAGCCTATGTACTGTAGATGGCCAACATGCGATACAACAGAGACAATCACCACACCCACAAGCTAATGAGACAGCTGAGGCCAAAAGACTGGGGCTTTGGGCTGAAAGGAACCTGCTCTCGATAACCGCGGAGCATATAGCGGGGGTGGACAACGTCAGGGCCAACTGGCTCAGCCGGGCCGAGGTGGACAATTAGGAGTGGCAGCTGCAGCCAGCCATCTTCAGGGCGATTGTGGACCGCTTCGGCTGCCTGAAGGTTGAACCTATTCGCCACCCCTCTCAACGCTCAGCTCCCGATGTTTTATTCCCGATACCCATTGCAGAACATGGAGGGAGAGGACGCCCTCCGCTGCCCGTGGCCCTGGGGGGCTCCTTTATGCCTTCCCACCCTTGCCATTGATTCCCAGGGTCATATAGAAGATTCTGCAGGAGGGAGCGGAGGTAATTTCCTGACAGTTAGAACAATTAATCAGTGGAACAGCTTGCCTCCAGAAGTTGTGAATGCCCCAACACTGGAAGTCTTTAAGAAGATGTTGGATAGCTATTTGTCTGAAACGGTATAGGGTTTCCTGCCTAGGCAGGGGGTTGGACTAGAAGACCTCCAAGGTACCTTCCAACTCTACTATTGTATTGTATTGTAATATTGATTGCCCCACATTGGCCTCGGCGGCCCTTGTTTGCCTACCTCCGATCCCAGTCGGTGGAGAGGCCCTGGAGAATCCCTCAGGAAAGGATCTCTCTCAACCAGGTGTCGCTGGAGCACCTGGACCCTCTGGCTCCAGCTGACCGCCTGGCACTTGAGCCGTCCTGAGGGAGGGAAACGTCTCCCGCCAGGGTCATACAGACCATCCAGGCGGCACACAGGCCGTCCACGGAACACATCTACAACTCCACATGGCACGTCTTTTGCCCATGGTGCGCCACCAGGAACCAGGACCCGGTTTGAGCCACAGCCCCCCAGGTCCTGGACTTTCTTCAGGAGGGCCTGGACAGAGGGTTGGCTCCTAACACCATCAGGAGACAGGTATCTGCAATTTCGTTGGTGCTTCTGTGAGGTAGGTCTCAGACACTGACTCACCACCCCATGGTCAGGCGGTTCCTCAAGGGGGCTTTTAACCTTAAACCACCCAGGGTACACAGGTACCCTTCCTGGGACTTGCACAGGGTGCTGGACGCCCTAACAGGTTCCCCCTTTGAACTGCTTCGTACAGTATCCCTCACGTTCCTGACACTCAAGGTGGCCTTCTTGGTGGCCATTACCTCAGCCAGGCGGATATCCGAGCTACAGGCATTGTCCAACAGGGAAGATCTATGTGTGTTCCACCAGGATAGAGTGGTCCTTCGGGTAGACCCCTCCTTCATACCCAAGGTGTGCTCCTGAGGATCTACCTCAAGAGGACTCGACCGAGCAGGAAGTCAGAAGCCCTGTTTGTTTCGTTCCAGCCCGCGTCCTTGGGGAACAAGGTGACGGCTACCACCATAGGCAGATGGTTACGGGCCTGCATTGCTACGGCCTACCAAGCACGGGGGCTGCAGACACTGGGGCCGATTACTGCACATTCCACATGAAGCGCGGCCACTTCAGCGGCCTGGGCCACGCAGGCCTCCCTGACGGAAATCTGCAGGGCAGCTACTTGGACTTCCCCCTCACCATTCGTGAGGAACTATAAACTGGACTCCTTCGCCTCAGCGGAGGCGTCATTCGGACGTAGGGTATTACAGACTGTTCACAGGGTGGGAGAAACAGCTCACCTAGCATAAGTTTGTGCATTTACACCATGTGGGAACCCTCCATAGGGACGTTGAGCTTTGGTACGTCCCATCCTGGATACTCCTCCCCTCACTATGGAGAAAGGGCATTGGTACTTACCTGATACACCTATTCTCATAGTGGGGGAGGAGTATCCAGCCCCTCCCTGATATTGTCTTGTTGAGATAATTCGCGGTGGTGAACTGGTTCTGTTAAAGTTTAAATAAAGTTTTTGTTGGAATTACAACAAGGCCTGAGTGGATGACACATTGAGTCTGATAGAGTTCTTCGTTGAAACTGGTGAATACCTGGCGATATGGGCATGTCTTAAAGAGCTTATTGGACTCATTTCAACCAATGAGAGAACAAGGTCAACCCATCCTGGATACACCTCCCCCACTATGAGAATAGGCATATCAGGTAAGTACCAACGCCCTTCTTCAACAGTTCTGTTAGAGGCAGGGCGACTTTAGCAAAACCCGGGGTTAATTGCCTGTAGAAGTTTGTGAACCCCAAGAAGCTTTGTAGCTGTCTGCGGGTGCGTGGAGGTTGCCAGTCAAGTACCGCGTTCACCTTTCACTGTGAATCTTTCACCATGTGATTTTGTTTCACCAAATCAACATTTGACGGAGTTGGCAGCATGACTAAACATTTGGCTGCTTGAGCCAGCTTCCAGCGACCATCAACCAACCAAATACTGACGCCGACAGATCTATTCAACTTTTGAGACAGAAACATTCACGGAATTAAATATATATATACGTTCTAAAGGAAGAAATCGAAGAAAGCAGGATGCTGCAAGAAGAAAGATGGAAAGTTAGCAGCACAATAGGTGGCACAAGAGATCCTCAGTGCCAGTTGATTCAAATTCGATTTCTGTCAGCAAAGGTTCAAATGACAGGATTAAATTTGTGCCCAAAATGTCCAATATCGTCGATCTGAATTTAAAATTGGTTGACATATTTCCTGGGTGTTAGGTTGCCTGCATTTATGACAAAAAATGGTGGGTAGGCAACGTAGTGGAAATTTCAATTGAACGAAATGATGCGTTGGTAACATTTATGCATCCGTGAGCCCCTGCTCATTCATTTTATTGGCCTGAAAGACAAGATGTTTGTTGGGTTCCAGAACCACTTCTTATTTGTGTGCTTCCAGCGCCTTCAGTTACGTTATCAGGTTGACAGTATCAATTCCCAGAAGTCATGCTAAAGACCGTGGTGCGTAAATTCAATAATAAATAAGTAATCATTGGAATTTGGCAGTACGATCAGCACGGACTACGGCTTGGGAACCATATAAGATACACACTTTAGGCTTGGGAACCTAGGATAAGCTGCCCAATTGTCAGCTTGGGAACTGGACAGATACCCACACAAGGCTTTGGAACCTCGAGGAAGAAACCAAACTACAGGCTTGGGATCCTGAACCAAGAAACCCACCCGTGGCTGGTATTGCACAGCTATTGGGCGTGCCCCCTATAGCGATGGGGTTGCTGGGTCAAGTGCCTGAACTGATAGCGACAATGTCACCTGGGCCACGGACAATGTTGGTTCCTGCGGGCATTAGCTCTAACCTGTAAGGCTGCCTGTGGGGCAAGATGATCCCTGAGGGCGCCACTCCTGGGTGCGCGCACAAGGGGCGAAGGCAGCCCCCTGCCAGCTCCAGGGCGGTGCCGCGGATCTAAAGCTAGACGCGTACCGACCTGGATGGTGACCACCACGTTGCGGATAAGTGCCCAGTCGGGCTGAGGCACCGCAGGCCTGTCCTTCACTATTTCCAGAGCAGCCCCACGGGCCAGAGTTTGACACCCCTGTTCTACAGTATATTAAGTTTAGATCTGCATAGTTACATTCTAATTCAAAATATAAAGTCCATCTTTTTCTCCCTTTTGTCTTTCAAAATCTCATTTGCTTTAGCAACTTACAGTAGGCTGGGAAGAATTCAGTTTTCCCTCTTAATCATCTACCACCCTTCCTGACCTGAAAAAATAAATATCCAAAACATAGGATGTTACATGTATAAACTTTAGCACATTAGCTGCCATACGTGAACTGCTTGCAGCTTTCTGAGATGTCCAGCAGGAGTCTCTTATCCGCATTGGGGGTTTCTTCCACTCCAAGAATGTGCCTCTGAATTTTAATCCTTCCCCTGGAGAAACTATCACACAGATGCAGGAAAACTCAAGAGGACTATAGCTATGTGAAAAAGTCCTGCACGCTTTACGGTTTATGACATTTTTTGGATAGGCCATTGATTTTATGATATTCTATGCTAACTGCTATGCAAATATTGTTATATTTAAATAAATACTGGTGGTTTTTAAGTGAAAAGCATAAGCTTTTTGCAATTTGGTGCTGTTTGGATGGGGATTGTGAATTTTCTTGCATGCTTACAATGACTATGAAAACAGATTAACGGATGCATACCCAGTGGCATACAGTACGTGTTGCAATTACTAAGGCCGATGGTAGTGTTTTGTTAACATTTTGTCCTCGTCACTGAAGATGACCTTGGCCCACTGTTCGTTGGTCCACTTGGCATACTTCTTGGCCCACGTACGTCAATGAGAACTGTGAGCGTCTGTGAGCAAAGGTTTACTTCGAGCCCTGCAGCCTTTGAGCCCTCTGGCAAGCAGTCTGCGACGCACTGTGCTTGTGCACACTTTCACATCACACGTTTCACCCCAAATTCTTGTAATCTGAGGTGAGGTAAGCTTCCTGTCAGCCATCGAAATGCGTTGCAGAGCCCAATTTTGCTGTTTTGTCAAATTTCTTGGTCTTCCAGAGCGGAGCCTGTCATCAACTGAACCAGTTATTTGGTATTTTTCAACCACTCTGCTCACTGTGGTGCGATGGCATTTCACTCTCTTGACTATTTCTGTACAGAAGTAACGCTCTTCATGAAGCGGATTGGCAACTTTCGATCCTAACAGTCTCGAAAATTCAAGTTGTGTTTGTTTTAGCCTCTGACGACGAACGTCTGGTAAGTTCCCGATCGGGCCCCATGACTATCCCAGTAGAACTAAAAGTACCCTCTACTGGAGCACAGGAGAAAATGCTGGCCCTCTTAGATTCAGGATGCACATGTTGCATCGTTAGTCTTGAAGTGGTGGAAAAACGGGGGGCTGAAATTGAGAACTTTAAAAGTCCCTATTGCTTTTTGCCAGCTGGACGGCTAAATAGCTGGGGGAAGCCCTGCCCATTTTGTAACTGAGCCAATAGACATGTGGATGGGAACTCACCAAGAGACTATAAGTTTTATTGTCGCGCCAGGAATGGATCGGCCCCTCATACTAGGATTACCTTGGTTACGGAAGTGGAACCCACACATCAATTGGCGAAAGGGGTGGCTGCGCATCTGTTCCGCAACACCTCCCGAAGGTGAGGGGGGGGCTCCAAAGCCCACACTAAACCTAACCTAGCGGCCACTGGACAAGAGAAAATTGAGGGGGAGGAGAAAATCCCACACGAATATTGGGACCTAAAGGATGTTTTCAGTGAGAAATCCTCTGATAAGTTACCCTCTCACCACGCAACAGATTGCAGTATTGATATTCTCCCAGGGGGAAAACTCCCAAAACCCCAAATCTACTCAATGACCCCCTGTGAAATGGATGAATTACAGAAATTTATTGATAAAAATTTACGAAGTGGGTTTATTGAACCGGCCAGGCCCGAGTGGCAGCTCCAGTGCTATTTAGAGAAAAAAAAGATGGCTCTCTTCGCCTCTGTGTGAATTACAAAAATTTAAATGCGGTGTCTGTGCACAATGTTTACCCCCTCCCTCTGATGAAGGACATGTTGGCCCATTTGGGTAAAGGGAGGATCTTCACAAAATTGGACTTAAGGGAGGCTTATTACAGAATCAGGATTAAGAAGGGAGATGAATGGAAAACTGCTTTCAACTGCGCACTTGGTTGTTTTCAATTCCATGTACTCCCTTTTGGCCTACAGGGGGCACTAGCGGTTTTCATGCAACTAATAAATGAAGTTTTGCATGACCACCTATACAAAGGCGTGATAGTCTATCTTGATGACATCCTTATTTACACAGAAACACGTGAAGAACACGTGACATTGGTGCGTTCAGTTCTTTAAAAACTCTGCGCTGCAGAGCTTTACGCCAAATTGTCTAAGTGTGAATTTCATCAGGAAAAAATTGACTACCTTGGTTATCGCATCTCCCACAATGGCATCGAGATGGACCCAGCTAAGGTCCAAGCCGTTACCGATTGGGCACCCCCCTGCACCCGCAAATAATTGCAGAGTTTCTTGGGGTTTGCGAATTTTTATCGTCAATTTATTCCTTCTTTTGCCAGCATTGCGCTACCCATTACAAATCTCCTTAAGTCAAAAGGAGAGGCCAAACCCAAACCGGGGAAGCCACTAAAATGAACTATGGAATGTAAGGCCGCATTCGAAAACCTAAAGCGACTCTTTAAAGCTGAACCCGTTTTAAAACACCCAGACATGGACACACCTTTTATCGTTCAAGCTGACGCTAGTGATGTGGCGGTGGGGGCTGTGTTACTTCAAGCATATGCTGACGGGCACCTGCAACCTTGCGCTTACACCTCCTGGAAACTGACGGAGACGGAGAGGCGATGGGCCATATGGGAAAAGGAAGCTTTTGCGGTCAGGTGGGCGTTGGTGACCTAGCGACATTTCCTTGAGGGAGCTAAACACCCTTTTGAGGTGTGGACTGATCACAAAAATTTGGAAGCATTAAAGACCCCTCGAAAACTTTTTCCTAAACAGATGCGCTGGGCACAACATTTCAACAGGTTCAATTTCACCCTGAAATACATCCCTGGGGGGGAAGTTTTTATGGCGGATGCATTATCCAGACTCCCACAATGCAACAGCTCCAAGTTAAGCATGGTTCTTCCCGTCATCCCAGCGAAAAGTCTTGCTGCTCCAATGCTTACCAGAAGCCAAAGCACCCCTAAGTTGGAGGTCACAACGGACCTCATCTGCAAAATTAAGGAAAGCCTTGTGTCCGACTACTGGTTTAAGGAACATTCAAATGAATGCACCATGAAAGATGGACTAGCCTGGATAGGCGCCAAATTATATGTTCCTGCAAGCATGAAGCCTTTGGTATTACATCGAGCTCATGATTCCCACATGGCTGGCTATTTTGGGTTTGTGAAAACTCTGCATCTCATCAAAAGACAATTTTGGTGGCCCTCTTTGAAAAAAGACATTGAATCATATGTGGCCAGTTGTTCTGTATGTGCGGCTGCTAAGCGACCTCCTGGGAAGCCCCAAGGCCTGCTTCAAGGTGTAGCCCGTCCTGAATCGCCATGGAAGGAAATATCAATGGATTTCATTGTCAAATTACCTGAGAGTCAAGGAAATACCGTGATCTGGGTAGTCACGGATTTGTTCTCTAAACAGGTTCATTTTGTGCCTTGTTTCAAGATCCCTTCAGCTAAGTCCTTAGCTAAATTGTTTATTACACACGTGTACCGTTTGCATGGGGTGCCAGAGGGCATAATATCAGATAGAGGGGTACAGTTCACCTCCCTCTTCTGGAAGGAGTTTTTGAAGTTGATTGGCTCCGCCCAGGGGTTAAGCTCCGCCCACCATCCTCAGACTAATGGTGCTTGTGAAAGAACTAATTCTGTTTTGGAGCAATACCTCCGGTGTTTTATCAATTATCAGCAGGATAATTGGACTGAACTGTTACCACATGCTGAAGTAGCGTACAACAACTCTGCACAGCAGCACCGGTTTCACCCCGTTTAGACTTGTATTTGGACAGGACTTTGTGCCAATCCCGGAGTTGCCCCGTGAAAAACCACAAGTCTTGTCCCTTTCGGAGTGGAGTGACCAGCTCCAAAAGGTTTGGCCCATAGCCCAAAAAACGTTGGAGGCTGCTCATCGAGCACACAAGAAACAGCCTGACAAGAAGAGGGTGAAAGAAAGGGAGTACAAGGTTGGAGATAAAGTTTTTCTGTCTACCAAATTTCTCCAAACTACCCAAAAGTCGAAGAAATTAGGGCCTAAGTATGTTGGTCCGTTTCCTATTGTGAAGATCATTAATCCTGTTTCTGTACGGTTGGAATTGCCAAAGTATCTCAACCGCATTTACCCCGTATTTCATGTTAACCTGTTGAAACCAGTGCACACCTCTTCTTTTCGAACACCCGTACCGCTGCCTCCTGCCCCTCTTCTCATCGAAGGAGAGCAACATTTTGAGATCAAAGAAATTTTGGATTCCAGGAGACGTAGGAATCAGATTCAGTATCTGGTCTCCTGGAAACATTTTCCCCCATTCCAAGCTGAATGGATTGATAAGTCCCATGTTAGAGCTCCTAAGCTTTTGCGGAGATTCTACTCTGCCTATCCCGATAAGCCCTAACTCGTATCGCCATACTTATGTCTAATCTGTCTTGTTCCTGTTTTCTTTCTACCTTTTCCAGGGGTGATGTCCTTTCCTGACGGAGGGTCGGATGTCAGCCTCTGCTTTGCTGCTCGCTTTCGGCTGCCATTGAAACGGGGAGGGGGGGAGATGAATGGTGTTTGGGAGGGGAAGCTTGAGCACAGGAGTGAATGAAGAAGGGAGTCGTTTTCTCACCATCTACTGCGCATGCTGCAGATATGGAATTGCCGCCAAGGCCAACCATCCGGCATACCATCCTGATGATGGGTTTTGAAAGTGCAGCCCACATGACACCTGTGGGGTGTGGGGATTGGACTAGGGGTTGGGATCACTAGGGGGAGGGAGCTGGGTCACATATTGACATCTATGATTGTGCTTTTGCCTCAGATCTTGCTTTGCTAGCTGCTATCTACTCATAACCAGTAAAAGTACTCTTAATTCTGAAAAATGGACTTGAGTGGTTTCTTTCTTGGTTACTGATGGAGGCTGCATTGACAAGCAGGTTCATTCTCCATAGTGAGGGGGAGGAGTATCCAGACTGAGTTAACCTTGTCATCTCATTGATTGGACTGAGCCGCGGAGGCTCTACAAGCGCCGGAACGCTCCGCCGCTCCCCTCAGGGTTGACCGGCGAACCGCGGCTTTTCCAAGCGCTGCGGAGCACCCGCGCTGCCTCCACGTGGCCAGACGATCGCAGGGGAGCCGAAGAAGAAATCCCTGGCCACAGCGGCATCGGCAGGAGGCAGGAATCCAGCGGCAAGGGCGCGCGGCAGCTCCTGGGAGCCTCAGCAGCTTGGTGAGCATTTTTAAAAGTCATGCCCTTTAAGCCACACGGCGCCAATTTGAAGCCAGGAGGATCCACGTAATCCAAGATGGTGGCGCCCAGCAGCTCTGAGGCAGAAGGGAGCCAGTCAGCTGCAAATCCGGCCAGCAGCCCCACCGGAGGGGCAGAGGAGCATCCACCCAGGTCAGTGGCCTTCCCAGAGACTGCCAAAAGGGGGGGGGGGGGGAGGAAAGGCTAAATCCAAAAGGAAGCACCTCTCCCCCAGGCCAGATCCAAAGGAAGGGGGGGTCACAAGCCTTCCAAGCCTCCTTCCAAGTACGAGAGGCGAAGGCATAAGACCTTGGAAAGGCTCTGCAAGATGGCAAGCGACCACAAGACCACTCCAGGCCTGGGCACAGAGGGAAAGACTCCAGGGACTCCCTCTCCCATTGGAGCCATACAGGAGAACCCAGCCTCGCAGGCTAGGATCCCTATAGACACCTCAGGCCTTTGGGGCTCTGCTCAGGGGTGGCAATCCCCCTCCCATTCTGCAGTGGGGGCAGCCCTGCCCACAGGACTACCAGGCCTGGGTGTTCCCCCTGCACAGGGGGACATGGGCTCCAGCCAGCTCCCCCCCCCCCCCCACAGGGGCACCCAATTTTCAAGAGCTGATGATGAGGGCCTTCCAGCAATGCATAGCAGCGGCATGCCAACAGCCACAGGGGGCTCCTCCTTCCCCCCCCCCCCCCAGGGTTCCTGACTACCTGGAAGTCCAGGAAGAAGACCTTCCCAGTTCCTTGGCCTCATCCCAAGAGGACAGCGACCTGGAAAGCGAGGAGGGCGAGATCAGAGAGAACAAGCTGTCTGATGACGAAGGCATGCCGCCTCCTAAACCTACATTCACCAGGTTGTTCCAGCCCTCTTTGTTCAAATCTCTGCTCTTCCAAGGCCAAGACAGCAGCCAAGCTGGGAAACAGAGCTACAGAGGTGCCGCCTCAACGCCAGGGCTTCTCAGCGGAAAACATCTTTGATGAGCAGGCCATCGAGGCTGACATGGTACCTACTCCCAAAGCCTTCCTTGACCTGGTCAAGCACCAATGGGCATCTCCCACCGCAGACCCCTCACCCTTATCCACAGACAGGGTCTTCTTTAACGTGGACCAGGAGATGGTGCAGGTGCTGGCACAACCCTCCATCGATGCCCCGGTCGTGGCTTTGCATACGCCCACCAACATGCCCCGGGAGCCAGAGGATGTGCTAAAGTTGGAGGACAGGAAGGCGGACCTCACCTTGCAGAGGGGCCATCAGGCGGCTGCTTGGGCAGTGAAAGCAGCCACCACAGCCTCCTTCATCAACCGATCATCCTTGCTGTGGCTGCAGGAACTACAGCAACGCACCCCCATAACAGATGTCCGATCGCATCAGGACATCAACAAGCTGGTGCCAGCCATCCAGTCTCTTCGGATGCCACCTTAGTGGCAGCCAGGTTCGCTTCCAGGGCGATTGCTTCTTCGGTGGCTTCCCACAGGCTGCTGTGGCTACGACATTGGCAGGCAGACATCCGTCACAAGTGGCGCCTGGCTTCGGCTCCCTTCACAGGGGACTTCCTCTTTGGCCCAGCGCTGGAGCCGTTCCTGATCGAGAACAAGGACAAGAGGAAGGTCCTTCCCACTGCCCCGAAGAAGGGCAGCTTCAGGACGGCTCCGTAAACCAGATGCTCCTTCTCCCGGGGTCAAGACTCTGGGTCCTTCTTTTGGGGTCAGGATTCCTTCAGGGGATCAGATGCGGGGTACTCAGGGAACAGACAGTACCAGGGAGGATTCTCTACTAGGCAGAGATACTCAGACAGGCAACAGAGAGGCAGGCAGCAGAAGCGGCCCTTTCGAGGGGGCGGAGGGGGGCACTCCTTCCGCAAAAACTAAATCTAGGCCCAGCTCTCCGCCCATTGGGGGGCGCTTGGAGTACTTCGCTGACCGCTGGGACCTCTCCTCCGATAAGTGGGTGCAGAACACCATCAGGCATGGCCTTATCGCTCGAGTTCCTTTCCAGCCCCCCAGTTTCTTCCGGATATGTCCCGTCTCTAACAACCCGACCCGGAGGTTGCTGATGCAGGAGGTCATCCAACACCTGTTGTAGATTAGGGCAATCCAGCCAGTGCCTCCAGAGCAACAGGGTCAGGGACACTACTCAATCCTCCTTGTCATTCCCAAGGCGTCAGGGGGCTGGAGAGCGATCCTTGATTTGAAACGCCTGAACCGTTCCATTCGACATAGGAGGTTCAAGATGCGCTCTCTGCACTCTATATTGAAAGGGATTAGGCAGTGGGACTTTCTCACCTCCATTGACCTCACAGAGGCCTACCTGCACATTCCCATTGCCCAGGAGCACCATAGATATCTCAGGTTTTGTTACCTGGGGCACCACTTTCAGTACTGGGCCTTGCCCTTTGGGTTGTCTTCGGCCCCTAGGGTATTCACTAAGGTCATGGCTGCTCTGGCAGCACACCTGAGACAGGTACCAGTACGTATTTAATGTTACCTAGATGACCTCTTATTACAGTCATCTTCCTTTAAGGGTGCCCTACGGGATTTAGATATCACTATGACAGTCCTGAGAGACCACGGGTTTTCGGTGAATATGGCCAAGAGCCACCTCCACCCCGCTACTAGCCTGATCCACCTAGGGGCTCTAATATATACCCAGACAGGCACGGTCTATCTGTCATCAGAAAGGCAGCTATCCCTCAGGCAGCTAGCCACCTTGGTATCCAGGAAGCGTGGGGTACCCTTAGCCACTCTGTCCAGACTGCTGGGTACCATGGTCTCCGCCATCGGCATCGTTCCGTGGGCTCGTCTCTACACCAGAGACCTCCAATGGTTCCTTTTGCCTTTCCAGCAAAGGTGCATGAGCTGCTCACAGTCCAAAGTACTTCTTCCAGCAGAAGTCTCCCGCTCCCTGACTTGGTGGATGTCCCCGGCGATCATGAAGGGCGAGGTCTTCTGGACACCAGACCGCATGACGGTAACAATGGACGCCAGTCTGAGCGGGTGGGGCGCCCATCTGCAGGCTCAGATGGTGCAAGGACATTGGACTCAGGCGGAAGGGACTCACAACATAAACTGGTTGGAGCTCAGGGCGGTCTGCCTGGCCCTGTTACACTTCCATAGCTCGGTCAGGGGCCATAACATATTATTCCGTACAGACAATATCACCACCAAGGCCCACATAAAAAGACAGGGGGGGACCAGATCGAGGGCCCTCATGAAGGAGGCCAAGCGTCTGGGGCTGTGGGCTGAAAGGAACCTCCTGTCACTGAGGGCAGAGCACATAGTGGGGGTGGACAACACCAGGGCCGACTGGCTCAGCCGGGCCGAGGTGGACAACTTGGAGTGGAGGCTGCAGCCGGCGATCTTCGAAGAGGTGGCAGAGTGCTTCGGATGCCCGGAGGTCGACCTGTTCGCCACTCCACTCAACACTCAGCTCCCGAGGTTCTTCTCCAGGTACCAGACACGGCGGGTGGAAGGGGCGGTCTCTCTTCAAAGCCCCTGGCACAGGGGTCTTCTGTATGCCTTCCCACCCTTACCCCTGATCCCCAGGGTCATATGGAAAATCCTTCGGGAGGGGGCGGAAATGGTTCTGTTGGACCCTCACTGGCCTTGGAGGCCGTGGTTTGCAGATCTCCAGTCGCTTTCACTGGAGAGGCCCTGGAGAATTCCCCAGGAGAAGATATCCCTCAGCCAGGGGTCACTGGAGCACCCAGAACCTCAATTGAACTACTGTCGATCTCCGCTCCTTCCGTAAGAAACTCAAGACCCACCTGTTCCGACTAGCCGGCCTGGCCCAATTGTAACCACAAGTACAACCTATTACTGACCTTCCTGGATGGCTTTTAAATTGTAAATTTTGGGGTTTTAAATTGTAAATTTTGGGGTTTTAATTTGGTTTTAGATTGTTTTTAACTATAAATTAGTTTGGGTACTATACAGACTGTATGTTTACGTTGTTTGTCTAGTGTTTTCATGTCCTGCCTTGTTGTTTTTATACATGTACTGTTTGTACACCGCCCCGAGTCCCTGCGGGGAGAGAGGGCGGTATATAAATTTAATAAACTCAAACTCAAACTCAATTGCTCCAGTTGACCGCCTGGTGCTTGAGCGGAGCTTCCTGAGGAAAGACCTCTTCTCCCCCAAGGTGATACAGACCATCCAGGCCGCCCGCAGACCCTCCACGGAGCTCATTTACGGGGCCACATGGCATGCATTTTCCACTTGGTGTAGCTCCCGGGGGCACGATCCAATCCAGGTCACGGTGCCACAAGTTCTGGACTTTCTCCAGGTGGGTCTGGACAGGGGGTTGGCTTCCAACACGATCAGGAGACAGGTTTCAGCCATCTCATCAGTTCTCCTGTGTGGCAGGAACCAGAGTTTGACTCACCACCCCATGGTCAAGCAATTCCTTAAGGGGGCTTCCAATCTCAAACCGCCGACGCCCACGGTACACAGGTACCCGGGTTTTGGATGCTCTGACAGGTGCTCCATTTGAGCCTTTACGAATGGTTTCTCTTGAGTTCCTGACTCTTAAGGTGGCCTTCCTGGTGGCCATCACCTCCGCCAGGAGCATATTCAAACTGCAAGCGCTGTCCACCAGGGAGGATCTCTGCGTGTTCCACCAGGACAGAGTGGTGTTGCGGTTGGATCCATCCTTCATCCCCAAGGTGTGCACCAGCTTCCATCGAGCACAGGAACTGATCTTGCCCAACTTTTGTCCAGACCCTTCTCACCCGGTAGAGAAGAAGTGGCACACTCTAGACGAAAGGAGGGCTCTGAGGTTCTACCTCAGGAGAACCAGGCCAAGCAGGAAATCCGAAGCCCTGTTTGTCTCCTTCCAGCCGGGGACTCTGGGAAACAAGGTAACCTCCACCACCATAGGCAGGTGGTTGCGAACCTGTATTGCCACTGCCTACCAGTCACAGGGCCTGCCTACGCCAGGTCGTATCACAACTCATTCTACGCGGAGCGCAACCACTTCCATGGCCTGGGCCATGCAGGCCAAAATCTGCAGGGCAGCCACGTGGGCTTCCCCCTCATCCTTCGTAAGGAACTATAAATTGGACTCCTTTGCCTCGGCAGAGGCCTCTTTCGGCCGCAGGGTATTACAGGCGGTCCACAGGGCGGGGGCCCTGCCTCACCAGGCATGAGTTGGGGGCATGGTGCCTCAGGGGTCTCCCTCCCTAGGGACGTGTAGGCTTTGGTACGTCCCAGTCTGGATACTCCTCCCCCTCACTATGGAGAAAGGGTGTTGGTACTTACCTGATACACCTCTTCTCATAGTGGGGGAGGAGTATCCAGCCCCTCCCTGACAGTGTTATGTTGATAAGTATTATGTTGGTTGTTTACAAGGTTATGTTGATGTTTAAACCAATAAAAGCTAATAACTGGAATAAGAGTCTGGAGTGAATGGTGCAATGAGTCGGATAGAGTTCTTCGCCAATAACTGGGTAGTACCTGGTGACCAGTGGGCGTGTCCAAAGAGCTTATCTGACTCAGTTCAATCAATGAGAGGACAAGGTTAACACAGTCTGGATACTCCTCCCCCAGTATGAGAAGAGGCGTATCAGGTATGTCAGGGGAAATTTTCACCCTGAGCTAATGAGGTCTTAAACCGACAGCTTTTCCAAACAGCATATCTTCAAGAAAAACAAAAATAAAAACCCGAGAACATGTTCTAATTAAAAACAAGCTTTAATACAAAAATAAGAAATAAGAAAATAAACAAATCTATCTAATTGTTACATTTTGGCAAGAACAAATGTTGTCCACCTTCTTGGAAGACGAACAGAAGATCAAAAGGGAAGAAGTCTCTGGAATGTGTGATGTATTAGAAACATGTTAAGCATGCGCAGTAAATCATTGCTGATAAGGACCTATGACCTGCGGAGTAACTCTTTCAGCTCGGCTAGCAAACAATTAACGCAGTGACAAGGTAAGTATGAATGCCCTTTTTCCGAGCTTGTGGGTTGGTTTCTGAATGTTTCGTTACCAGGCTAGGTAACATCTTGAGTGGAGCTTAGGGGGCGTCAGTGTTCTTCTGTTTATACGGGCTTCCTTATGGACATCCCCTAAACTCCTCTGAAGATGTAATCTGGACCTTCACCCTCATAATTTGATATGTATCTACAGCTGTGTGAAAAAGTCCTGCACGCTTTCAGTTTTAAGCTGTATTTACATGTTTAATCAACTTTTCACTCAGAAACTACGCAAAATTAGTACTTTGATGAAAATTTCTGTAGTCTGATTCAGATGCATAATTTTTATTAATATAACCAAAGTCTTTTTAAGGTTTTGAGTGAGTTTATGTGCTAAAACAAACACAAAATCCACCTACTACGCATGCCCAAGATGTGTCCTGTCACGTTTGAGGAGAGCTTCGGGGAGATGATTGTCCGTCTTGGGGCTTGCAGGGGTACCCTATTCCATCGTTGGTTCCAGGTCCAGCTATGAGAACTTCCTGGGACCTCGGGGGATACCCTTGAGCTGCAATGTCCTGCCTTATAGCCGGAACATCGTGAGTGAAATGGGGCGGTTAGCGGTGAAAGGAGAATGGAGAGCGTCAGTGGCTGCCGGCATGGGTGTGGTCAGCCGCTGCAGCGGGACGACCGGCCTGGGGTCTCTGCAGCCGGCGTGGGTGCAGTTGGCGGTGGCGGTGGGACGCCCGGTTTGGGGTCTCTACAGCTGCCGCCCCACTACGCCGTGGTGTTATCCCAGTTGCTCCCCCCCTCCTTGCTTATGAACATGATAAATTAGATCAGCGGGGAGGGGCTGAGGCAGCTGGCATAGATACTAACGCCGGCGGAAGATGGCTTCGGGAGTTGGCGTGGGCGCGGTTGGAGTGGGGGGGGTCCTTCGCTGTGCCCCCCCCCCCGGTGTTGCCGCCGTTGCCTGGGCCACCGTACTTGGCCATTTGGCCCCCCCCTCCTGTGATATTATGGACTGGGTCAACGGAGTGCGGCCCTGGCAATGGATGTGAGTGTGGCTGGCGTGGGCAGAGCTTAGCTGTTGGAGTTGGAGCAGCTGCCGTTGCCGCCATCACTGGCCGCTTCACCACCTCGCAAGCTACCATCTGCTGCGATTTTGGAAAGCTGTCCGTTACCCTTACATATTGTCCCCAACATCGACTATTTTTATGATGGACATAAGCTTCCTGCTACCCCCTTGAACACTGCCGGCTGCCCCCTCCCCCCATGGACATGTCATCTCCTTGTTCCATCTCCCCATGATGTCATCCCATTTGGTTGATGCCACACTCTCCTCTATGCTATACTGCGACAACTTTATTCCCTCCGTGAACTCCCCCTTTCCCGGGGATGGCCTTCTGACCTATCAAGACTCTTCCTTAATGACGGATCTTGGGATCCCGAGAGGTGGCATGCGAAGAAGAGACTTCTTAAGGGTTTTTTACAGGGGCTTTTAAACCAAATTTTAAGGGGGGGAGGGGGGGTTGATTCGAATGGCTCAGACAGGCTTGGGGGGGAGTCTGCCAGAGCTAACTAATGGGCGCAGGTTGGGAGGGCTGGGAAGGGTTGGGATTCCGGGGGAGACATTAAGCCATTCCATTGGGAGGTTCACCATCTCTACTGTTTGTGGGAGAAGCAGATATGGTGGGGGCCGAGGGCCAAATGATGTTCGGAGGACGCGGGTTTGCTGTTTAAGAGCGATCGTGCGTTCCGACCCTCATCACCCTTCTCGCACCCCCGGGTGCTCGGGATTACAGGACCCTGGTCTCTGGCTGGTGTCGCTTAATGGCAGGTCCATGGTACATAAGGCTCCCCTCATTTACGACCTCATACAAGAGGGTAGAGCGGACCTGGCATGCATTACGGAGACCTGGTTGGGCCATGAGGGGTGTGTGCCCCTTAGCGAACTATGCCCACTAGGCTTCCGGGCGTTTCACCAGCCGAGAGCCCAGGGCAGGGGCGGGGGGGTGGCGGTGGTTATCAGGGAAAGTCTCAGACCTCAGGAGGTCACTGTCCCTCAGATAGGCGGGTGTGAGTCCCTCTGTGTTAAGTGGAGCCTTGGAGCTCAGGTGGGCCTTTTTGTTACATACCTGTCTCCCTGCTATGTTTCATCGGCCCTGCCAGAGCTGCTGAATTTATTAGCTGGATTGGCGGTTGATTTCCCCAGGCTCATGGTCCTGGGGGATTTCAATCTGCCTTCCATTGGCGAGACATCCGAGTCAGCTCAGGAGTTCATGGCTTCCATGACAGCTATGGACCTAACTCAGTTAATTCAAGACCCCACCCATAATGGGGGACACACGCTTGACCTGATTTTTGTCTCTGGGCAGTGGATGAATGATCTAGATTTAGGGGATATTTCTATTCAACCCTTGTCATGGTCTGATCATTTCCTCATCAGGCTTGACTTCCATACCGCTACCCCTCGCCGCAGGGAGGTGGAACCGACTAGATGGTTCTGCCCCAGGCACCTGATGGACCCTGAAAGGTTCCTGATGGAGCTTGGGACTTTTCCTGAATCCCTTGCTCACAACTCGACCGAAGCCCTAGTGGAAGCCTGGGATAGGGCTGCCGCTGGGGACTTGGATAGTGTTGTGCCTTTGCGGCCTCTGACCCGGTGTCGATCCCGGATGGCTCCCTGGTTTACCGAGGAGCTCCGGGAGATGAAACTCCGGAAAAGAAGCCTAGAGAGTGGCTGGAGGGCCAGCCGGTCCAAATCTGATCGAACACTAGTAAGAATTCATATTAAATCCTACTTAGTGGTGATAGAAGCGGCAAAACGGCAATATTTTTCCACTCTTATCGCGTCCGCAGATAACTGCCCAGCCGCCCTGTTTGGGGTGACCCGCTCCTTACTTAACCAAGGAACTGGGGAAGACCCCTTGCAGGGTAGGGCTGAAGAATTTGTTCAGTATCTGCAGGATAAAATCACTCAGATCCGGACAGGCTTGGACTCTGACTGGGTAGATTCGGGCGAGCCGACGGGGATGAATCTTGAGGAGACAATCTGGGATGGGTTTGACCCTGTGACCCCCGAAGGCATGGACAGGATTATGGGGAGACTCAGTGCGGCCATTTGTGTGCTGGACCCGGGTCCCTCTTGGTTAGTTTCGGCTTCCTGGGAGGTGACACGAGGCTGGCTCCAGACGATTACCAACGCTTCATTGAGAGAGGGGTTCTTTCCCACCGCCTTGAAGGAGGCGGTGGTGAGGCCCCTCCTCAAGAAGCCTTCCCTGGACCCAGCTTCTTTAGCCAACTATCGTCCGGTCTCCAACCTTCGCTTTGTAGCAAAGGTTGTCGAGAGTGTGGTAGCACGTCAGCTTCCCCAGTACCTGGATTCAAGGTATTAATTATGACCTTTAAAGCGCTCCATGGCTTAGGCCCAGGGTACCTGCAAGACCACCTACTGCCACCAGTAGCCTCCCACCGTCCAGTACGATCCCAGAGTTGGCCTCCTCAGGGTGCCGTCAGCCAGACAGTGTCGGCTGGTGACCCCCAGAGGGAGAGCCTTCTCTGTGTGAGCGCCTTCCCTCTGGAATGAGCTGCCCCCGGAGCTTCGCATAATCCCTGACCTCCGGTCCTTCCGACGCGCCCTAAAAAGTTGGCTTTTCCAGCAAGCCGGCCTGGCCTGTTAATTTTAACTTATTTTAAATGTATTGTCTTTTAAATTCGGTTTGTTTTTTGGGATATGGATTTAAATTTTTTTAACTTTTGGGATGTATGTTTTTTAATGTTGTACGCCGCCCTGAGTCCTTTTGGAAAAGGGTGGCATATAAATACAAACAAACAAACAAACAAACAAACAACTTTCCCTTTATTTCCCATTAGCTCTCATCTACTCAACTAATATTCAAAAAATATTGTTTTTTTCCCACTCTGTTCCCAATCTGGGATTCTATCACAGCTTTCTAATCACCTTATTTTTTGGAGTATAAGACGCACCTAGGTTTTGAAGAGGCAAATTAAAAAAAAAATTGTTTGCACTCTGCAGACCTCCCAAAAATGGCCCGTTTTTCGCGAAAACGGCCCCGGTTTTTTTTCCAAAAAAAGGGCATGAATAGCCTTTAGGAGGCTTATAGAGTGCTCCTGGGGGCTTGAGGGCGGGGAATTGAGCAAAGAAACCAGCCTGTTTTTCGCTCATTTCTGCCCTCCCCAGCCCCCAGGAGCACTCTGCAAGACTTCTAAAGGCTATGCATGGCCATTTTGGTGAAGGAGGCAGGGTTTCAGGAGGCAAAAAATGCTGTATTCAGTGTATAAGATGCACCCAGATTTTCAGCCTCTTTTTTGAGGGGAAAAGGGTGCGTCTTATACTCCGAAAAATACGGTAGTGAACTTGCCTTCACTTCATGTTCAGGCCAGGGATAGACACAATGAAAAATGTATGGCACCTGTTTGGGTTTGTTTTGGATCACAGCAAGTTTAAGCAATATTACTACCTTTTTGGTAAGGCCCCTAAGCAGCAAGTTATTTATTTATTTCATGCACATCTCAGCAAAATCATATGGCACTCATCATTTTACACACATGTCATAAAAATATCCTGATGACAAACAAAGGGAAACCACAAGCAACCACAAACAATAAATCTTACTTTAAGATCAGAGGTTTGTTGTTTCATGAACAATTTTGAACATGAATAGCAAACAGCATTATTTAGATTAACAATTTATTGCAATAAGCTTCCACTGGCATAACTGAATCCAACTTTTCAAAATGCCACCAAAGGCTGTGCCTGTCTGGAAAAGAGAGGAAGATTTTCTGTAAAGTAGCAGCCACTCCAAGAAAATACCACTTTGAAGCCCTCAAAGGTTTCACCTCTTGTACATCAGGAACCTTCACAAGCCTCAACTGAGACAAACTGAAGCAGACAATCCGGCATGTGTCTAGGAACTGAGCCATACAGGAATTGAAAAGTTTCTTATTTCTTTCCCAGTGCATCTTTCCCAATCAAGTACCTTTCTGTTGCAGTGGATTAGAGTTCTCGTTATTCCCAACTGATCCATGGATTTACATGGGAAGTTTCCATATGTACAGCATTATCTTCTTGCGTCATTTCATGTCAATTGGCAGTGACTTGGGAAGTTACATCTCAGAATAACAGAAAACAGAGTTGGAAGGGACCTTGAAGGTCTTCTAGTCCAACCCCCTGCTTAGGCAGTGTGGGAAGAAATATCCAACTGGTTCAGTTCCAAGTTGGGAGAAAGACACTGGAAACATGGAGGCTGATTGGAAAGATGGTTTATTGATGAAGCAGAACCACATGGGTGTGTGGTTCTGGGCAGCTGACAAAATGAAGTTGAGAGGAGTGTGGGGTTATACCTTCCTTTGGACTTTTCACTTGAGCTTCCTGTTCCTGTGCAAGAACATGTATTCTATTGGCTGTTGTCAAATTACTATGGGGGTTATGTAGGCGTCATAGCTGGCTCCATAGGCAAAAGGGGAAATGCAAATCCTAGGACCCATAATGCAATGCGCGACCCCCAGTGCGCATGCGCGCACAAAAGGCGCGACCCCCCCCCATTTTTACATGCTTTTTTCACCCTCCCCAGGCTCCAGAGGCTTTATAGGAGCCTGGGGAGGGCAAAAAGAGCCTCCCCCGTCCCCCCGGAGGCCCTCCGGAGGCTTCAGGGATCGTCCGGAGGCTTCCCTGAAGCCTTCGGAACGCTTAAAACGACCCTCCGTGCAAACTCGGAGGGTCGTTTTAAGCATTCAGAAGGCTTCAGGGAAGCCTCCGGACGGTCCCTGAAGCCTCCGGAGGGCCTCCGGTGGGACGGGGGAGGCTCTTTTCGCCCTCCCCAGGCTCCTATAAAGCCTCTGGAGCCTGGGGAGGGCAAAAAATGGCTTTTAAAAATGGTGAACTCAGCTGGCCAGCGCGCGCATGCGCGCTGGCCAGCTAACAGGGCAGCACCTTGCGTGCCCTGACAAATGGCTCCGCGTGCCACAGGTTCGCCATCACTGTCCTAGGTGCTTGTCTGAGCTAATTTTGTAAACCTTTTCTTTGTTGCTTATCTGAGTTTCTGTCTTGCCCCAGTCTTTCTGAATGGATTGCCAAATCTGCATTTCTAAAACCTGGCCTCCTTAGTTTCTGCTTCAGGCAGGGAAACTGGGCTGGTTTCTGAATAGGCTGGCCCAATCTTTCTTAATGGGCACAAAATATCGGCTGGCGGCTATTAAGAAAGACTGAGTCTGGACTTCTGGTTTGGCGTTGTGGCGAGATGGTTGGAGATAGTGGGGCTCTGCGAATCCGAGCCAATTTTTCTTTGCTAGGAGGCCCTAAGGGGCCAAAATCACCCTGGGTGACAAAGAAAGGAAGGGTCCCTTGTTGATCGCGGGAGAGTAAAGGCTCTCCCGCTGGATCCAAAGCACCCTCCCAACTAATGAAGAAGAGAGATGGCCATTATGGCTGGACCTGTCCTGACCGCACCTTAGCAGAAGCAAGAAACAGACTCCTTGTCACAAAAAAACCCTTTATTTACCTCTTGTGAATTAATTGCATTCATCCACCAAAAAGTCCAGGCAATAGTCCTTCAAGGAGTTAACTGCAGTAACAGACCTTATCAGTTCCTTGCGATAATTGCAAGGCCGTGAGCTCCCAGCTGAAAGGTTGCAAATTAAGTTCTGGCAAACAGTGTTTGATGCACGAAACACAATGAGCAAAATCTCCAGAAATGCGAACTGTTGTCTCCTATGACAAACACTCCTCTTTCCTTCTATGTATTCCCCAGACAGGGAGGGGCCATTCAGCATCCACGTGTGCTTTGCTTTCCGAATTGACTCCTTGTCCTCCATTGTTCACCTCTCCTAAGTGCTCTGCGCATATGTGCATCGGGAACAGGCCCCAGCTGTTCTTCCTCCTCACTCATCTCAGCCTCCAAAGGCAGCTACCTCTCCGGTGGCTGGGAAATGTCGGACAGTCCTGGCTCTTTCTCTGTGTCCAATGCAGAGCATCCATCAGAGCCTTTCCCAGACTCCAGAACTGGCCCAAGTTCTTCCCCAACCTCCTCATTGTCAGAGTCTGCTGCCAGCTTTGCTGGCAGCTGGTGGACCACAACACTATCCCTCACTGCAGGGCCCTTTCCCTGGGTCTGACGATCTGGGTGCGGCCGTGATGGGAATTGGTCGTGGAAGGCCTGCACCAAAGTAGGTGCATGCATGGAGGTCGCATTCTGCCAGGTGAAATCCTCCGGCCCATAACCCTTCCACTCAATGAGAGAACCGTCCTTTCAGCCACCGGGAGTCCCAAATGCTGGCAACCTCGTACTTGTGCGGCCCATTTCCGTAACATGGGTCCGGTGGGGGACAGTATGGTTGGCTGAGTGGACAGGCTGGCAGTTCTGAAACAAGGAGGGTTCGATGAAAGACCGGATGGACTCGCAGCATGCGTGGCAATGTCAGGTGATAGGTGACAGGGTTGATGACCACTTCAATGGGGAAAGGGCCAAGGTACCAGTGGTCTAACCTCTTGACTGGCCGGTCTGACGGAAGGTGCCTGATGGACAACCATACCCGATTCCCCACAGCCAACACTGGTGTTCCTTGCCGAGACCGGCCGAGACTTTCTTATAATCAGCCTTGGCTTTATCCACATACTGTCACACTAATTGATGGACAGCCTGTAACTTGGCCAGATAGTCATTATCCGCTGGAGTTGCGTGAGGGGAAGGAACCGAGGATGAAAACCCACATTGGCCAAGAAAGGTGTCATCTGTGTGGAGGTGTGCTGCGGGCTGTTAAACGCAAACTCCGCAACTGCCAGATAATCCCCAATTGTCCTGCTTATGGTTCACAAAACAGCGCAGGTATTGCTCCAGGATCCCAATCACTTTCTCTGTCCCGCTGTCGGTTTTCGGATGATGCACTGATGACAGACAGATTTTCACATCCAAGGCCATCATCAGCCCTTTCCAGACCTGGGCTGTAAATTGAACCCCTCTGTCCGACATGACCCTGTCAGATAGATCGGGCAGCAGGAAGACATGTTGGATGCACACGTGGGCGGTGGTGCGGGCCATCGGTAAACCATGACAAGGAATGAAATGCTCCATCTTCGTCAGCATGTCTACCACCATGAACACGGTCGTAAATTCAGAAGACTGAGGCAAATCAGTCAAGAAGTCCATGGAAATGGTTCCCCAGGGTCTCTCAGGCGTCGGCAATGGCTGGAGCAGCCCTGGGGAGGGCTCCTGCCACTGACTTGGCCTGCTGGCACCGTACACAGGCCACCAGAAGGTACAGGGAACCAGGCTCAAGGTCTTTAAGAGGACAAAGTGCCTTGCCGCAGGATTGTTATGGCATTGCGAGAGGATAAGTCCCTGGAGAGGCCCCACCGGCACATATAGCCTGTCTCCATACCTCAAGAGTTCCTCAGTGAACGTCCATGAAGAGGCGGGCCCCACCTCTTCCCGCCGTTGCTCTACCCAAGTGTCGTGTCACTGTGCTTCCCGTATCTGAGCCCATAAGTCCACTGGCTCCCGAACCACAGAGAAGGACTCTACAGGCAGAACTGTCCTGGGCGGGAGCTGGTCTTTGATGCGGGAGTACTCTGGTTTCCACGAGAGCACCTCCGCCCTTTGGTTGCAACCGCTCGGGATGTAAGTGATGCACAAATTGAACCTGGTAAAGAAGAGGGACCACCGAATCTGGCGTTGGTTCAATTTCCGGGCAGTCTGCAGGAACTCAAGGTTTTTGTGGTCCGTCCGGACTTCAAGTTGATGTTGGGCCCCCTCCAAATGATGTCTCCAGGCCTCAAATACCACCTTAATGGCTAGTAGCTCCTTCTCCCAGATGGTGTAGTTGCACTCAGAATTTAGTTTCCGCGAGTAGTACACACAAGGGAAGAGGGTACCTCCAGGCACGTGAGCCTGGAGTAGCACCGCTTCAACAGCAACATCGGACTCATCTGCTTCCACTTTAAACGGACGGTGGGGGTTGGGGTGTTTCAAGATGGGCTCTTGCATGAATGCTTGCTTCAAGGCCTGGAACGCTTGTTGCTCGGGGGTACTCCATCGAAATGGGATCTTTTTCTGAAGCAGCTGAGTGAGAGGCGTTGTCAGGGAAGCAAAGCCGAGGATAAAGGTCCGATAGTAGTTGAACCTGAGGAGTAGCTGGACATCCTTAACTTGCTGTGGAGGTTGCCAACCGTACAGAGACTCAATCTTGCTCGGCTCCATAGCAATGCCCTCAGGAGAAATGTGATGTCCCAGGAAATCGATGGTTGATTGAAAAAAACTGGCATTTCTCCAGTTTAGCATACAAGCGGTTCTCCCAGAGCCATTACAGGACCAGGCGTAGGTGCTGTTGGTGGCTCTCCCAGGAGGGAGAGTAGATCAGGATGTCATTCACATAGATCATGACAAACTGATCCAACAGGTCCTGGAAAATGTCGTTCATAAAATGTTGGAAGACGGTGGTGACATTGGTCAGCCCAAATGGCATGACGGTATACTCGAAGTGTCCGTACCTGGTGCCCAACTCAGTCTTCCATTCATCCCCAGGCTGGATCCAAACTAGATTATAGGCTCCCCACAGGTCCAGTTTTGTGAAGACTGTGGTTCTCTTGGAGCCATTCCAACAGATCCAAAATGTGGGTCAGAGGATACCAATTGTGTACGGTGATGGCGTTCAGTTTGCAGTAGTCGCAACAGAGCCTCAAGTCTCTGGTCTTCTTCTTCACGAACAACACTGGTGCGGACACTTGAGGCGACGAGGGCTGGATAAAAGCCCAAGCCAGATTTTTGTCCAGGAAGTCCTGCAACGCAGCCAAGTCAGGGTCAGACATAGAATACAAATGCCCCACTGGGCATGATGATCAAAATTCAGATAGATTTTTGGCAACTGACTCATTTATGACGGTTACAGTGTCCTGGGGTCATGTGATCACCTTTTGCAATCTTTTGACAAGCAAAGTTAGTGGGGAAGCCAGATTCACTTAACCAACCATTCTACTAACTTAACAATAGCAGTCATTCACACTGTGGCAAGAACAGTTGAAAAATGGGGCAAATCTCACTCAACAACAGAATTTTTTGGCTCAATTGTGGACGTGAGCTGAGGACTACCTGAGGATATCCAACCACTCTATAGCAGTCAATTCAAAGATTTGTGATTAAAATAAACTATGGATGAGAGACTCCAATCAGTGTGGATGATTGGACTTCTTTTAGACAGGAAATGAAAGATCCGTGTAAATCAGGAGTGTCAAACTCATGTTGTGGCAGCATCACATGACGTATTGGGACTTTTTCCCCCTTCGCTAAACTGACTGTTGGTGTGGCCAGTGCGTGACGCATCCAGCCTGTGGGCCGGGAGTTTGACAAGCCTGATGTAAATGGACAGTCAGTCTATAGCGGGGCAAGGAAATAAATTCTCATAGCTATCTTTAGGAACGTCTGCTCTTGTCTGAGTGTCTCCCAAGTGACAGCTGAACCAGCGATCCCAAAAAGGAAATTTTCTCAGGGACATTGGATACCTTGAGCTCAGAGAGAAGAAGGGAGAATATGGAATACAGAAGTTCTCTTGGCATGCTGGATCTTCCATGCTCATGTGTGAAGCTTTCCTGTATCTCAACAGAGAGGATCAATGGAATCTGCCATCCAGGCGTCCTAAGCACGAACAAGGCTGATGCTCAGTCCAGTGTGAATTTCCAGGCTGGCATATTAGGGATGAACTGTCCAATCATGCTAGTGAATGTCTAGATCCTTAGTTAAAGATTAGCCAGCCAGCATTAAAATCCATGGAATGGCTTAAATTTCAGACTAAAAAAGGCTTTAAACTTTGCAAATCCTGGTCTATCAAATCTGACAAATTTATTGATGGTCATCTCTGACATTCTTTGAGACATTTTTTAAAAAAACAATGCACTTTTTATAACCAGAGTTTTGCTGTGATGAATTTTAAATGTATACGCCTTAAAGAAATGTATTTGTGTGATTGTTTTCCTTTTGGTTTCCTCTATGGGTCAATTTTTGAGCAAGGAGCTATCCTCTGACTGGGTTCATATATTGACCAAAAGCATGTTTGCAGAACCATGGTTAATTGGTAGATTGGCAAACCATAAACAAGCAAACCACAGTATGAGTTTGTGTGGGGTGTGAGCTCATCCCCTTTGGATTTGGAGCTGGGTTACCACTGATCCCTAGAATAATAAAGGCTGTTGATTTATGGACCATGAAACTTAATGGACTTACCCTGTCTCCAAGAAAGGACTTGGCCCTCTTGCGTTCCTTTGGTGTCTATTTCTAGTTACCCCCATCCATCCTCCACCCACCCAAACTTGAAGATGTGACTATAGTTAGCTGTCCCTCCTCCCTCTAAGGGAGCCTATATAACCCCAAGGGAATTCACAGCCAAGTGTCTAGGCTGTTTGCCCTTCTGGCCCCTGGGACATCCACATCGCATCCACAGCTGCTGTTCACCCATCTACCTGCCCACTGGGAAAACATGGTAAGTGAGGAAAAATTGGGTGTGCAGGCAAAAGCATAGTGGATGTCTAAGGAAATCGGGGACTATCTCGGTCCAAACTAGTGGTAAATGTACAGCACCAAGAAAAAAAATGGAATTTGAATAGGGAAGCTTCTCAAATGCTCTTGACGAAGGTTAAAATCAGCAAAAGGAAGGTGTAGAAGGGGTAAAAATTATCCAGGCAATTTTTTAAAAATTTTTTGAGTATTTTCAGTTAGGGCTTTTTTAAATATCTGGACAAATGGAATATGTGTGTTAAGAGGAAGCTTTGACACTGTTAGAGAGACAGGGAGGGCTATGAGAACCCAAAGGCATCTCTGCTGTTTTGAGATGGGGAAGGAAACTTGGAAGAGCTGAAGGAATGTAGACTATCAGATTACTATCTATGGGTGATGATTCAACATCTATCATTCTGTTTCATTTTCTTTGCTTTCTGAAATGGATCTGATCTTGCACATGTATCCCATCCCAAGTCGTCTTCCTGCTGAATAATATTTGGCATTACAGTAGAACCTCTGGACACGAAGACCATGACCAAATCAACCAAAAAATTCACAATTTTGTTTTCCGCGGCCGATTTCCCCTTCCACGCCATTTTTTTTGTAAGCACCAAATTTCCAAAATTAGGTTCGGGTCACGACCAAATCAGTTTGCAACCAAAGTTATGGAACGAATTATAGTCGTGACCATAGGTTCTACTGTATTTGGATTTGCGCCTTCAATCTTGCAGTGAATCCCTTCAAGTCCCTGAATAACTATAATGCTCTTCTTGAATAATACAGCAGGATGTTTTATTACACGTGGAATCTTTTGGTTTTTTGCCTTTGCATTTTTTTTTCAAAAAGTAACAAAGGGTGGCTGGACAGCTGCTGAGCAGACAGGAGCCTCTGAGTCAGACTCCTCAAGACACCACAAGATCCAGACAAAGGAAGCTGGTTCAATTCATGAAAAAGACCCACTTAGATTGTCTGGATCTTCAGGTTGTCATTCCATTTTTGCCTTGCTATCCCTGTTCCATCTTCAGCTCTTCCCAGAAGTTACACACATATCAGTTTTCAGGAGTTGAGGATCAAGAAAGAGCCACTCTGAAGATAGGAAGGAAACTCTTGAAGTTATCTCCAGATAATCACAGTCATTCTAAATAACTTCCTGTGATGTAGATCATAATCCTATATATTCTGTATTCTATTTGTAAAATAACTTTGTTCAGAAGGAGACATAGTTGACAAGGTTGAGAGAGAAAAAGAGTAAAATTTCATTTTATGTTTTTCTTTTCATGTATGGGTTAGATTTAGGAAACCAGCTGGAGTTATTTATATGCCTGTATTGGATATAGTCCACCCCTTCCCCTCTTTTCTATTAGGTACACCAGTTGTGGATTAGTGCTATTTTCTGAAACAGTTGTCATGACCCCTGCTTATTATATCAATTAATTACTTATAATTACTTATTAACTTAAAACTTGCAAAGTGATTTTGGGGAAGATGAAAATTATAATACCCACATACAACATAGTTGCCTAAAAGAAAAGATCACCCTCGTGGAAATTAGGTGTTACAAACCTGAAATGAAGACTTTGAAAAGATGCATTAACTGTATATTTGTGTTGAAAGTTAGAGTAGATGCTTCTGCTGTTTCTCAAACCAAAGTATACACTTTCTTTAGAATCATGAATATTAATGTTTCTCTCCAATGTTCCAAGTTTTCAGACTTTTGCTATAGCAATAAAATTGTTTGTTGGGTTGTCCTTATGGATGAACCCCTCCCCTTCCTTGTATTACAGAAAACAACAAATACTAACAATATTTTGAAAATAAATGCCTAACATTAAAGGACATTTAAGGGAAGTTTTAATTATTAAGTTAAAGTAAAATTTTCTGATATTTTAGTAAGGTTCCCTGCCCCTGGAGACAAAAATGTAGAAAACGATCAAGTATGGCTTACATAATCAAATTCAGGAAACGTCTTGGTTATATTGCTTAGAGTCTACTGTAACTGAAGCCGTTTATAAGTTTGCAAAACCAGACAAATAAATAACTCTAGAAACTTTGCATGGTGGGAATCCTTTCTTAAGATGTGCTTGTGTCACTGATGAATTGACTGCTTACACATTGTCAAAAAAGAGAAAATGCATCAGGACAAAGCAGGACCAAAGGTGCTGGTTTGTGTCACATTTGCAGAGAGAAATGTCAGGGGAAAAACACCCTGTTGGAGATCAATGGACCGTGGCTGATTCCCTTCCGCATATCTTTTGAGATATTGAGAAAAATAAGTCTTTAAAGTATTCTAATTAATAAACAAACTTTAATAATAAAATAATAAAAGTAAATGAAACAGAAATAACTAATTGGTTACATTTTGATAATGAAAGCTACGTCTGCCAAAGTTGGCTGCCGAACAAAGAAGAGAAGAATTTGGAATGTGTAACGCGTGCGCAATAAATCACTTTCAGATAAGAACTTTTTGTTTTATGACCTGCGCAATAAAGCTTTCTTAGTTTAACTCTTGAGTGTCAATTCAGGCAGTTCAGGCCTAGCAAACTTTTTAACATCGTGACAAGAAAGGTACTAAACTATAAATCAGTTCTACAATTTAAGTTGAAGGATAATTCATTTAATCATAAAGGGGAAGCTGTGACTAGGTGACCTATGTATTTCCTTAATGATATTTGTGCTAGGACTTGGTGGACCCAGTAACATTGGTTCACTCCTTTTTTTCCATTCATCTAGTTTCAACTTTGAATAGAGACTCACCTATAAAAGTGGGAGGCTTGGTTGCCCTTGTGAGATTTGAAAAACCTCTCAAATATAAATGAGGAGACCATGAACAATAAAAAGCATATTTATTTAAAATATATAGATAAAAGTATTTTGCAAAAGGGTTCTCGCCAAAAGGAAAGAACGCTGTATAGATCTGAATACATGGTTTAAATACATTTTCAACAAAGCAGCAAAACAATTCAACGCCCTTACTTATCATTGGCTATCTGAAGTTATATATGTTTTTGGCTATTGTGCAACAAGTTCCCGAACCAGAAATCCCCCTGGAAATCCCCTTGCCACATTTCTTCATAACAAGACTAATGTTAATCCTAACATGACAGCTCCTTCCTGCCACTGTTAAAATAGTCAAAGTCAAACTTACCTGACTTGGAATGTTCTAATCAATTTTATAGCCTTGTTTTTCCCAGAAAAAGCTTCTTACATAATTCCTTATCTTAATGTCTCACACAGATGGTTAGCTTAGGTTATGAAAAGTGTAAATATGGAGTCACTAAGGCTCTTTTCTTTACAGGAATAATTCTATTTCTCTCAGCCGTAGATAAGGATGCAGTGAGCTGATCTTGAATGCCCATCCTTCTTCTCTTCTAGGCACCCAAGAAGGCAAAGAGAAGGGCAGCAGAAGGAAGCTCCAATGTCTTCTCCATGTTTGACCAAACGCAGATCCAGGAGTTTAAAGAGGTAAGAACAAGAACAAAGATGGACATGGGAAGGGTTGTCATCCATTAGGAAATATAACAAATGTAGTGATGCCATTAAAGGAGGACTTTGGGGTAAATGATTGGATCTTAATGAGCATCACCTAGGAATACCACCCAGAATTGACATTCTAGGAAATTTTTAACTATCGTATTTTTCGGAGTATAAGCCGTACCTTTTTCCCCTCAAAAAAGAAGCTGAAAATCTGGGTGCATCTTATACACTGAATACAGCATTTTTGCCTCCTGAAACCCTGCCCTTCACCAAAATGGCCATGCATAGCCTTTAGGAGGCTCTCAGAGTGCTCCTGGGGGCTGGGGAGGGCAGAAATGAGCGAAAAATGGGCCGTTTTTTGCTCAATTTTGCCCCCCAGCCATCAGGAGCACTCTAGAAGCCATTTTTTGCTCGTTTTTTGGGGGGGACCACCCCCCAGGAACACTCTACAAGTCTCCTAAAGGCTATTCATGCCCTTTTTTGACAAAAAACAGGGCCGTTTTCGCAAAAAACGGGCCATTTTTGGGAGGTCTGCAGAGCGCAAAAACTTTTTTAAAAAATTTGCCTCTTCAAAATTTTGGTGCATCTTATACTCCAGTACGTCTTATACCTCGAAAAATATGGTACGATACTGAATATATAGGAATGAACTTTAAGAACAAAGTTTCTTGTACTATTCAATTCAGATTCCGTCTTCCCTTTGAAAAAAAAATGCTGACTAATCACAGAAATTTTGGCTGTTATAATAGAACCTAATTAAATGTTTCAGGTGAGCCTGTTTTACATATGCAGGTACATCCAGTTTAGTGTACCCCAGTGTATTGTATGAATCCCAACTGCATTTTCTCAACTTCAGCAGACGTGACTACATATAAAAAGTCTAGATAAATTATAGATGCGTTTTTTTGAACATAATTTACCTCAGGAATCCATTTTTGGGTATTTGTTCATGTATGGGTTTGGTGGTGGTTTGATTTGAGTCTGAACCTTTACAAAAATAGGGATTCTTTGTTCCTGAAATTCTACCCATCAAATAGAGGCCCACCATTCATTAATTTTCCTTTCCTTTGCCTTTTATATAGTTCTATTAGTTGGTCATGTTGAATGTTTTTAAGTTTTAAAGATATTTTCCTAATTTTGTTGTCCATTCCAATATGAATTACAGCCCCCATTGTTCACAGATAGAATGGTTGTTGATTGGGAATAATGGGCTTTATTTTTTGCCACACCTGAGGTGCCACCTTGAGGAAGGCTATTGTAAAGAACGTCCTGAAGAGGGAAAGTGATAGATGGATATTATAGATATTATAGGTGAACCAACCCTTTCCAAAAATGTTCTTCTGTCTCACTATGATATGTAGGCTGAGTGCTAGCTTATTTTTGGTTTCTTCAGTAAATCAAGATTAAGCAAGCTGTGAATTCTTGTGAGGTGTAAAGCAGGATAAAAATTGGATTTGCAAACCATGAGTAATGGCTTATTATGATGTGTAAACCTGGCCATATTTTGGAAGAGCCAAAATAATGAGCAACTATGAGTGTGTCTCCACAAAATCCTATTTTGGAGCTTAGAACCTATTAACTGAGCACAGAAGATCAGCTTTTTACCTCCTATTAAAGTTGCTTTTCCTTTCCCAAGGGTAATTCCAGATTATTCGCATTAAGACACTTGTTCTTTAAATTAATTTGGACTTTGAATAGAAATTCTTGCCTATAAAAGTGTGAGTGAAGACCAGCTTTCCATATGGAGATATTCTCTTTGACACTTAAATTCTTAATCTTCATTTCAGAGGAGCATTTTTTACCCTTTGGCAAGCACTAGACCTTCACACATACCCCACCCCAAAGTTGATGGTGTTTCCTTTCCAAGACTCTTGCAATGCAGCAGGGTCTATTTTGAGTGAAGGAAGACTGAGCAAAGAGGTGACATCTGTGCTTGGATGAAGCAAATCACAGAGCCTTACAAGGAGATCTTTAGAAACCCATTCTGACTGGCTAGTTTGGGGGTGGGGGGAGGCGAGAAGCCACCTCATTTTCATCAAAAATGAAGGTCTTTCAGTCTTAAGATATTGATCAACTATAAAGGAGACCAAAACTACATTAGAAGTAGAGTTGGTAGCAAACTATCATAGAAGCTCCTTTGGATTTTCTTTTTCCTACAACCTATGTTTGTACTTCTTTATTTTTTGAGGGCCTCCTGCTTTTAAAAATAGGAGAGCACAGATCAGTTCTTGTAATGTGCATACCTTATTTATTTAATTGCATGTATCACCTGCCCTTCCTTCAGAAAACCCAAAGAACGAGATTTGCCTTCTTTCTCCCCTTCTTCTTGTTACTTCTCTCCACAAGCTTGCTGTGAGACTGGTAACACTGAAGATCACCTATAGAACTTTGTGGCAGGATGGAACCCATCTCCCCTTAGTCTTTAGGTGCTTCTGGTGGGCTTCTGCATTGTGCAATAATTCTGATGTAATAATGGAATTTCAGGAGAACTAGGTGATGATTGCCTTCATTTTAATTCTTTTGCCCTTCCTACTATTCCTTAAGGATAAAAAGATTACATTTCTATTTGGTGGCGGTAGAGTCCACTGGGTAGATCCATGGTGTAAACACAGTCTCTTAGTCTTTGGTCCCAGAGTTTATACTGCTGAAATGTATAGGCATTTGTTGGCATTTTTTAAATGAAATAAATGATGTTTGAGAAGGTTGCTTGAATATGGACTAACAGAAGTAACAATCTTAATATTTAGCTCTAGGGATACCAGATCTGGATTGACATTCACTGGATGGCAGGAAGAGATTTTTAAAAAGCCTAATTATTGACTATTATCTAGCAGGCATCAGGATTTTTGCAGCCCAGGTTAATTCTGGGTTCAGCTACTCATTTCTCCTTGGCCAGTTTGCCTCTTTGGGGATCAATCAATTGTTTTTTGAGCTCTGCCTAATTCTACCCTGGATTGAATTTCTTTGAAGAGATCCTGCCATCCGGAACAGTGAAGAGGGTGAACTGATGATTTGACTCAGGATGAAGTTGTGTGCCATACATAGTATTTTTCTAGCTAGAATGTTTTTTAGACTTTTGTACGAAACAGGATAGGTTTGCCATCAAGATTTCTGGACAGCCTTGGTTCTCTTTGCTTTGCTTCACAATATCTCTTTATCCTTTTGTACTTAGAATGTAATTTCCTCAGAATAGAGGATCTTTCTCACCCTTATACAGCAAGTTCTGAGTAAAAGGCAACTGGTCTGCTTTTTTCTTGAAGAAGAAGAAAATGTTTCACTTCTCATCCAAGAAGCTTCATCTTCTGTGATGGTGGGGAGTATCACATCGCCTGCCATCACAACTGATGAGAAATGAAATGTTTTCTTATTTTTCCTCAACGAAGAAACAGTCCAGTTGCCTTTTGAAAGAGCACCTTTGAGATACAGTGGGGCAAAAAAGTATTTAGTCAACCACCAATTGTGCAAGTTCTCCCACTTAAAAAGATGAGAGAGGCCTATAATTGGCATCATAGGTAGACCTCAACTATGAGAGACAAAATGTAAAATAAAAGACCAAACAATCACATTGGCTGATTTGGAAAGAATTTATTTGCAAATTATAGTGGAAAATAAGTATTTGGTCACCTACAAACAAGCAAGATTTCTGGCTCTCACAGACCTGTACCTTCTTCTTTAGGGGGCTCCTCTGTCCTGCACTCATTACCTGTATCAATGGCACCTGTTTGAACTTGTCATCAGTATAAAAGACACCTGTCCACAACCTCAAACAGTCACACTCCAAACTCCACTATGGTGAAGACCAAAGAGCTGTCAAAGGACACCAGAAACAAAATTGTAGACCTGCACCAGGCTGGGAAGACTGAATCTGCAATAGGCAAGCAGCTTGGTGTGAACAAATCAACTGTGGGAGCAATAATTAGAAAATGGAAGACATACAAGACCACTGATAATCTGCCTCGATCTGGGGCTCCATGCAAGATCTCACCCCGTGGGGTCAAAATGATCCCAAGAACGGTGAGCAAAAATGCCAGGATCACACGGGGGGACCTAGTGAATGACCTGCAGAGAGCTGGGACCAATGTAACAAAGGCTACCATCAGTAACACACTACGCCGCCAGGGACTCAGATCCTGCAGTGCCAGACGTGTCCCCCTGCTTAAGCCAGTCCATGTCCGGGCCCATCTGAAGTTTGCTAGAGAGCATTTGGATGATCCAGAAGAGGATTGGGAGAATGTCATATGGTCGGATGAAACCAAAATAGAACTGTTTGGTAGAAACACAACTCGTCGTGTTTGGAGGAGAGGGAATGCTGAGTTGCATCCAAAGAACACCATACCTACTGTGAAGCACGGGGGTGGCAACATCATGCTTTGGGGCTGTTTCTCTGCAAAGGGACTAGGACGACTGATCCGTGTACAGGACAGAATGAATGGGGCCATGTATCGTGGGATTTTGAGTGCAAACCTCCTTCCATCAGCAAGGGCATTGAAGATGAAACGTGGCTGGGTCTTTCAACATGACAATGATTCTAAACATACCGCCTGGGCAATGAAGGAGTGGCTTCGTAAGAAGCATTTCAAGGTCCTGGAGTGGCCTAGCCAGTCTCCAGATCTCAACCCCATAGAAAATCTTTGGAGGGAGTTGAAAGTCCGTGTTGCCCAGTGACAGCCCCAAAACATCACTGCTCTAGAGGAGATCTGCATGGATGAATGGGCCAACATACCAGCAACAGTGTGTGCCAACCTTGTGAAGACTTACAGAAAACGTTTGACCTCTGTCATTGCCAACAAAGGATATATAACGAAATATTGAGATGAACTTTTGATATTGACCAAATACTTATTTTCCAGCATAATTTGCAAATAAATTATTTCCAAATCAGCCAATGTGATTGTTTGGTGTTTTTTTTTTACATTTTGTCTCTCATAGTTGAGGTCTACCTATGATGCCAATTACAGGCCTCTTTCATCTTTTTAAGTGGGAGAACTTGCACAATTGGTTGCTGACTAAATACTTTTTTGCCCCACTGTAACTGTTCTGACCCCCCCCCCCCCTTCCTCCGTTGCCCACACAGTACACACACTCCGGAACAGTACAAGGGAACAAGGTTTATTACACCAACAGACAAGAGGCTTTGTGGCAGCAAGCCACCAAGACAGAACTCACAAAGACAGAACACACAAAAGCAGCAATCCAGCTTGCCAGGATCCCAGACTAGAGTTGCTGTCCAAAGTCCTTTGTTGATTGCTACGCAGAGCCTGTCCAGAGTCAACCCTTTTATAACCTAAAAAGGGCATCTCCCAACAGCACCTGAGAGCTCTTTACTGCCTATAATTACGCCCACGCTCCTTGCGTTTGTGGGCGTGCCGGAAACGAGCATCCCGAAACGCCCTACTAAGTCCTGAGTCACTATCCTCTCCGCTGCTCCAAGGCAGGGCAACGGGAGTCCTCCTCCTCTCGCTCTCACCGCTGCTCCATGCCTCTGGCGCCACCTGGTGGCCGACCAGACTCTCGGATTCCTGCTCAGCCTCCGAATCCTGTCCAGGATCGCACATCTCTTCTGTAGCTGACTCGTATGGAGTATCACTCTCGGAGTCTGGTGACAGCGGCACCGGCTGGGCCACAACATGTAACTATGACCTGGATGATTGAGAATCTCCACAGACAAGTACTGAGTACATTGCTGACACGGGGTGCTAATGTTACATTAGCTCTCTTGGCTTCCACCCAAAGTAGTCAGGTGTATGTGTGTGTGTGGGGGGGGGGGGAGCATGATTTGGAAAAGCTTCCTGAGGTACTTCTCCAGCCAACATCCAAATTACAAGATTAAATAGTTGAGATGATGCAACTTCCACTCCACCTATATTTATTCTCTGGAAGTTCATAGTTCCCCCTTCTTTCACAGCGTGGAGAATCCATATTGCTCCTTAGACCAGGGCTGAATTCACACAACATGTTGAGCCTGAAAATCTGAGAAACAAGCCCAGTTTCTCCACCATTTTTATTCACACAATACTCCTCAAGCAGTACTTTAGCTTGGATTATTGGCCTTTGGGATACAAAAAGAAATGGAATTTGAAATCCAGGCTGGTTGTAGATTACACATCTTGACACTCCTGTATCCTAAACGGTAGCCATTCTAGGTTTGGATGACACAGCGAACATTACCCTTGGGTTAAAGAGCCTCATCCCTCTGAATAAGACAGCAAGAACTTGCTTGACAGGATGGGCTTTTTGATTGAGTTTGCCCTGCCAGTGCAGTCCCTTTCAATTTGCTGAATTCTAGCATTTCATTTTTATTTGGAAAGAGATAGACACATAGCATTTAGCAAGAAAAAAAGAAAAAAGGAAGGGGCATAACCATGAGAGGAGGGGAGGAGTGAATTCCACCAGTGCCTGCCAGCCTTTGGAGACCTCATTAACAGCCCTTTCAGAATGTACCACCTGTCCCCTTAGGGAGGGCTTGGGGTTTAATATGAGACAGTTTAAGGTTGTTCACATTCCTGGCAGAAGCCAAGAAAGATATCAAACCACAGGTGTTTCTTAGGCCACAGCTGCAGAAAAGGGAGGAGGGAGAGGAGGATTGCACTAGCTGAAGTTAACTTATGTCTCCAAACCTATAATTGCTAGATAAGCAGACAACTAGACAAACCACTGAAGTCTTTTTTATATCCAGTCCAGAATGTTTATTAAAATACTTTAATTTTAATTGTCCAGTTAACCTACTGAGGGCTAAAGAACTGCTATACGTGTCTTGAAATATACACAAACATGAGTGAGCTACTATTTTGTGCCTAGGGTTCAGCGGCAGCTAGTTAATTTTTCATTTCCATCTTACCTGCTCTCTGGAATGAGGTTCTTCCTAAGATCCAGATGGGGCCCACTTCTCTGTTATTTAGAAAATCCATGAAGATCTGGTTCTTTACCCAGGCCTTGGGTAAAGGAAGGGAGATCCCTCACTTCAACACGCTTCTCATCTTTTAAGTTTTGTTGATTTTATTGTAATTTGTTTGAGTATTAGGGGCCTTCCAGAGTTGTTGAGCACCAGGTGGCATACAAGTTTAACTGTTGATAATGAAGATGATTACCAAAATCACTAACACATCTTCTTTCTTTGGCTCTATATGCTTATTATACAATACATTAATCCAAATTAAATAAAATTATAGCTTATTGTGCTACCTAAATCCAGCTGGATTTGTGTAGCACAATAAGCTAAAATTGTCAGCCCTGAAGCCATCTTTAACTTGGAATCTTCATGGCTGCCACAGCGGTGGATGGGCAAGCTGTGGGAACAGGAGGGGGGGTGGAGACAGTTGGGACAGTGACCTGATTGGACCATGTGATGCCCATGTGGATGCAAGGGAAGGAACTTTGACTTTACTTTGGGTGGGGAAAACCCAGGGGCTTCAGATTAGGGTTTTCCCAGATGTGCCAATATGACAGCTCTAATAAATTCAAGCTTTGAGGAAAATGCCTGCCTTGGAGTTTTGATTTCATTGGGGGTGTTACTTGGAACCCTGACACTAACCCAAATCTCCTTTTAAAAACTACCAAGCAGTTCCCTGCACTGCGGGATTGCTGTCCGAGGTCCTGAGCCCCGGGCGCCTTCCCAGTCTACCGGGTAGTGCAAAGACTCAGGGAAGACGGAGGAGAAAACAGCAACCATGGAGTGAGCTACCAGGACTAGGTCGGAGATCGTCTGCAGGACCATCTGCTACCCCTCGGCAACTGTGGTAGCTGAAGCGGAGGCTGTGGAGGCCAAACGTCTGCAGGGCACCTGCATCAAAGAGCTAGCACCCTGGCAGATCGTGCAGATGCATCCTTTTGAATGGGGTACGGGAATCCCACCACCCCAGGAGTCGGTGGGCGTTGTGACCTTCCAGGAGCCCCAAATCGCATTGGGACAGGCCAAGTGTGCCACAGTCTTTGAGTGGAGAGCAATGAGACCCCACGAGTGTAGTGAATCCAGAGTCTTCAGCCGCCATCTCGAAGCCAATCGCTAGTTGGCCTCCTGGAGAGATTTGGTCAGTTCAGTGTGGGCAGCATCACCCAACTCCCCCCAAGCGGCCAGTCTGGTTGGGTTCTGAGTCAACCAACGTTCACCTTCCCAGGCCAAGGCAGCACGACTGTCCAGAGTGGAGCATCTGCCTCGTTCCACTCAGCACAAAACGAATCATGCCAAAATCTTGTCAATCTCATGTCAACCCTGAGCTACAAATATTCTCCTTTATTAACATATATAGTCAGTTTAGATATGTGTTGAGAGTGGATAGGTTTAAATCCAAAAGCTATTATAAAGTAGTTAGTTTGCCATTTTGAGATTCTGGCAACTGTTCATTTTGGTAGGACAGGGAGAGGAAGGTGAATTTTCTAGAGCCCAAACGTGTTGGGTTTATGTATTATGCTATGCCATAATGTGGTTTCTTTAGTTTTTGCTTGGTGTAGCAGTTGAACCAAGCCATTGCTAATAGCTCAACAAGCCCATTTAATATAATGCATGAACTTGGTTAATGTATTTCTTTCTCACCTGCTTCCTAGGCCTTCACTGTTATTGACCAGAACAGAGATGGCATCATTGACAAGGAGGACCTGCGAGATACATTTGCTGCTATGGGTAAGAAAAAAGAAAACTGGATGGATGATCAGATCCTTAAATCAAATCCTCAGCAGTTAAACTTTCTTCCTTTCTCCATAGGTCGCCTGAATGTGAAGAATGAGGAGTTAGATGCCATGATCAAGGAGGCCAGTGGCCCCATCAACTTCACTGTCTTCCTCACCATGTTTGGAGAGAAGCTGAAGGGTGAGAGAGTCTCTTGTTCTTCTCAGTCTTGTTCTATATGACAGATAACCTGTTCCAGAATCTCACTATTCTTCCTGTCTTGTCTCATCAGGTGCTGATCCCGAGGACGTCATTATTGGTGCCTTCAAAGTTTTGGACCCCGAGGGCAAGGGGAATGTCAAGAAGAAATTGTGAGTGTTTACATCCCATTTCACTTCCAGCAGAAGCATTGAATCTGTTCAGACCTAATTCTAAAATGGCTGTTACTAGGTTCCCATGATCTCCTCCTCCGTGTTGCAGGCACTTTGCAGTATTCCCCCTGATTAATTGCTTAAGCAACCCATATCTTGCCATTAAATTATATTCTAGACTAGTCGGTTGGAAAACTGCTTCACTACGGAACTGGAACAGCAGTAGGTAGCATTCTTCGCCATCACGCTCCATTATCCTGTAGCTGTAAAAGGCAGCAGCAGACACGGTCTTCTTGAGAGGAACCTTGGTGTTTGGGTCGCACTGAGGTATATTAATGTAATAGCCATCTTCTCCATGGCAGAACATCAGAGGGTACTGGAGAACATCATAGGCACGGTGCGTCTCACTGATTCGTAACAACTTGTTGTCTCTGTTGTGGAGAACGATATCTCTCTTCTCAAAATCCTGGCCGACAATGAGAACAGCCACTTCTTTAGTCGTGGGGGCATTGAAACGACCTTGGTGCTCTCCAGAAGGCTTCCTATCGGCATTAATCACCACTTGGAAGTTCTTGTGGCCTTTAGGAAGAGAATCAACAGCAGCCTTAAGTTCCAAAATATACTTGTGTTCACGCAGCAACTTCTGCAGTTGGCTAACCAGTTGTGGATTAAAGCCTGGGTAGATTCCACAACAGATGTCCCTCTCATTGTCATCATCACCAACAAAGTATATCTGGAGAAATGAAGGCTGCTGCTGAGGTCCCGCCATGATACTCCCTATCCTATGGTAGACCTGCCCCTGCACTTTGAATGGTGCCGTAAAATTTCCCTCCTTCACCTCTCTGGCTCCAAAAGATGTCGTTTAGAAGCATCCATTGTACTTCTGGACAGCAGAAAGAAAGTGCTTTGCCATTGGATGTTGGTGGGTGAGAAGGCTGTGTAAGGGTTCAGGGTAGGGCTGTCTACTGACTTGGGGATGAGTTTGACGATACTTGTGTGCAGCTTCCCTTACTTGTGTTTTCCTAATTGCATCTTTAAATCTTTTTTTGCGTTTTTTACCTCTTTTCCCTTTAACTGGTGTTACAGTAGAACAGTGATGGCGAACCTTTTTCTTACAGTGTGCCAAAATTGCGTGCACGTGCCCACTCAATCCTCCCCACCCACCTGCACATGCTTGCGCAATCCCCCCATACATGCGCATGACCCCTCCCCAGGCTCCGGAGGCTTTCCTGAAGCCTGGGGAGGGCAAAAACGGCCTCCCCTGGCCCTCCGGAAGCCGGAAACGGATCGTTCCCCAACTTCCAGTTGGGCTGTTGAGGTCGTTTTTCGCCCTCCCCAGGCTTCAGGAAAGCTTACGGAGCCTGGAGAGGGTGAAAAATGGCTCCAACGGCCCAACTGGAAGTTCGGAAACAATCTGTTTTCGTCTTCCAGAGGACCGCCAGGGGAGGCCGTTTTCGCCCTCTACAGCCTTCGGAGGTTTTCCTCAAGCCTGGGGAGGGCGAAAACAGCCTCCCCTGGCCCTCTGGAAGGACGAAAAATCAACTCGCTGGCACACACAGCCGTGATAGGTTCGCCATCACGGCAGTAGAAGGAACAGATTCCTCTGAACTGAGGAGGAAAATAAGAGGGGGAAATCCGCCTTTGCCTACCAGCATCCATCTGTATTCATCTGGCTAGCATCCTGTCAGTGTGTGAGAGAGTTGAGGGGTGTTTGGAAAGTGAAACCTTATTTGCTGTGTGAGTAAGAAGGAGACAGGAAGGAGCCTGGCCGTGGCTGAGCTCAACTGTTATGTAGTAAAGCTGCTTGCTGCTGTGAAAGTAAAATAGAAACTGAAACTCCTCTGCTTGTGTTTTGCATTTGGAACAGATTTCTTTTCTTTTCTCTTTTTAAAGTTTTTTATTTTTTAAACAAACAAACATACATATAACATAAAAATATCATCAATTACATATGTGTTTAGCATGTCGTTTGGTCACCAACTTTTGGGCATCACCGCTTTCAATTGTGTATAAAATCAGCAAATATCAACCCAATATACATGAATACATTGTTATCATTGTAAATCATATATTCAGTTTACTCTTATAATTCCTTCATTTTATACATGTATTCTAAAAATTAAATTCATATCTATGCCAACTATCTGCTACATCATTATAAATCTATTTAATAATATATCTTTATAGTATCACCCATCTTATTCTGGTATTTCTTGCAGTATATATAAAAAAAAAGTTCACCAACATTTTATATTTGTATATCATTACTTTCAATTGTATGTAAAATCATAAAATATCAAGTGTATATAAATATATCTTTATCATTGTGTATCATATGTTCAACTACAATTATTATTTCTTCATTTTAAACAAAATATTCTAAATATTCAATTCATATATATACCAATATTCCACTACATTGTTATGAATCTATATAATCTATATAATAGTAATATATCTTTATGGTATCTCCTATCACCGTGATGGCGAACCTGTGGCACGCGTGCCACAGGTGGCATGCGGAGCTATTTGTCAGGGCCCGCGAGGCTTTGCCCTGTCAGTTCCAGCACGCATGCGTGCGCTGGCCGGCTGACCAGCTTTCATTTTCAGCCATTTTTTTGCCCTTAACTGCTGCTTCTAGCATGGGGAGAGCAGATCGGCTGAACCCGTCTCTCTCTCTCCTTCCTTGGATGGATCTGGTGGGATGATCAGGCTTTCTTGCTGAGCTTGAGGAGGGGGGAGGCGGAACTGTTGCCCCAGCCACCTCTGGGTCTGGAGAGACGATGCAGCAGGGCAGGAAAGAATCCAGCAGGCTGACTTGAGCGCAGGTGGGCAGTTTGCCGGCATGTCCTTTGCTTGTTGGGGGTACTCCCATTCGCCCTTAGTGACGGGGAATGCTTTGTCATGCAGGCGAAGGCTGGGCCCCCCTCTGCAACACGCAGGGGGCTCCCCGCAGCCTCGGTTCATACATGAGTAAGCTGCCCTGAGCTGTTGGAAGTGGTGAGTGCGGATGGGCGTGCGCTAACCTTCTCCCCATTACCATCGCACCTGCCCAGCTTGCCCCCCCCCCCCCCCCCGCTGGCTCCCGAGCTAGGAGGCAGAATGTCCTCCTCCATGGGAGAAAGGCACAGAAAGGGTGTGCGGTAGGGAAGCAGGTTCCCGGAGGTGTGTGTAAGAGAGAAATATCGGACTGGGGGTGGGGGTGTTTCCCCGTTTGCTGCAGGAGCAGCGCTGGGCTGAAGCACCCCGCTGGGCATTTGGAGCTTCCATGAAATCTCCCTCCGTGGACTTGAGGGGAAAGCCCCCCTTTTCCCCCCTTCTCAAATTGCGGGAGAGCGGCACCTCTCAACAGGTTGCTGAGAGCGCCGGCTAGCTAGAGAGACTAATCCACCAATGAACCCTAATCATAGCCTCGGCCCAGCAGGTGGGTGGGCAAACAGGCGCTCTCTCTCTCTCCCTGGCTCGCTTGGACTGCATTGATTTCTTCGTTCAAGCGCCACGGTGACCCATGCACAGGCCAGGCGCGAAGCGCTGGCCGCAGAGGCGAGAAGCCAAGCTTGGAGAGCTAATCGTAGGTGGTGCACACTCTCCCTCCCTCTCCTTCCCTCTCTCACCAGGCACACCACGATTTGAGAAGGGGGAAAAGAGCGGGAGGCTTTTTCCCCCTCAAGTCCACGGAGGGAGCAGTGCTGGGCTGAGGCATGGGGAGCTTTGCTTTGTTTTCTTCCTCTCCCTTCTCTACAATCTGTGCAAAGCATTCAGTTTCTAGTGCAGCTGTTGCTCTCACGTTACCTTGAAAAGAACTCAATATTTTCCCCCTCTGAGTCAAACACACTGTTCAGAGTGCCTTCAATGCACGACTCCTTTTTTAAATTCCTATGAACAGCAGTACATATGTTTATTCAATTGTATCTTTTTAATCGTCCTCTGCTTTGAGCTTGAAAGGAGAGGCTGGGCTGAAATCTGCAAAACACTCTTGAAGTTTTGCCATGACTTTTTGCAAAACTGTCAGAGTTATTATCCCCATGTCAGTGAAAATGAAAAGCAAAGCTCCCCACTCCTCAGCCCAGCGCTGCTCCCTCCGTGGACTTGAGGGGGGGAAAGCCCCCCTTTCCCCCTTCTCAAATCACGGCATGCCTGGTGAGAGAGAGGGAGGAAGAGGGGACGAGGCTACGATTAGGATTCATTGGCGGAATAGTCTCCCCAGCTAGCCGGCGAGTTCGGCAACTTGTTGAGATGTGCCGCTCTCCCGCAATTTGAGAAGGGGGGGGGGAAAGGGGGCTTTCCCCTCAAGTCCACGGAGGGAGATTTCAGGGAAGCTCCACCTCCCTCAGAATGAAAATGCCCGGTGAGGCACTTCAGCCCAGCGCTGCTCCTGTGGCAAACAGGGGGACACCCCCCCACTTGTCCAATCTCTCTTTAACCCCCCCCCCCGGGAACCTGTTTCCCCACTGCACACCCTTTCTGCGCTGGTGGACGGCGCTGGACATCGGGGGGCATTGCACTTGCAACCACCCGCCAGCCACCAGGGAGACCGCTGGTGTTGCCAGGTGGCTCCTGGCACAGTTGAGCCGCGCTTGGCTCAGCGATGTGTGTGTGTGTCATGAGGCTTCAGGCCAGGACCACGCGAGCACGGCCACCCCACCAAGAGTAGTGTTTGCCTCTGTTGCCTCTGAAGGCGGCGGGGAGCAGCAGGCACTGCGGGTGCAAGTGGAAGGCGCTGGAAGCCTCCGGAGGGCCTGGGGGGGTCAGGAAGGCCATTTTCGCCCTCCCCAGGTTCCTAGAAAGCCTCTGGAGCCTGGAGAGGGCGAAAAATGAGATCATCGTGGACTCAAAAGAGGGTGGGGTTTACATGCGCATGCGTGGGTGGGGGGGTTGCGTGTGAATGCGCACGGGGTCACGTGCATAGGATTATGGGTGTGGCACGCCCACCCATGACCCCCCTGCGCCCCCCCCCCCCGCTTTTGGCACGCGATGCCAAAAAGGTTCGCCAGCACTGTCCTATCACATTATATTATTACAATTCAAGATTATGATAATTATATCCATTGATAGAACACGTCCCAGATCTTATAAAATTGTTCATCTTCTTGTTCTCTAATTTCAAATGTCAATTTACTCATTTCAGCACATTCCATTGTTTTTCGAATAACTTCCTCCTGCGTTGGTATTTTCTCATTTTTCCAATTTTTCGCAAATACAATTCCACCGTGTTTCCCCGAAAATACGACATGTCCTGAAACTAAGACCCTGCCAGATTTTCACGGTGGGCAAAAATATAAACCCTCCTCTGAAAATAAGCCCTAGTGAAGGAGTGGGTTTAGCCAGAACAGGGGGCAGCCCTTCCCTTTCCCGGTCACCTCAGGGCTTCTTGGCCCCTTAATCGGATCAGATGGGCCACTCCGTTCACAAAACAGCTGATTCACGGGTGCTGCTCAGGCCTCTGCCTCCAGCAAACTCCGGTCGCTTTTGCAGCCAATTGCGGCTGCAAAAGAAGCTGGAGGCCAAGCAACACAACCCAAATGCCTCATGCCCTCCTTGCCTAACGGTGACAGTCACAGCTCGCATTTCTGTCCACAGAAGAGGAAAAGAAGGCATGGAAATCAATACACCTGGGACATTGGAAAAAGCCATGCAAGGAGACACTGCTGCCGAAGTGCAGGAAATCTCACCCCCCCACCACCTGCCAATCGTCCTTTCAAAGAGGAGTTTCACCAGGATGAAAGCGACACAAACGCCGCCTTCAGCCACCTCTACGTCCTGGTGAAACTCCTCTTTGAAAGGACAATCTGCAGGTTTGGGGGGGGGGGGAGATTTCCTGCACTTCGGCAGCAGCGTCTCCTCACAGGGCTTCTTCCAATGTCCCAAGTGTATGGATTTTAATGCCTACAGGAGGTCGCTTCTCACCTGCATATTCACATTGAAGGCTCAAAATGGGGCGTTTTTGCAAATGGCTTGAAAATGGGGAGGGAGATATTCCTGCCTCTCCCCCCCCTGTTCTGAAGGTCAGCACAGACTGAGAACAGGATAAGAGACAAAATTCCCCCTCCCCATTTTCAAGAGGTTTGAAAAACGCCACATTCCAAACCTTCACATTATCCAGGATTGCAGGATTGAAGGCATGCGGGAGGGAGGATTTTGTCTCTTATCCTGTTTTCAGTCTGTGACCTTCAGAACAGGGGGAGAGGCAGGAATATCCCCCTCCATATTTTTAAACGGTTTGCAAAAACGTTCCATTTCGAGCCTTCAGCATATTGCAGGATTGAAGGCTCGGAATGAGGCATTTTTGTGAACGGCTTGAAAATGGAGAGGGAGATTTTCCTTCCTCTTATCCTGTTCTGAAGCTCAGCACAGACTCAGAATAGGATAAGAGGCAAAATCCCCCCCACCCCTTTTCCTGGCAATCGTTCTTTCCTTGGGATCTCAGTGCAGACGCACATCCCCCAAATGCTCTATCCGAAGCCTTCTCTGCATCTGTGCAGAGCTCCCAAGGAAAGGATGGTGTGTATGTGTGTGTGAGAAAGAGATCCCTAACCCTCCCCCCCCCTCCCAAGGCAGCCACATCCCTCCACTAACCTGCTTTCCTGCTTCATTCTCCACTGCCATGTGCAGGGCTAGAAAAGTAGATTGTGGGACTACTTCCAACTTCGTGAGATTTTTTTTTTTTTGCGAGAACTTAGAAGGTATTTTCTGGCATTTTTTTTACCATAGGCACACAGTCTACTTTTCTTGTCCTGCACGTGGAGCGGAGAATGGAGCTGGAAAGCAAGTTAGTGAAGGGATGTGGCTGCCTTGGAGGGGGAGGTGTGTGTGGGTGTTCGTTCGTTCTTCCAGGAAGAGCCCCCCCCCCCCGCGAGGCCAAAGCAGCACAGTCAGCAGGACAGGCGAAGGCCAGGATGCAAGGAGAACTTGGGTCATTGTGGCCGCAGGCAAGCAGGTGGTGGGACGGAAAGGGTGGGGCTGGTGGGCTTGCTGCTTCCTGCACCTGAAAAATAATAAGCCCTCCCCCTCTAATAAGCCCAAGGCCATATTTCGTGGGTCAAAAATATAAGACCCTGTCTTATTTTCGGGAAAACATGGTAGCTGCCTTTAAGATATTTATGATCAAATATTTCAAGTCTTTATTGTATGTATCTGGTATAATACCCAACAAAAAAGTCTCTGGTTTGAGGTCTATGTGTTTGTGTATCATTTTCTCCAACCACATGTGGATTTTAGTCCAATACCTTTTAGCTTCTATACAAGTCCACCACATGTGGTAGTATGATCCCAGTATCTGATGACATTTCCAACACTTTTCCGATTTATTTTTGGACATTTTTGCTATTCTCGTTGGGGTTAAGTGCCACCTGTAAAACGTCTTATACAAATTTTCCTTATAAGCTGTTGACATTGTCATTTTATAATTTTGAGACCACAATTTCTCCCATTTCTCTAGTTCAATCCCATGTCCAAAATTTTCCCCCCAAGCTATCATAGGTTCTTTAACTTGTTCTTCTTTTAGCTTAACCTCTAGTAAATGTCCATATAGTTTTTTAATTACTTTTTCATCAGTACCTGTCAAGATTTTATCTAACTCAGTCTTTTCATCATAAAAACCTTCCATTTTGCAGTCTTTGTCATATCTAGATTGTATTTGCACATATGAAAACCGATTCATTTCTATTCCTTCCTGTTTCAGCTCTTGCATAGATCTGAGTTTACCCTCTGCATTCAATATTTCACCATATCTAACTGTTTGTTTCTTTTTGTATATTATTGGATATGAAAAAGCTTCAATAGTTGATAGCCAGACTGGTATTCTTAAATAATATTGCTTTTTAATCTTCTCCCAATTCAATAACAAAGCCTCCCTTAAGTAATGTCTTCTAAAGTAACCCTGTGTTTTGATTCCTTTATACCATAAAAAAGCATGCCATCCCAACAATAGGTCATGTCCTTCTAAGGTCAATTGTCTGGAATTCCTTAGTGTTATCCACTCCTTAACCCACATCAAACTCCTTGCCTGGTGATATAATTCCAAATTGGGTAGGCCCATGGCTCCTCTTATTCTAGCATCTTGTAATGACTTTAATTTTATTCTTGCTTTTTTCCCCTGCCAAATGAACTTCAATACTATTTTATTTAATTTGTCAAAGTAATGTTTCCCTAGTCTAATTGGAATTGTCTGGAACAGATATAAGATTCTAGGTAAAATGTTCATTTTGATTGTAGAAATTCTCCCTGTCATTGATAATTGTAGATTTTCCCATTTCATTAAATCAGACGCGATCTGTTGCTTAAGTTTATGATAGTTGTTCTCTTTAAGCGTGCTACATCTTTCAGTTAAATATATCCCCAGATACTTAACCTTGTTTGTAGCTTGGATCTCCAATGCTTCTGCCAATTCTTCCTTTTGTCTCGATGATATATTCTTTGTCAAAATTTCCGTTTTATCTTTATTTATTTTCAAGCCAGCTACTTTCCCATATTCCTCTATTCTCTCAATCAATTTAGGTGCCATTTCAAATGGATCCTCGAGAATAAAAACCAAATCATCTGCAAATGCTTGTAGTTTATATTCTTCTTTTTTGATTTTCATACCTTTTATTTCTTTTTCTTCTCTAATCTTTCTATTTAATACTTCTAATGTTAAGACAAAAAGTAGAGGTGATAATGGACAGCCTTGTCTCGTACCTTTCTTTATTTCAATGGAATCTGTCAATTCTCCATTTATCATTATCTTTGCTGTTTGTTTATGATATATGGTTTGAATGGCTTGTGTGAATTTCTTGCCGAAATTCATCTGTTCCAATTGTAAAAACATAAATTGCTAATTCACGTTATCAAATGCTTTCTGGGCATCTAAGAAGATCAAAGCCATTTGTTTTTCAGGGTGTGCCTCATAATACTCCAATGTATTCAGAATTATTCTCATATTATCTTTAATTTGTCTTTTTGGTAGAAACCCATTTTGGTCGGGATGAATAAAACCATTTAAATATTTTTTAAGTCTTTCTGCTAGTATCGAAGCAAATAATTTATAATCTGATTTCAGCAAGGAGATGGGTCTATAGTTCTTAATTTGTGATAGATCAGCCTCCTCTTTGGGTAGGAGCGTAATATATGCCTCTGACCATGATTTGGGTATTCTACTCTCTGACATCACATCATTCATAACTTCCAGTAGAGGAAGGGACAACAAATCTTGAAAAGTCTTATAGAATTCTGCAGGCAGCCCATCTGGGCCTGGAGCCTTACCATTATTTTGTTTTTTAAGTGCTTCGGTTAATTCCATCATAGTTATTCTACTTTCTAATATTGTCTCCATTTCTTTAGACATCTGAGGAAGGTTGGTTTCTTGTAGGTATTGTTTAGCTCCTCCCTCTTCTAGGTTCTCTTGTTCATACAGCTTACCATAGTAATCTTGTATAATTTTCTTCTCAGCAATTCCGTAACAAATTTGCCCTTTGTTAGGGGGTATCTCCGTTGGGAGACAAGAGAGTAGTGCAGCGGAATGTGCAGCTGGAGAGAAAAACGTTGCTAGTAGAAACACACGAATAGAGTCACAGACACTGCTAGTAAAATTAAGTAGCTTTACTACTAAATTTGCTTCACAAGCAGTGATAGTAGATAGTAGATATTAGTCCAAACATAATTCAAAGAACAAACAATTGCTTACAGTCACAGTTCACGTTCCAGTCATCAATCATAGGACAAGCAGAGAATCAGAGGGAGAATGAGCTCTCCTGACTTCCTCTTATAGCAAAGCTAATTACATCTGTTAGGTACATCCACTCATTTAAAGTAACAGCGACCTTTTGTCATTGTAGATAGATATATATTGCCTGTCCAACACTAGGAGTATACTCCCAACATCCTCCCCTTTGGTTAGCCAATATATATTTACAATTTCAAGCCATAATATTCACAACTTTCTTTGTGTTTAATAGCACCCTGAGCCTTTGTGAAATGGTCGGCTATATTATCCTCTGACATACAGTATGTTAACTCCACTAGCTTATTTTTAATACTCTCCCATACATTTGAATAGCGCAAATCTGTATGCTTCGTTCTAGTTTTAACTGCCAAATTAGTAGCCATTTGGATAGCTGCCTGATTGTCCTCGTACACGGTAATAGAATCATTTACTTCTATTCCTAGATCAATCAATAACTGTTTGTAACATATTATATCAGTACATAGTAGTGAGAGACAAGAAAATTCTGCTTCCATAGTAGACAGAGTCAGATGTTTCTGCCTAATAGATCTCCATCCAATCAATGCCTTACCCAAAAATACAGCTATTCCTGACGTTGACTTTCTTGTGTCTATATCTGTAGCAAAGCTTGCATCAGCATATGCGGTCAGCTTTAGCTCCTCATTAGGTTCAAGGTATAATGCATAGTGCATTGTTTTCTTCAAATACCTTAAAATCCTTTTTACAGCCTGCCAATGCCTCAGTTGGGTCTGAATTATACCTAGCTAATTGGTTTGTGCTGTATGCAATATCAGGCCTTGACCAATTGCTTAAATATGACAGACTTCCGATTAGTGATTGGTACAAACCCTTATCAAACATAGCACTTTGATCATTGCTATTGTTAAACTCCTGACTCATAGGAGTCTTTGAGGGTTTACATAGTTCCATTTTGAACTGTTTCAGTAAATTGTTTATCTTATCCGTCTGTGATATTTTAAACCCTCCCTTGGTTTTATCAATCCTTAATCCTAAATATTGACGTATTTCACCCAAATCTTTTACATTGAAATGGTTTCTCAACTGTTCAATTATTTTAATAGCCTCTTGTTCTGTCTTAGTTAACAAGGCTATATCCTCTGTAAATAAAAGAAGTAATGAAACATTTCCATCTCTTTCCATCCTAAACAGACATGGATCAGCTAAACCAGCTTTAAATCCAATACCGGTTAAAGCGTTTACTACACACTGGTTCCACTCATAACCAGACTGTTTTAAGCCATAAAGACTCTTCTTCAGAATCCAACATTCAGACTTGTCATTGTCTTTGATTCCTGCTGGTTTTTTCATGTAGATTGTGTGTTGTAATGGTGCATGTAGATAAGCAGTTTCTAATCAAATAGTTATTTTTTGCAGCCCAAACTAAAGTGGCTCTAACCGTAGTGGATTTTAGACTAGGTGCGAACACTGCATCATAATCTGTGACTGGTCAAAACCCTGAGCCACTAGTCTAGCCTTATATGTTATGGCTCAGTCTACGCCAGTTTTTATTTTGCATATCCACTTACTCCCTATTGTTTTCTTGCCTGGAGGTAAATCAGTGTTTTCATAAACTTTCATATTCTGCAAAGACTTAAGTTCTTTAGTCATTGCAGTTCTCCATTCCTTTTGATCTTCTGGAGGAAATGTGGTCAATTCATGATATGTTGCAGGAACTTTGTTAACCTGATAAGCCATAGTTGCCTGATACCTATCAGGTGGCTTAGTTACTTGTGTAGAACGCCTTGGTAATTCAGGATTTATTACCGGACTTTCTATTTTCACTTGTTCCTGCTCTACTACTTCCTCTTGAGTAGACAACTCATTTTTAATATCCAAACCTGGTTTCTCATCATCTTCATGAGTGCTAGGCTTGGTTTCTATAATCACATCATTATTTAGTTCTAACCTATTCCATCCTATATGTTCCATAAATTTGGCATTTGCACTACTAACGACCCTTGTTGATCCTCTTTGCCAAAATCTGTAGGAGCTGTGATTAGAATTATAGCCTATAAAAATTAGCTGTTGGCCTCTTTTTTGTCCTTTATGTCTCAATTGTGAGGGAATATGAACCCAAGCTGGAGTTCCAAATATATGAATGTTACTGAGGTCTGGTTTCTTACCATACCATCTAGTATACGGTATTTCACCAGTTGTGGTGTTAATCACGTTGTTTAAAATATGATTTCCACACATCATCGCCTCACCCCATAATGATTCAGGCAAACCAGCATCAACTAGCATAGTTCTAACCATAGATTGTAATGTCTGCCCTCTTCTTTCCACAAATGCATTATGCTGTGGACGATAAGGTGCAGAACGTTTATGTTGTATACCAGCCTTTTGTAACATAGTTGTAAAATTTGAGTTTGTGAATTCTGTACCATTATCAGTCACTACTGTAATAATCTTATGATTTGTTTTTCTCTCTACAAATTTAACCCAGTTAGTGAACCGTTGAAATGTTTCTGTTTTGTTCTTTAACAGAAAACAAAAACCATATCTTGAATAATGGTCTAAAATGCTTAGTACATAACAGGCTCCCCCCAAACTAGGTTTCATTGGCCCTATTAAGTCAGCAAATACCACTTCTAGTGGTTTCTTGGTCTTAAACCCATTTAACCTATTAGCCGGAGTAGCTCTACTCTTCTGTTCATTACAAACATTACAATTTATATACTGGCTACATGGCTTTATCTTCACTCCATCAACTAACTTCACTGTTTCTTGCAACATTTTGAAATTGATATGTCCCATTCACCTATGCATTAAATGAATACACTCATTGTGGGGTTTAACATTCGAACATACAGCATTAACAACATTGGAATCATACATTACATATAACCCATCTTGTAGCTTAGCAGTAACCTTAATATTCCCTTTTTCAATAAAACAATTATCCCCTTTAAATGTTACAATGTAGCTATGATTAACCAAAACTTTAACCAAAAGCAAATTAAACTTAATGTTTGGTACATATAACATATGCAATGTTTCAGAAATACATGGACATTTAGCAATACCTTCACCCGATACCTTTAGCCTCCAACCATTTGCTAAAGAAACATGTTGTTTACTTGTAACCAACTTTACAAAAAAATTTCTATCTTTAGTAATGCACATTGATGCCCCACTGTCGATAATCCACAAATTGTGGTTAAATGATGCATTGTTATCTATAGTCACATTAATATCATGTTTTCTAGATTGTATTTCTGTGGTTTTGGCTTTTTGCAAAACCTGACAACGTGTTTCAATTTCAAGTTCCTGCATATTACAACTCAGTTCCATTGTAGCCCACATCATGTCAATTCTGGAGTATGATAAGTGTCTATTTGAATAGGAAGTGTATTTTTTTTGTAGGATTTCTTTCTCTCCAAACATCTTTAAGGTTTATTTCATCTGTCATTTTAAAAAAGGCTTTAGGTAATCGTTTTCTATTTATCTTTGTAACTTTTTCTGTTATATAGTCCAAATTTTGATCTAGAATTCCATTAAAATCTCCCATCGTGCAAATATCAGCATAGTCCAATTCAATTATTTTCCTATGTACTTTTCTGTAAAATTCATCTTGTTTATCGTTAGGGGCATATATTGCAATTAAAAGTATTTTCTTCGAGTTGTTCATAATTTCCACCATCCAAATTCTTCCCTCATCGTCTGTGTAAATTTGTTTTGCTGGAATTGTATCTTTAACATAAAATATCACTCCTCTTTTCTTACAGCTTGCCAATGCTGTGAATATTTTCCCCAATTTTGGTTGCACCAATAAATGTTCTTGCTGTTTTTGAATATGTACTTCTTGTAAGCAGATTATATCCAGTTTTAATTTTTCTAATTTATGAAATATTCTTCCTCTTTTAATTGCTGAGTTAAGTCAATTTATGTTAATTGAGATCATTTTTTTCTCTTCCATATCTATATTTTATAATTAGGATTTATAGCTCTAGTTGATCTCAGTTCTCATTGTTCTCTAATGTCGACACCACCTATAGCTCCCTCCTCTGGATCCCACCTACAGCACCTTCAAGTTTCTCCATCTCAACTGTACATGCCTCTTGAAGGTCTAACAATAGGTCTTCTCTTCCAGTCTTCTCGGCCTTTCCTCTCAGATGTTCATTGAAGAATGCTTCTGCCTTAGCAAGATGGCACACTTCCGCTGTCTTTATGCCCTTTGAAATTAGACTCCTCCTATAAAAACTACTGGCATTGTACTTTTGCCTCCGTGACTCTCAGAAACATCTCTTGCTACATACTATCTTGGATCTGGAATATCCGACTTAATTGGCTGGAATTGAAATATATAGAAGGTTTCTATTCTTGTCTGGACTGCCTGCCTCGTGATCTCTCTTGGTTGTCCCTTTCCACAGTCGCCATTTCTCTGTATGGACATAGATACTCCTGAGTTTTTTTTCTTCTATGATGGCTCCGAAGAAACCACCTGGGAAGCCAGGTTCTGCTCCAACATCCTCAACATCCAGTCCCATTGGGCAACAGTCTTTAACATCCTTTCTACAACCCAAAGCCCCTGAGGAGGAATCTGTAACTCATCAAAAGATTCTAAAAGGGCAGGAAGAAATGAAAAATCAACTGAGAGAGATGAATGAACAGCTCAGAGAAAATCAAAATCAAACAGCACAAAATAAACAGAGACTGGACGTTCTGGAGGAGGGGGCAACTGAGATGAGGGGGGAGGTGAGGGGGGTCCAGAGAGGAAATTTAGAACTTGAGAACCACCTGATAAAAATGGAATTTGAAAGGATGTATTTTTTCCTTAGATTTCAAAATGTAATTGAGACTGACAATGAAGACTTAAAGGAGATAATGACAACAATCTTAGCTGAATATATTAAAAAAGACAAACAGCAGTTAGGGTGGGATATTGACTTGGTTTATAGAGTTAATTCAGCTTATGCTAGAACACACAATGTTCCAAGAGAGGTCCATATTAAATTTCTTAGAAAGGCTACAAGAGATGAGATTTTGGGGGCACAAAGGGGGCAAACATTAAAATACAAGGACAGAGAGATAGCCATTCTGAAACAAATACCGAAGAAAGTAAGAGATAAGAGAAAAAAATATACACAATTAGCTAAAAAATTATTTGATAAAGGATTTTGGTTTCGGTGGCTTCTGCCAGAAGGTATGCTGATTTTCTGGGAGGGCGGTAGAGTTAGAATTAATACAACCATGGAGGCGGAGGCCTTCATGGAAAAAAACAAAGCTCTCCTAGACAAAGCAGAGGACATTACACAAGATATGGGAGGTGCCAAGGCTTTGCTGGCAGGCGGGGGGGAAGAGGCAACAAAGAGAAAACTCAGATCACAAAAGTAAGCTAGAAAAATAATGCAATTGCTGATATAATGAATTTTTTTTTGTATGATACAAAGTAAATGATTGAAATTATTGAAAGATACAATGTAAGAATAAGCTGTCAAAATCTAGTTAAGTAATAACATCTTGTTTATTATTTTGTAAAAGTTATGAGTCTTGGGGGGAATACCATTTCCTGCACGATGTAGCTGTCAAAATTTGTACACATATCCAATACCCCTTTCCTAAAAACTTTGCAAAACCAATAAAATTCTTTTAAAAAAAAGAATGCTTCTGCCTTATCGATTGTGTCTATTCTGTATCTTTGTCCTTGCCATGTAAATATTAAACCTTCTGGTATGAGCCATCTGTAGTTAACGTCTTTTTAAAGTAGAATCTTAGGAATTGATATGTTCTTCTCGTCTCTCTCACTCTTCTTGGAGTTGAAGGAGACTACAATCTCCTTCCCCTTATATTCCAATTTTCTTTTTTTTTTCTTTTTTTAATAATTTTTATTGTTTTTGTCTTTTCATCACATATTACAATCTTTATATCAACAGTTTGTACAATGTTACATCGTCATATCTATATATGTTTTCCTCTCTTTACCATATATTACAATCATTATGTCATCTTATCTATACATTTTTATGACATTTTACATATTTACCTACTTTTATATACAGTTCTATGTTTATTTATGTATATTGTTTTCGGCTTAATTATTTTTCTTATTTTCCAACCATTCATACCAATTATTCCAAATTTCGTAGTATTCCGATTCTTCTTTGTCCTTTAATTTTAGGGTTAATTTGTCCATCTCTGCACAATCCAAGGTTTTTTTTAATCACTAATTCGTCTGGCGGTATATTATTTTGCTTCCAGCATTGGGTGAAAGCTATTCTAGCTGTGGTTAATATATGTGTTAGTAGATATTTAAATTTTTTTTGTGTAATTCCCTTTGATTATTCCTAGTAAGAAGGTTTTGGGTTTATATTTTATTTGTTCCCCCGTAATTTCTTGCGCCCACTTCCAAATTTTTTTCCAATATTTTTGCGATTCCGGGCAGGTCCACCACATATGATAGAAGGTCCCTTGTTCTTTTTTTACATTTCCAACAGGTCAGTTTCAGGGTTGGGTACATTTTTGCCAATCTTGTTGGTGGTAGGTGCCAACGATAAAACATTTTGTAAATATTTTCTTTCAATGTTGCTGATCTCGTTAATTTATAATTTGTATTCCAAATTCTTTCCCAATCCGCTAGATCTATATTATAACCAAAATTTTTGGCCCATGCTATCATACAACCTTTAACTATTTCTTCTTCTTATATCGTCAAGAATTGGTAGTCTCTCCTCTGTTTCCTCACTCTTCGTGGAATTTGTTTTAGTATTAATATCTCCTTCCCCTTGTACATCATTGGTTCGTCTCTTGTTATTTTATATAGTATGTCTCTTACTTTTTTCCTCGCGAACCTGATGTGCACTTCTCTGGGTAGTCGATGTTTTCTTGCATAATTGGTGGTAACTCTGTAGATGTTGTCCAATTCATTTATGATCTCTTGCTTATCTCTATTTACAGTTTCTGCAATTAAGCCGGACATTATCATAGTTAGGTCTTCATCTTTTGCCTCTGTCACATTCTGAAAGCGGAGGTAGAAAGCTGCACGGTCCATCTCCATATGAATAAGTGATTCCTCAAGATTTTTATTTGATGCTTTCATTTGTTGTTCAACCTGGTTTATTTTAATTTCTGTCTGTTCTGTTCTTTTTTCTACTTCTTTTATTAATTGTTCATTCTTTCCCAGAGCTTGTTGTATGGTTTCCATTTTATCATCTAATTTCTGTATGTCTTTCTTGACTTCGCTTTTCATTTCACACATCTCTGCTTTCATTTCATTCATATCTATTTTCATTTCATCGTGGTTTTTTGTTGCTGTTTCTTGGAGTTTTAACATAGTTTCTTGAATGGTTTGCAGCACTGTCTGTATATTTTCAGTATTTGACCCCGCATGTGTTTTTTCTGTTTCATTCATTTCTTCTGTTGATCCTTTGGGTGTTGGGGGGGCCGTCAATCCCCTTGTTGTTGGATTTATTGCAGGGTTGATGTTCGTCTTTTTCCCGGTTCTTAATGCTGTTGATGTTATATTTGCCATTTCTCTTATAGTTTTATCTTGTTCTAAAACTATCTTGTATATATTGTCCCAAATTGGCATTCAATCTTCCCCCCCCCCTTTTTTTTTCTTGTATTAGTATATCCACAGTAATCTTAATATACTATATAAGTTTTAAATAATACAGCATAATGATAATAATAATATATATATTATACAATAATATCTAGAGGTGTTGGCAGAAGGGGTTATATAGGCAAGGAGGGAAGATGGAAGGGTCTCAATATTTGTTCATATTAACATCCACAATACAATATTTTAAGTACTTAAGTGCTTAGATTGTTCACTCTGTCCTTAATAATATTAAATTTTAACTTGTTTAAATGATTGTGGCATATGTACAATATACAATATATAAGTATATATAACTAGTAACTGCTACCGGGTTTCAAACTTACTTATTTATAGTTATAACGATGTAGCAATAAATATAGATATAAATAGAGCTATTTGTCTTAAATATTAATTAATTTAAATATTTGATTATAAAGATTATAACAATTGTATATAGTTATGTATTGTTAATATAGACAGTTCATTCACCGCTTTTTCCTCTGTGTTTCTTTAAGTTCAGAGCTTCTTTAAGTTCTTTTCAGTTCCTTTCTTTCAACTTTACACAATTATCCGGGCTCTTCTAAGTTGTTACAATGTTGCTGTTTCGTCAGCTTTCTCTTCCGCCTTGATACTTTGTTGCTCTATAATTGATGACCGTCCGCTGCTGTTCCCCGGTATAGCGCGATCTTTTAATGTCTCCTTCTGTCTCCTTTCTCCTGCTACCCGAGTCCACAGGAACCCCAGACAGATCGTATTTTTTTCCCCCTCGTTTCTTCAGGCTAGTTTTAGATTTTAAGGTTGTCGCTCTCACCTCTTCCAGTGGCCTTTTTAGTGGGATTCTCTCACCAGATCTCTGGAGTATCCCTGTTTGCCCGTTCTCCTCTATAATCTGCGGTACGTCTTTCCCAGCCTGTAGCTCTCTGCTGTTTTCACTTGTATCAGGCGTTGCAACAATGTAGCAAAAGTTGATTCAAATCTCCTCCCTTCTTCTATTTGGTGGTTTGCCGAGGCTTCAGGTCCACCATTCAGTGAAGCAAGCGGTGAACGCTTACACATTGGGTTAAAAAGGGTATCCCCGGTCGTAACAGGCGATCGCCTTCCGCCTCGTTCGTTCTGGGGTGTCCCTACTTCTCCGCTTCACCCTTCAAGCTCAGCGTATCCCCCTGGGGGATCCTCCAAACGTGTATATCGGGGTTCGAAAAGCAGAGCCCTGCTTTCTTCCCCGCACTTGCCTCAATGTCACCACCGGAAGTCATATTCCAATTTTCTATATCTTGTTTTCTGTAGAATTTGTGATTTAATTATTTTCTTGGTAAATCTTACATGAACTTCCCTCGGGAGTCTATTTCTCACTGCATATCTTATGTAAACTCGAAACGCCTCATCTATGCCATTTATAATCTTCTCTTGGGTTATCTCTAACACATATTTCAATAATTCTGATATTATTTGCACCAGGTTCTCACCTTTTTCTTCTATGTTTTGGAATCTTAAAAAGAATTCTGACTGATCCATCTCCCATCCCAGTATTCCGCTATTATCTTTTTCCACTGTGTTCAATCTACTGTCAATATTCTCCATTTTCTTCTCTCTTTCTTCATCCTTTTCTTCGATTTTTTGTAGTCTATCTTCATATTTCATCATCCATTGTAGAATAGTTTCCATTTTTTCTTCTGTTTTACCTGTCTTTTGTTCTATATTTTCTATTCATTGCTCTATTGCTTCCATCCTCTTTTCCATGTTCTCCATTCTTTTTCCAATAATTTCCGATCTCTTATCAATGCTCTCTCCTCTTGCTTCTAGTTTTTGTATTCCTTGCACAATTGCCTCTAATATTACACCCTTGTCCTTTTCCTTGTCCTGTTGAAGCATTGTCTGTATTGATCTTTGCCCTCCTGCAGGTGAAGAGGAGGGGGTTGTTGTTGCGGAGCCAACAGTTGCTATTTTTCTACTCATCTTCCTTTTTGTATTTTTGTTTTTAATCGTGAGGGGTCAAAGAATAAAAATAAAACAATAACTAACAGTTAAGACAGCAATAAAAAAGGCCAAAAAGAAGAAAAGGGGGAAAGAAAAAGGGAAAAATATGCAATAATATGGAAAACCAAAAATCAGGAAGGAAAAAAGAAAAATAAGAAATAAAAAAAATCTTTGATCTCTTCTATGTAAAAAGGTTATGAAAAGAAGAGGGGGGAAAATAAAATAAAAATTGTTGACATTTCCCTTAGTCCAGCGCCCTTGAAACACTCTGAGAAAGAGAAAAAAGAAGAAAAAAGAAAAAAAATCAAAACAGAAAAAGTAGACAGAGTGAAACCACAGCTTCCAAAACAAAGTAAGATAAACACTGCCACCAAAAGAGAACAAAAAAAGAAACGTTCAAAATTTATTTATTTATTTATTTATTTATTTATTTATTTATTTATTTATTATTAGCGTTTATATACCGCCCCCTCTCCCGAAAGGGACTCGGGGCGGTGTACAGTCCGTATTAAAATACAACAGATTAAAACGTAGAAATAACTATATAAATACATGTATAAGAGGAGGGTAAAATATGCCAAACTGTACAGCTAATAAATAAATCAATACAAAAGTTTAAAATATCAAGTTAAATTTAAAACAATATCCCTCTAAAAACCAGTAAGAATGTGTATGCCAGGAGGTAGACATTAAAATTATGCCAAACCAGCCAGTCGGAACAGGTGTGTCTTCAGTTTCTGTCGGAAGGAGCGGAGGTCAGTAGTGGTTCTAATATCGGGGGGGAGGTCATTCCAGAGGGTTGGGCCCATCACAGAGAAGGCCCTACTCCTTGGTGTCGCCCGTTGGCATTGCCTCGTGGACGGCACCAGGAGAAGGCCCTCCCTGTGAGAGCGGATTGGCCGCAGGGATGTATGTGGGAGGATGCGATCCCGCAGGTAACTAGGCCCTATGCCATGGAGCGCTTTAAAGATGGTGATCAGAACCTTGAAACGCACCCGAAAGACCACAGGTAGCCAGTGCAGCTCGCGCAGGAGTGGTGTTACGTGGGAGTACCTAGTACTCCCCATGACTACCCGCACGGCTGCATTCTGGACTAGCTGCAGTCTTCGGGCGCGTCCCAAGGGAAGCCCCATCTTTATAAGGTGAAAGCCTCTCCAAGGTCACTCTACGCTTCCCCTTTAAAAAGAAAGATTTTTATTTATTCTTTCAAAGTCCCTTTCGAGTCCCTTTTTGGGAGAGGGGGCGGTTTAAAAATCTAAGAAATAAATAAATAAATAAATAAAGTAAATTTCCAGATACTGATAGTTTCCCAAGAAACATCTGCGTTCCTCTCACTATCATATCTGGCTGAATAGCCTTGAACAGCTTCTCTCCAACCATTCATGCAAGAATAAAAACATTGTTCCAAATCCACTAGGTGGCAGTAATACTTGTTTCAATCTCAATCCTTGTTACACTGTAACACTCTGCCTTTAACTTTCTCTTTAAAAAAAAAGGAGATGGTGAATAAAAAGAGAAAAAATTCTAGATCAATTCCAACTTAATTGTAACAATAATTCCAAAAAATCCAACAAAGTAAGCAAGAAGATAAGTGCAAGGAGCTAGTCCAAATTAAAATCAAATTGCCTCGTGAGTCCAGTCAGGCTTCCGACATTAAAAAGGGAAAAAAAGAAACCTTCAATTAAGTATTTCTTAAGTCCGCCACTTATTCTCTTATCAGTCTTTCTTTCTTTTAAGTAAAATCTCCAGGTTTTAGGGTATTCTCCCTCCAAGAAAAAGAAAAAAAAATTAAAACTCTCACCAAATCGACATGCTTCTCTCTAGCACTTGCGTTTTGGGGCAGTCAGCAGTTTCAGCAGCCAAAAGGCTGACTCTTAGTCGCCGGCACCATCTCTATGGCACGGTTTAGGTCCGGATGGACCATCCAAACAACCAGAATTCGGCGGCAATCCCGGGACTCCAGGAAACTCCGACCGTTCCACCGTGATGCCACGCCCCTTTTTCTGGAACAGATTTCTTTTGAGGTGGGGAGGGGGAGTAGAACTCCTTAGCATGAGAGGGCTGTTAGGAAAGTGAAACAGTATTTACTGTGTGAGCAAGAAGGAGACAAGAAGGAGCCTGGCCGTGGCTGAGCTCAACTGTTCTGTAGTAAAGCTGCTTGCTGCTGTGAAAGTGAAACTGAATCTCCTCTCCTCTGCTGCTGTTTTGCATTTGGAACAGATTTCTTTTCAGGTTGGGAGGGGGAGTAGAACTTCTTAGCATGAGAGTGTGTTAATAATATAGGAAATACTAATGCTCTGATGGTCATTTCGAAAAATATTTTCTTAGTGAGCACCTAGAAGCCAAGAGGAACATATGTGGAAATTTTGAACTTTGTAGCCTTTACGGTTCTGGAGATTTCGTGATGATGCATGAGTGGTATTTCACTTTTATATATATAAATAACAATTGGATCAGAAGTCACATACATTTAAGGCCTTTGTCACATACCATGTTTCTTCTTGTCTCACTACAGCTTGGAAGAACTCTTGACTACCCAGTGTGACCGGTTCACTCCAGAAGAGGTAAGAAAATTTCTTTGCATCTTCTGATGTCCCATTCTTTTCTTTACTCAGTTAAGAGTCCCCTTTCCCAGATCTTTTATTTCAGTATTATTTTTCCATGTTGTCAACAATTCAATTTAAAATCTGTAGAACTAGGATAAAAGGATAAAAAGATAATCTGAGTATACTGTATTGATTTCATTGAATCATTACATTAATTTTAAATATATATGAGGTCAGTCTGAGGCCAGAGTCAATGCTGAACTTTTTTTCAACTGAATAAGATTCTTCCAAGGATTGCACAGCACTTTTCTGTTACCACAGAATAAAAACAGATATTAACACTCACATTCTCTTTGCACATAAGTCAGCTTAACCACAGTGAGCAAAACCATACTTGAAAATCAGAGACTGAAGGGATCAAGCCAGGAAAGAACTCTATAACAATCTATATTGTTCTCTTTTAACACAAATCTGAATCCTGAATAGCACATTAAACAAAGCATTTATGAGATATCCTTCTTTTGTTAGCCACCCACAACTCTTCTTGGGCAGTGCCAACAGGCACAATCATTCTCTTTCATGGCTAAGGAGCTGGCTGAGGAATTCTGAGAGTTGAAGTCCACCAGTCTTAAAGTTGCAAAGTTTGGAGACCCCTGATTTAGAGTGACAATTGAAAACATTCAAAGTCATCAGCCGCAATCCTATCACTTCTCAACATAATCTTCTCTCTTTCTGGCAGATCAAGAACATGTGGCACGCTTTCCCTCCAGATGTAGCTGGCAATGTTGACTACAAGAACATCTGCTATGTCATCACACACGGAGAGGACAAGGAAGGGGAATAAAACCTTTTTTTCACCCTTGCTCTGTGGGGAAATCCACCTAGACACCTCCAGGCTGGGGAATTTCATTTATGCTGGTCCCTGATGATCCACACTTTTGTAACCAAACAACAAACATCTCAATCTGTTATATATTATCTTATGGGGAGAAAGATTATGCCCCCCCCCCCCAAAAAAAACCCCACCAACCCTACCCTATTCACTACAACTAGTTTTAACCTAACTGGGACTTCACACCATCAAATGTCTTAATAAAAATGAGGACAGCTCTGTTTCTAATGCCCTTGTTTTCACTGTCTGCTCAGGCCACAGAATGTTAGCACAGATTCAAATGGTACCCCTATTCCCATTTTTAAAACTAATTCAGGTTCTGAATGTGATTGTTTTTCTTCCTTTTAGCGCTGTGATGGTTAATTAATTAACTCAGGTTTTTTTTAGTGTGGCTGGTACAATTGTTAGAAAATAGTTTTAATAGACAAGATCACCTCTTATGTTGCTAGTACTAGAGTCTCATCTAAAAGGAAAGAAAGTCTGCTTCTGGATTCAGAACACATTGTTTTTAATCTATAATTCAATTTAAAGAATTATTTGATTAAAATAGGCTAATTAATCATGTATTTTTAAAAAAAACTCAGCAGGCCTAATATTGCTTCACTTACACATTTATTTTTATATCTGGGCTCCCATATAGGACCCTCTGTGTTTTCCCACCCACATCCTTGGTGATGTCTGCACATCATATTATGCTTCAGTAATCCTTATGTTGTCTGTTGCTCTTATACTAGTGACTGGTTGCTCCATGTCCTGAGTTTCATGTTTACATACCGGTAACTGTTAGTTCACTAAATCCATTCATGCCCTTTCCCTGGGAAAGATCACTTTTTTTTAATATTGTGGATTCTTTTAGCCTGGAGATAATCTACTAAGAGGGGGAAGGTGATTGTTGGTGATGGGTGAGATCAGAGCCACAGATACAATACAATACAATACAATACAATACAATAGTAGAGTTGGAAGGGACCTTGGAGGTCTTCTAGTCCAACCCCCTGCCTAGGCAGGAAACCCTATACCAGTGGTGGGCAACCTTTTTTTTCAACTGAGCCAAACCTCGCCAAAACCACGATTGAAATTTATTTTGAGAGCCACATTTTTAAAACCGAAAATACATAGGATGGTACACTGTTTTTAGTTTCAATAAACTCTGGCATTTGAAGCACGCAAGTTTTAAAGCTGTCAAGTTACAAGATCCTTGCATCCCTAACCCTTTAGGAAAAAACCCCCAAGGGGTCTTCAAACCTGACAGCTTTAAGACTTGTGGACTTCAACTCCCAGAATTCTGAGAATTGAAGTCCACCAAGGGCATCAATCATATTAGCCCAGGGATCTGCAAAATTGGCTCTTAAGACTGGTGGACTTCAACTCCCAGAATTCTGAGAATTGAAGTCTACCAGTCTTAAAACAGCCAACTTTGCAGACCTCTGTGTTAGCCCAAAGCCTGGCGCTGGGCGGGCCTTGCTCCCCCATTGGTGGAGCCCCAAGAAGCGAGGAGGGAAAAAAAGAGACGGAGGCCAAGGAGCTTCCCCCCCGCCCCCTCCCAGCAAAAATCTAACCGGGGAGCCGGGCGGGCAGTAGCAAATTAACCTCAAAACGTATCAACGCTTGGAAGGACGTTGTGAACAAAAACCAGCGTGCAACATGAAAGGATCCCAAATGACTTAACGTTTGTAATGCTGAACTGTCCAAGAATGCTAAACCAATTTGTGATTGCAACTTCCTCGAAAGCCTTTTGAGCGCACCCGGATTAAGGTTCCCTTCCCACAACTTTGTTACCAAATCCCATGGCCACCAAATTAACTCACCCATTTCCACATATACCCAATCATAAAGTAATCAACACTGACTGGATTGGCACACACAAACACACAAATTAAAAATCATAAAGCTGAAGGTGAGCCTGTTTCTCAACCTTGACAACTTTAAGGGGTGTGGACTCCAATTCCCAGAATTCCCCAGCCAGCCATACTCCAATTGTAATTTCGTCTTAAAATAGGATAGAAAGGCTCATGGCAAGAAACTCCAGGCATCCAAACAACTAAAAGGTCAAGGCTGTGTGTTAATTCTGTTTCCCACTTATTTCACAAAGTGGGCTGATTTATTTATCCCACTCATTTATGCCATGCTGTCTTTCGTTTTTGAAACATTTTACAGACTAAGCCTTTTTTTAAAAAATGCCATCAATGTATACACAATTTATTGAGCTGGTATAGGTTCTCCTTGAGCAGGCGGCTGAATTAGAAAACCTCCAAAGTCCCTTCCAGCTCTGTTCTATTCTAAAGACTCTTGTGCTCAGCTCCATTCCAAACAATACTGACACGGTCAGTACTAGTTTTCCTGATTTCCTGATTAGGGAGGATCCTGAAGTCGGGCGGGGACGAGAAGCGAGGAGGCAGAAAAAGAAACGGAGGCTAAGGAGCTTCCCCCCGCCCCTCCCAGCAAAAATCTAACCGGGGAGCTGGGAGGGGGCGGGGGGGAAGCTCCTTGGCCTCTGTTTCTTTTTCTGCCTCCTCGCTTCTCGTCCCCGCCCGACTTCAGCATCCTCCCTAATCATTGTGGGTCGAAAAAAGGGAAAGGGGCGCTTGTTTTGAAGTGCCTGAGAGGAGGGAGGGGAGGGGGCGCCCGGCACACAGAAGAGCCGCATTAAAATGTGTAAAGAGCCGCGTGTGGCTCGCGAGCCGCGGCTTGCCGACCACTGCCCTATACCATTTCAGACAAATGGCTATCCAACATCTTCTTAAAGACTTCCAGTGTTGGGGAATTCACAACTTCTGGATAGCAAGCTGTTCCACTGATTAATTGTTCTAACTGTCGGGAAATTTCTCCTCAGTTCTAAGTTGCTTCTCTCCTTGGTTAGTTTCCACCCATTGCTTCTTGTTCTACCCTCAGGTGCCTTGGAGAATAGTTTGACTCCTTCTTCTTTGTGGCAACCCCTGAGATATTGGAACAATGCTATCATGTCTCCCCTAGTCCTTCTTTCTCTTAAGCTAAACATACCCAGTTCCTGCAACCGTTCTTCATATGTTTTAGTCTCCAGTCCCCTAATCATCTTTGTTGCTCTTCTCTGCACTCTTTCTAAACACATCTTTTTTACATCGTGGCGACCAGAACTGAATGCAGTATTCCAAGTGTGGCCTTACCAAGGCATTATAAAGTGGTATTAACACTTCACGTGATCTTGATTCTATCCCTCTGTTGATGCAGCCTAGGACTGTGTTGGCTTTTTTGGCAGCTGCTGCACACTGCTGGCTCATATTTAAATGGTTGTCCACTAGGACTCCAAGATCCCTTTCACAGTTACTACTACTGAGCAAGGTACCACCTATACTGTACCTGTGCATTCCATTTTTGTTGCCTGAATGTAGAACCTTACTCTTTTCACCATTGAATTTCATTTTATTAGATAGTGCCCAATGTTCAAGTTTGTCAGGATCCTTCTGTATCTTAAGCCTATCTTCTGGAGTGTTGGCTATTCCTGCCAGCTTGGTGTCATCTGCAAATTTGATGAGTTCCCCATTTATTCCCTCATCCAAATCATTGATGAAGATGTTGAAGAGTACTGGGCCTAAAACAGAGCCTTGGGGTACTCCACTGCATACTTCCCTCCATGTAGATGCAGTTCCATTGAGGACTACACGTTGAGTGTGGTTGGTCAGCCAGTTACGAATCCATCTGGTGGTGATGCTGTCTAACCCACATTCTTCTACTTTATCTAATAGTAGGTTATGGTCTACCTTATCAAAAGCCTTACTGAAGTCCAAGTAAACTATATCAACGGCATTCCTCTGGTCCACTAATTTTGTCACATTATCAAAGAATGCAATAAGATTAGTCTGGCATGATCTGTTTTTGACAAATCCATGTTGGCTTTTGGCTATTACTTTGTTTGCTTCTAGGTGTTCGCAAATTCGTTGCTTGATTATTTTTTCCAGAATCTTTCCTGGTATTGAGGTCAGGCTGATAGGTCTGTAGTTTCCTGGATCTAATTTTTTCCCTTTTTTGAAGATGGGAACCACATCAGCTCTTTTCCAGTCCTCTGGTAGTTCCCCGGTGTTCCAGGATCTCTGAAAGATATAATTCAGTGGTTCTGAGATTTCGTCTGCTAGTTCCTTCAGAACCCTGGGGTGTAATCCATCCGGTCCTGGTGATTTGAACTCGTCTAGGGTAGACAGGTGCTCACTTACCATTTTCTTCCCTATTTCAATTTGTGTTCCTAATCTGGTTTTTGTGGCGCTGCTTTTGATAGGTTGGACTGTTTTATCCCTTTCTGTAAAGACAGATGCAAAACATGAGTTAAATAGTTCTGCTTTCTCCCTGTTGCTTGTCACCTTCTTGCCACTTTCTCCTAGCAATGGACCAATTGTTTCCTTAACTTTTTTCTTGTTTTTAACATGTTGGAAGAAGCTTTTTTTGTTAATTTTTACTTTTGTGGCAAGCCTTTCTTCATTGTGAGCCTTAGCTTTCCTCACTTCATCTTTACAGGCTCGGGCTATTTGCTGATATTCTGCCTTAGTTATGTCCCCCTCCTTCCACTTTTTATACTTACCTTTTTTGTCTTTCAGTTTGTCAGATAGTTCTTTATGCAGCCATGCTGGTTTCTTTTGGGAGCTGTTATTTTTCTTCTTCATTGGTATTGTGCTAGACTGGGCTTTTGTAATCTCATTTTTCAAAATTTCCCAAGCTTCTTGAGTTGTTTTCCCCTTGAGGATTCTCATCCATGGAATTTTTCCCAAGCTCTCTCTAAGTTTATTGAAATTAGCTTTCTTAAAGTCCAAGACTCTAGTTTGACTTTGTTCTACTACTTGTGTTTGCATAATGTTGAATTCCAATATTGCATGGTCACTTGCCGCCAGGGTTCCTATGGCTTCAACACCTTCTATCATTTCCTCTCTGTTAGTGAGAATTAAGTCCAATATGGCTGATCCCCTTGTTCCCTTCTCTACTTTTTGGAAAACAAAGTTGTCTGCTAGGTTTGTTAGGAACCTGTTGGATCTTCCACTTGGTGCAGAGTTTGTTTCCCAGTTGATGTCAGGGTAGTTAAAATCTCCCATTACTATTGTGGTGTGCTTCCTACATACCTTGGTTAGCTGACTAGCAAAAAGTTCATCTACTTCCTCTGCTTGGTTGGGTGGCCTGTAGTATAGACCTATGGCAATGTCATTTCCCCCACAATCTTTAATATTGACCCAAATGCATTCAAGATAGTTCTCATCATTGTTGTGCTCTATTTCTGTAGAGACGTAGTTATTTCTTATATATAGTGCAACTCCACCTCCTCTTTTATTTGGTCTATTTCTTTTAAATAATTTAAATCCTTATAGCTGTATGTTCCATTTGTCGGTTTCATCCCACCAAGTTTCTGTAATGGCAATAATATTGTATCTGCCCTCTTTTACTTGAATTTCTAATTCGCCCTGTTTATTCCTCATACTCTGTGCATTGGTGTATAGACATTTGAGTCCATTTTGATTGACCTTGTGTTTACTGTCTACATAACCTGTGTTATGCCTGACTGCCCCTATTTTCTTGCCACTTGTGTGATTCATGCACATGGTATGGCAATCACTATTAAATGCTTGGTTTTGCTTGACAGCAGGAGTGATAATCTTACCCTCACACACATCTATGTTACATGCACTTATAACCCTATGAATTTTAGTTTGCTGGGGACAGAAATGTTCTGTATCTATTAATTCTCTGTCCCCGCTCTTCAGTTTAAATGTTTATCAAGAAAATCTGTGAATTTAATGCCAAGTAATTCAGTCCCTTTCTTGGATGGGTGCAACCCATCTCTTTTGTACAGTTTTTCATTGGACCAGCTACAGGCATCATGACTAATAAAACCAAAGCCTTCCCTTTTACACCACTCCTTTAGCCAAACATTAAACTCTGCTACACGCTGGCCCTTCCCTTTTTGTTCCTTATATACAGGTAAAACCTCTGAAAAGATAAGCCTACAACCTATACTATTAAGTTCATACCCCAAGTTCTGGAAATCATTCTGCACAGAAAGTACATCTTTCTGGGATAGATCATTAGTGCCAAGATGTATAATAGCATCAACATCACAGTCCTTACTTGCATTCTTGACTATCTTAAGAATACGTCTCTTGTCTCTGCTGGCAGTAGCACCTGGCAGACACCTGACCTCTTTTAAAACCTCCATATCCTCTCCTAAATTTACATCCCTTACGATTGAATCACCAACCAGAAGGTGACTTCTCTTTTTACATACCTTGATCTTCTTCTGCGACTGATGTGTGATACCTGGTTCCCCATTTCGCATTTCCGAAGAAAGTTCTTCATTTTGGACCACGACCCCCTGCTTATTTGAGTCATCATTGTCACAACTACCTTGACCTATCTCTTTAGTGTCCCCATTAAGGTCAGCAAGGGCACTATATCTGTTTTGCTGGGTCACAGCAAAAGCTTTGTGTTTATGGTTCACAGCTCTCAACCTGCCAGATCCCACAGTTGTCCAGACTGCTCTTCTCCTGCAAGATCTTTGTGGCAGAGGGGGCTGATAGCATGGCATCGCCATAGAGTGGAATGGCTGAAGTAGACACCTAGTTTCTGCTTGGAGAGCACAGATTACAGATTCTAGATAGGTAATCTGTCTATGTAGACTAGTAATTCGTTTACAAAGGGGACAGTATCCAAATTTGAAAAGAGTACTGCGAACGACAGGTGCAAAACAGCTATTACATTGAACTAAGCCGGTCATTTTGAAATAAAATAAAATCACAATCTCAAGCACACTAATCCAGAATGTATTATTGCTATTTTGGTTTATAGATATATGATTCAAACTAACGGCGCGCAGGCCCCCACCTCAGTCTCTTTGTCTCTGTGACTCACCCCCCTTCTATCCAGCAGCTCCAATCCCAGCATCAGGAAGGTTCAAATGATATGGAGTTTAAGGGCCCCCACCTCAGTCTCTTTGTCTCTGTGACTCACCCCCCTTCTATCCAGCAGCTCCAATCCCAGCTTCAGGAAGGTTCAAATGAAATGGAGTTTAAGGGCCCCCACCTCAGTCTCTTTGTCTCTGTGACTCACCCCCCTTCTATCCAGCAGCTCCAATCCCAGCTTCAGGAAGGTTCAAATGATATGGAGTTTAAGGGCCCCCACCTCAGTCTCTTTGTCTCTGTGACTCACCCCCCCTTCTATCCAGCAGCTCCAATCCCAGCTTCAGGAAGGTTCAAATGAAATGGAGTTTAAGGGCCCCCACCTCAGTCTCTTTGTCTCTGTGACTCACCCCCCTTCTATCCAGCAGCTCCAATCCCAGCTTCAGGAAGGTTCAAATGATATGGAGTTTTAGGGCCCCCACCTCAGTCTCTTTGTCTCTGTGACTCACCCCCCTTCTATCCAGCAGCTCCAATCCCAGCTTCAGGAAGGTTCAAATGATATGGAGTTTAAGGGCCCCCACCTCAGTCTCTTTGTCTCCGTGACTCACCCCCCTTCTATCCAGCAGCTCCAATCCCAGCTTCAGGAAGGTTCAGATGAAGAGGAATGAATCAAAAGTTGTGAAATTGCCTCTCCATTTTGGTTCTTCCTTTTCAATCAGCCATTTGTGGTAGGTGGAGTGTAGTGGGATGGGGAAAGAGAGAAAACACAGTCATTTTACAATCCAGGGCTTTTAGATTAACTGAGGATCATATTTTATAAGGGGTCTGATACAAAATAACTCTAGCTAGGGCTGCTGGATCTGTGATGCAAAAATCAGCCAAACATGACAGAAAAAGGTTAGGAGGATCACAAGTGGCATCTGGATTTTTGGTAGCACTGCTGTAACATGTAAATATCACTGGGCATTAAAGAAAAGGTAAGTGATACATTTTCCCTCCATGCTTATAATGCTCATAAAGTGGCAAAATGATAATTTTGAAATTCACAAAATGAGAGTACCAAAGCAAAAAGATCGATTTAACCTGGCTTTGCAAAGGTTTCTACTATTTTAAGGAAGAGAAAGCCACTGTAGGGATTCTTCAGATAATTAGATTTGAGACTTCCTAAAATTTCAGCTCAAATTCATTGTGTCTGAAAGAAAATTCCAGGAAGACGTCAGCTATGCCTGGTTGTAATTTGCCCTGGAAAGTGTGTAATAGTGCTGAGGAATGCAATAGGTAAGGTGTGATGAAGATACCACAATACCACAATTTGGGTGAGTAATTGCGAAGTTGGACAACTCAGATTGGACATACATACAGATGCATGACAACTCTGGGAAAATATGGGGTGGAAGACGAGAGCAATGCTGATGTTACTGGCAACAACAACTTTGACAAGTGACAATGGAACAACTACATTTTTAAAAAAAGATTTATTTGGCCATTTTAGTGAAATTGATTGCAGCAGACATGGAAGGCACAGATTAAGAGAAAGTTGGAAGGAAATGGTATACATTTTATTGCTGTCAAAAATCACATACACTGAAGAAGTTACAACAGCAAACCCATCTTCCCTCCCTTCAACCCTGATGCTGGTTCTGTTCCAATGATCCTGTGAAAGAAAATAATCCTTTTTTAAAAAAAAATCCTAGGTTTTACCAGGCAAACCCTGTACAAGAAATTTCCCGTCTTCCAGAATTTTTGGAGTGCAACTCACATCATCTTAAGATCAGTACAGTTAATAAGCAGCAGATGCAACTCAGCCCCTTACTCTTCAAACCTGTTCAACTACCCATCTCCCAAATATTTTAATGGGACTGGTTGGCTGTCCTGTCTTGGCTCAGAAAACAAAATTGGGCAGTGACTGCTTTGGGAGTCTGATCCCGGCTGATTTTGAGGGAGAAACCTACCACTGGCTGATTGGGTGAGGCAACCGAGGGAGATCACATCAGAATTGGGCCCCACAAAGCGTACCACATTCTCAGTGATTCCTCCACTAGCTTCAATAATCACACGGAGGAAGGAGGCCTTTATGGTGCTAGCTGTAGGCAGTGGTGTATTAACCATTAAGCAGACTAAGCACGTGCTTACGGCACCAGGCCCAAAGGGGACCACAGAGTTGAGAGAGAAAAAAAAGTGAAGATTTGTACAGTATGTACAAAGGAGGGGGGCACCAAGATTTGTCAGATCTTAGGGCACCAGTGAACCTTAATCCACCACTGGCTGTAGGATGCAAATCCTGCAGAAGAAGATAAGAGAGATGAGCAAGAGGAGGAGGGAAACCAACCCTTTGCAGTCTTATGACGATAACTATCAGAATTATGGATATATATGGAATATGAGGTCCAAATTGGGTGCAAGCCAAGTGAGAGAATGGTCCCACATGAGAAGAATTTTATACACAACATGTAATCTGGTGTACTGAAGGCCTTGTGGCCCGCCAGCAGAGCTGGCAGCAGAGTCATACAGGAGGTTGGGGAGGAATATGGGCCAGTTCTGGGGGTTGAGGAAAGCTCAGGTGTGGGCTTTGTGTCAGAGGAAGAGGGAGTTAGCAGCAAGGCAGAAGAACAGCTGGAGCCTGTTCCCAGTGTGCACATGCGCAGAGCTGCCAGAAGACAAGAACAACTAAGAAAGCAGGGCTGACTTAAAGCCACACCTTGGAGGTGATTGGCCCCTCCCATAGGAAACAAAAGAGGAGGACTGGGGAGGGGGCTTTTGCAGGAAACAAGTTCATTTGGTCTTGTGAAGAGAGAAAAGTTATGTTTGTAACTATAGGAGACTGTGCCAAGTTTTGCCTTACCTGGCGTTTGGAACTACAGGTGAAACTCGAAAAATTAGAATATCGTGCAAAAGTTCATTTATTCCAGTAATGCAACTTAAAAGGTGAAACTAATATATGAGATAAGACTCATTACATGCAAAGCAAGATAGTTCAAGCCGTGATTTGTCATAATTGTGATGATTATGGCTTACAGCTCATGAAAACCCCAAATCCACAATCTCGGAAAATTAGAATATTGTGAAAAGGTGCAATATTCTAGGCTCAAAGTGTCCCAGTCTAATCAGCTAATTAAGCCATAACACCTGGCAAAGGGTTCCTGAACCTTTAAATGGTCTCTCAGTCTGATTCAGTAGGAATCACAATCATGGGAAAGACTGCTGACCTGACAGTTGTGCAGAAAACCATCATTGACACCCTCCATAAGGAGGGAAAGCCTCAAACGGTAATTGCAAAAGAAGTTGGATGTTCCCAAAGTGCTGTATCAAAGCACATTAATAGAAAGTTATGTGGAAGGAAAAAGTGTGGAAGAAAAAGGTGCACAAGCAGCAGGGATGACTGCAGCCTGGAGAGGATTGTCAGGAAAAGGCCATTCAAAAGTGTTGGGGACTTTCACAAGGAGTGGACTGAGGCTGGAGTCAGTGCATCAAGAGCCACCACACACAGACGGATCCTTGACATAGGCTTCAAATGTCATATTCCTCTTGTCAAGCCGCTCCTGAACAACAAACAACGTCAGAAGCGTCTTACCTGGGCTAAAGAAAAACAGACCTGGTCAGTTGCTCAGTGGTCCAAAGTCCTCTTTTCTGATGAGAGCAACTTTTGCATCTCATTTGGAAACCAAGGACCCAGAGTATGGAGGAAGAATGGAGAGGCACACACTGCAAGATGCTTGAAGTCCAGTGTGAAGTTTCCACAGTCTGTGTTGATTTGGGGAGCCATGTCCTCTGTTGGTAGACTGTGCTTCATTAAGTCCATGGTCAACACAGCCGTCTACCAGGATATTTTGGAGCACTTCATGGTTCCTTCCGCAGATGAGCTTTATGGGGATGCTGACTTTATTCCAGCAGGACTTGGCACCTGCCCACACTGCCAAAGGCACCAAAACCTGGTTCAATGACCGTGAGATTACTGTGCTTGATTGGCCAGCAAACTCACCTGACCTGAACCCCATAGAAAATCTATGGGGCATTGCCAAGAGAAAGATGAGAGACATGAGACCGAACAATGCAGAAGAGCTGAAGGCCGCTATTGAAGCATCCTGGTCTTCCATAAAACCTCAGCAGTGCTAAGGAAGGAGGGAAGACAGGCCCCGAATTTTGGTTCAAACTTTGGTTCATTATAACAATGCAAAGACTGGTCAAGGAAAAAGATAGTTGCAAACAGTTGCAGGGTGAAATCAATGAGGCATAACATTTATATTTTTATCTGTATGTTCAGACAGACCATGAGGGGTGTATCCTGTTATCTGTCTAGGACAGGGGATAGTCCCGTGTTTGTCTCACAGATGTTAAATGTTCCTTGACGTATTTTTATTCTCGGCTTTTTCTGTACTTTTCCATTTCTCCTTTTATCAATTTAGCAAATGTATGCCTGCGTATATGCTTACGTCAAAATGACTATATAAGATTGTTGTTTGAGACTGTTCGGGGTTCAAACCCCTTTATGCTGTTTGAGCTGTTTGAACCTGCGCAATAAACTTTCTTGCATTGCAAAGAGCTGGTCTTTGAGTTCTCGATTTCCACAACAGTGCCACAGGCTGATAGCTTCCATGCCACGCCGCATTGAGGCAGTAATTGCTGCAAAAGGGGCCCAAACCAAGTACTGAGTACATATGCATGCTTATACTTTTCAGAGGTCTGATATTGTTCTATGTACAATCCTTGTTTTATTGATGGCATGTAATATTCTAATTTTCTGAGATTGTGGATTTGGGGTTTTCATGAGCTGTACGCCATAATCATCACAATTATGACAAATCACGGCTTGAACTATCTTGCTTTAATAATAATAATAATAATAATAATAATAATAATAATAATAATAATAATTTGAATTTATTAGCCGCTCCCTTTCCAGGCAGGACTCGGGGCGGCGTACAATGGAGCATATAGAACATAAAACATGTGTACAAACACATAAACATACATATATACAAAGACACACATGCACGGAGGAGGTAACAAATTACAACATTTTGACAGTTAAAAATCACCATTAAAATACCCCAATTGTAAGAAACCCAATGTACAATTAAAATTTAAAATTTAAAAAGACAGTCAGGAGGAGTGAGAAAAATTACGGTTGAGCCAGGCCAGATAATTGAAAGAGGTGGGTCTTCAGCTGTACACGGAAGGAGCGGAGATCGGAAGTAATCCTGATGTCACGGGGGAGGTCATTCCACAGGGCTGGGCCCATCACAGAGAAGGCTCTGCTCCTGGGTGTCGCCCCCCGACACTGTTTGGCGGACGGCACCCGGAGAATTCCCTCTCTGTGTGAGCGAATTGGTCGTAGGGATGTGTGGGGCAGGATGCGATCCTGCATGTAACTAGGCCCTGTGCCATGAAGCGCTTTAAAGATCATAATCAAAACCTTGAAACGCACTCGGTAGACCACAGGAAGCCAGTGCAGCTCGCGCAGGAGAGGTGTTACAGGGGAGTATCTAGTCCTCCCCATAATCACCCGCGCGGCCGCGTTCTGGACCAACTGTAGTCTCCGAGTGCATCTCAAGGGAAGCCCCATGTAGAGAGCATTGCAGTAGTCCAGGCGAGACGTCACTAGCGCATGGGTGACTGTGCGTAGGGCATCCCGGTCCAATAAGGGGCGCAATTGGCGCATCAGGCAGACCTGATGGAACGCCCCCCTTGCCACGGCTGTTACATGGTCATCCATGGACAGCCGGGCATCTAGGAGGACGCCCAAATTGCGCACCTGTTCCATGGGGGCTAGTTGCACGCCCCCGATGGCCAGAGATGGAAGCACCTGGTTGAACCGGGAGGCCGGAAGCCACAGCCACTCCGTCTTGGAAGGGTTGAGTTTTAGTCGGTTGCCATCCATCCAGACCCGTACGGCCTCCAAACACCGGGACATCATTTCGACGGCCTCACTGGGGTGGTTCGGGGTGGAAATTTATAGCTGAGTATCATCAGCATACAGATGATATCCCACCCCGAAACCACGGATGATCTCGCCCAGCGGTTTCATGTATGTGTTGAACAGGAGAGGCGAGAGCACCGATCCCTGTGGCACTCCACATGTGAGTGGCCTCCGGGTCGATCTCTGCTCCCCTGCCAACACACATTGCGTCCGGTCAGAGAGGTAGGAGCCAAACCACCGTAAAACGGTGCCCCTGACTCCCAACCCCTCTAGCCGGTGCAACAAGATACCATGGTCGATGGTATCGAACGCCGCCGAGAGATCTAATAGGACCAGGATAGAGGAACAACCCCTATCTCTGGCCCTCCAGAGATCATCAACCAATGCGACCAAGGCCGTCTCCGTGCTGTGCCCGGGTCGGAAGCCGGACTGGCGCGGGTCTAGATAATCATTTTCCTCCAGGTGACGTGGGAACTGCTGTACCACCACACTCTCTACAACCTTCGCTAAGAAAGGAAGGTTGGAGACTGGACGATAATTGACTAGGTCCGTTGGGTCCAGGGAAGGCTTCTTGAGCAGGGGCCTCACCACCGCCTCTTTCAAGGCAGCCGGTAGAGACCCCTCACCCAACGAGGCGTTCACTAGGCCCAGGAGCCAGTCGCGCGTAACCTCCCAGGATGCCAGTACAAGCCAGGAGGGACACGGGTCCAATAAACATGTGGTGGGTCGCAGACGTCCACGCAACCTGTCCAAATCCTCGATGGCAACCGAGTCAAACTCCTCCCAAAGCGGTCCCTCAAGACTCGCCACGGGCGTCTCTACTGAACCACTGAAAGGGGCCCATCCCATCCGGATTTGAGCGACTTTGTCCTGTAGATATTTCCCAAACTCCTCTTCTCTGCCCTGTAAAGGGGCTTCCCGCGGTCTCTCAAACAAGAGGGAGCGAGTCACCCGAAACAGGGCGGCAGGGCGGTTATCTGCGGACGCAATAAGAGCGGTGCAATGTTGACGTTTGGCCACTCTTAATGCCACGAGGTACGTCCTCAAATAGGCTCGTGCCTGTGCTCGGTCAAATTCGGAACGGGAGGATCTCCAACGACTCTCTAGGCGTCTCTTGTGGCGTTTCATCACCCTTAGCTCCTCGGTAAACCAAGGGGCCAGGGTGGTTCGTCGCCGCAGGAGAGGCCGCAAAGGCGCCACCCGGTCTAGGGCCCCGGTAGTCGCACTATTCCATGCGTCTACCAGGTCCTCCACTCGGGGGCGGGTCAGGTCCACAGGAGGTGGCCCAAGCTCCGTCTGGAACCTATCTGGTTCCATCAGGCGCTTGGGGCGGAACCATCTAATACCTTCCAGTTCCGCCTCCTCGCGGCGGGGGGTAGCACCAGGGAAGTCCAGCCGGAGAAGTGAGTGATCTGACCATGACAGGGGAATAATGGCTGGATCCCCTATTCCCAGATCACTCATCCACTGGCCAGAGACAAAGACAAGGTCCAGCGTGTGGCCTCCCTCGTGAGTAGGGCCCTGAATTAACTGGGTCAGGTCCATGGCTGTCATGGAAGCCATGAACTCCCGAACCCCCTCAGACGCTTCTCCCATCGACGGCAGATTAAAATCCCCCATCACTAAAAGTTTGGGGGTCTCAACCGCCACCGATGAGATCAGCTCAAGGAGTTCAGGCAGGGCCGCTGACGTATAGCGAGGAGCCAGGTATACTATCAGCAGGCCCAACTGCCTCCCTGGGCCCCATCTCACGACAAGGGACTCACACCCGGATGTCTGTGGCACGGTGAACTCTCTCGGCTCTAAGTCTTCCCGGATAATCACTGCTACCCCGCCGCCCCTTCCCTGGGCCCGAGGCTGGTGAAATGCTCGATAACCTGGCGGGCACATTTCCACGAGGGGTAAACCTCCCTCGTGTCCCAACCAGGTCTCGGTTATTCCTGCGAGGTCCGGCTCCCCCTCCAAAATTAGATCGTGGATGAGGGGGGCCTTATTGACAACGGACCTCGCGTTGCATAACAGCAGTCTCAGGCCTTGGGTCTGTAGATCCTGACCACCTAGTATGCAGGGGTTGGTACAAACGACCGGGAATGACCAAAAACCCCGGTCTCCCAACCGACTACGCGCTCTTGATCTGTCCTCGCACCTGCCCCTCCCCACGACCGTTGGTATCAAAGAGCCCTGCACAGGAATGCTATCTCCCCTCACCTCCCCCACTCCGCTCCCTCCTCCTTCGACCACACCTAGATGCCTGGCTCTCCCATCCCTCCTGACCTGTTCCCCCCCCCCATCCCTGGAACCCCTTATAATTTTTAAAAAGCTATTAATTAAAAAACCCCTCAATGTGCGCTTCCTCCACCTCTCTGGGTTAATGAACCCGTCCTCAAGGTGGGCCCTCGAAAGGGCAGGAGGCCATACCTGCGAGAGGGGGGACTCTCGCAGTAGCAGTAGGTCAGACCTTGTGTACGTGAGAATCATACAAAAATCATACAGTTATATCACGGGGCAAGATTATTTCAAGTGCTGAAGATGGAATCATAGTTTGTCGTGAAATTGTCCTTACCCTAGATGGAAAGGGTAAGTTGGTGGGCTAGCTGACTAGCTAGATTTATCTAAGGAGGCGCTCAAGATGGTATTGGAGCCGATTAAAGCAGGATGTTAATGAGAGAGCCATAGTCATGATAATAAAGAAAATAAAGAAAATTGATGGAAATCGGAGTTTTGGCAAGGGAGGCAGTTGTCAACAGGGGTAGAAGGGAAAAAGTCAAGCCTTCAGCAGATGTCCACTTTGCATGTAATGAGTCTTATCTCATATATTAGCTTCACCTTTTAAGTTGCATTACTGAAATAAATGAACTTCTGCACGATATTCTAATTTTTTGAGTTTCACCTGTAGTTATTTGGCAGCTCATATTTGATAAACACCCATCTGAAAGACCGGAGCCTTGTGGACTGTGAATGAAAGGAATTCACAGTTGTGTAAATCAAAGGGGTTTTGCCAGGACCAAGACTCTGCTTCTTGCTTGTTAAGGAAGCCTGGGTCAGAACAGGCCTCTCCAGAAGCAGAACCTTCACAAATCATGTTTTGTTCTGTAGGAAGTTAGCACCCACCCCTCCCTCCTAGCAAAATGAAATATTTTAGGAAATACCAAAAAGGCAGAATATTATATTTCCCTGGATGAGAAAAGGAGAAACATGTTTTTAAAGACGAAGCAGCTCCCTGCAGCTTTCCCCCTCTGCCGCTTTAGTCAATGATCCATTAAGGCCTGAGCCAGTCTATTCTACATAAGAAAGGTAGGATTAATCCTCTACCCATCTCACCACATGGCACCTAGGAAGATTACATCAGCCAGCAAGACAAACAAGCTTGGGTCTCAGGACAGCCTACAAAGTTAGCTAAGACCCCCTGCCCCCTGGGAGTCTGACAACCAATCAGAATACATTTCTTACACAGGGACAGGAACAGGAAGTGGGGCCAAGGAGAGGGTATAAAACTTGGGGACTCTCAGCATCTCTGCCCTTTTTCTTCTTCACCCAACATCTTGAAGCATGTGATCCCCCTTTTCACCCAGGAGCTCCAAGGCATGTGATCCTGTCCACCATTAAACCATCTTTCCAAGCAGCCTCCATTTTGGGATGTCAGGTCTGAATAAATCACTTAAATACATTTTGGAGTAATAGGTCTCCCCCCCCCCCCCCCCCCCACATGCCTGTGTTATACAATCTTTTGGTACTCAGCAAACAATTTCCAGACCAAAAATCCCCTTGCGGAATTTCCCTCATCCTCTTTCACCATAAGAGGACATAATAGGACCATAACAAGACAATCAATCCCATTATGACAGTTTCTTGATACTAACACTGGCTGCTTCCAGTAATGTCAGGCTGACCTGGCCTGGAACTTTTCAATCAACTTTATAGCCTTGTTTTTCCCCAACACGAACCCTTTACATAATATCTTATTTTAATGTGTTACAAAGGTGCTGCTTTATGAAAAGTGTAAATATGGAGTTGCTCAGGTTGTTTTCTTTTACAAGAATAACCCCATTTCTCTCAATCCTGCCTTTTCTGTTTGACCAAAATTTATTCTTGTAAACCATCATGTATATCCTGTAACATAATACGTACCTCCTGCCTATTTACTGTATTTTTCAGAGTATAAGACGCTCCGAAGTATATGACACACCTAGCTTTTGGGGAGGAAAACATGGGAAAAATATCTGCCTCCCAGCAATTTGCCTCCTTGCAACAAACAGCAAACAGTACAGACAATATACACTGTAGTGTTACATTTCAGACTATACTTGTACAGATGCTGATAAAATTGATGTGCTTCTGGAAGTATAGTTATTCTCTGCTATTTAAAAGAAGATACAATAGCACTGGGCCTCTTCAGACCAAGCATTTATTTTAAAAACCTTCATTTTGTTAAGCTGTCTAGAACAATAATAAAGCAGTCTTTAAAAAATAAATCTAATAATTTGAACATTCTATAGGCATTTATAGTTATTGGCTTACCTCCTTTCAGCAAACAGCCTGGTTAGCACAAGAAAAAAAATCTGCCTCTGCCTCCCAGCAATTTGCCTTGAAGCAAACAGCAAGTTTCACTTTCAATTTCAACTTGGGCTGATCATCAGCTGTTTCAGGCTGCAGGGATTGCTATAGCCTATTGCAGCTTCAGCATGCCCCATTTTCCCCATTTGCTGCAAGGAGGTAAATTGCTTGGAGGCAAAGGCCAAAGGGTGGGGGGCCAGTGGGTGGGGCTACATTCAGTGTGTAAGACACACCCAAATTTTCACCCTCTTTTAGTGGGGGAAAAGGTGCGTCTTATACTCCAAAAAATATGGCATTTGTTTTTCACTGTCTTCTTTCTTCTTACATTTAGTTACTCGATAACAAAACTTACAATTACAGCATGTACAGGTGAAACTCGAAAAATTAGAATATCGTGCAGAAGTTCATTTATTTCAGTAATGCAACTTAAAAGGTGAAGCTAATATATCAGATAAGACTCATTACATGCAAAGCAAGATAGTTCAAGCCGTGATTTGTCATAATTGTGATGATTATGGCTTACATATCATGAAAACCCCAAATCCACCATCTCAGAAAATTAGAATATTACATGCAATCAATGAAACAAGGATTGTACATGGAACAATATCGGACCTCTGAAAAGTATAAGCATGCATATGTACTCAGTACTTGGTTTGGGCCCCTTTTGCAGCAATTACTGCCTCAATGCGGCGTGGCATGGAAGCTATCAGCCTGTGGCACTGCTGAGGTGTTATGGAAGACCAGGATGCTTCAATAGCGGCCTTCAGCTCTTCTGCATTGTTCGGTCTCATGTCTCTCATCTTTCTCTTGGCAATGGCCCATAGATTCTCTCTGGGGTTCAGGTCAGGCGAGTTTGCTGGCCAATCAAGCACAGTAATCCCACGGTCATTTAACCAGGTTTTGGTGCTTTTGGCAGTTTGGGCAGGTGCCACGTCCTGCTGGAAAATGAAGTCAGCATCCCCGTAAAGCTCGTCTGCGGAAGGAAGCATGAAGTGCTCCAAAATCTCCTGGTAGACAGCTGCGTTGACCCTGGACTTAATGAAGCGCAGTGGACAAACGCCTGCAGATGACATGGCTCCCCAAATCAACACAGACTGTGGAAACTTCACACTGGACTTCAAGCATCTTGCAGTGTGTGCCTCTCCATTCTTCCTCCATACTCTGGGTCCTTGGTTTCCAAATGAGATGCAAAAGTTGCTCTCATCAGAAAAGAGGACTTTGGGCCACTGAGCAACTGACCAGGTCTGTTTTTCTTTAGCCCAGGTAAGACGCTTCTGACGTTGTTTGTTGTTCAGGAGCGGCTTGACAAGAGGAATATGACATTTGAAGCCCATGTCAAGGATCCGTCTGTGTGTGGTGGCTCTTGATGCACTGACTCCAGCCTCAGTCCACTCCTTGTGAAAGTCCCCAACACTTTTGAATGGCCTTTTCCTGACAATCCTCTCCAGGCTGCGGTCAACACTGTTGCTTGTGCACCTTTTTCTTCCACACTTTTTCCTTCCACATAACTTTCTATTAATGTGCTTTGATACAGCACTTTGGGAACATCCAACTTCTTTTGCAATTACCTTTTGAGGCTTTCCCTCCTTATGGAGGGTGTCAATGATGGTTTTCTGCACAACTGTCAGGTCAGCAGTCTTTCCCATGATTGTGATTCCTACTGAACCAGACTGAGAGACCATTTAAAGGCTCAGGAACCCTTTGCAGGTGTTATGGCTTAATTAGCTGGTTAGAGTGGGACACTTTGAGCCTAGAATATTGCACCTTTTCACAATATTCTAATTTTCCGAGATTGTGGATTTGGGGTTTTCATGAGCTGTAAGCCATAATCACAATTATGACAAATCACAGCTTGAACTATCTTGCTTTGCATGTAATGAGTCTATCTCTTATATTAGTTTCACTTTTTAAGTTGCATTACTGGAATAAATGAACTTTTGCACAATATTCTAATTTTTTGAGTTTCACCTGTAGGTGCACATCTGATACAAATACAGGAGATAAGGCATATAACTGTAATAACAATGATACCTACAAACAGGTTCTTTAACCAAGCAAAACTAGGCATCCAAGAAATTAATAAATCCCATATTCCTTTAAAGGCTGTACTTTCAGTTACATGTGTTAAATGTGTAGTTATATTATGTAAAGCTCGTATTTTAGACTCAATAACCCTTTTTATTTGGGTTATTGACTTGTCTAATATGTCTGCTTTTAGCTGGTCCATTCACTTGTCTAGGGGGCCTTGTTGGTGTTGGTGCCTTAAGATATCCAACAGCACATCTCCCCTTCCATACAAAGGGCAATATTGCCAGTGCTATACTTCCACATAAGAACACCAGCTTTGAAGGGACTTTTATTTCAATATAGGGTAAAAGTAACCCTTCTTCTATAATCCTAAATTTCTTATATGATGGGGTATAATTTCCATAAATTCAGTGCATTGATCATATAGGAGTTCCATTCTATTTGGTAAATCTCTATGTTGTGTAACTATTTCATATGTGTGATTACACTTCGGGTATTTACCCAAAGGTATACCATCCTCGAAGGTTGATCTGATACAAATTGCAGCGTCCGCTGTAGTTTCAATCAGTGTTAGTTGTGTCTGCACTTGCGAATATTCCTGCTCAAGTTTGGTATGGAAACACAGCTGATGCCACGTTATAGGATGACTGGGCAATACAGCAAAAGGCTCCATTCCTACTTGCATATGTCGCAGGATCTCCCACAAGGCAATCACTACTATCACCATAAACTTCATTGTCCTAGTGAACTAGGCCCCCTATCTAGGGTATGTATAGATGTACAAAAGCTTACGCTCAGACTTCTAGTCTTCAGCCAATTGTTGGGAACTTACATTCACTGGATAATACAACATAGATTTTAACCATCCCACTAATGCTTTTCTTAATACAATCAAAAACACAATGTACAAGGTTATTATTACCCCAGCCAAATAAGCAGCTCCCACACCCAATGTTCCATTAACTTTTTTTTTATTGAAAAAGTTTTACACAAACAAATTTTCCCCCTTTTTGCCCCCCCCACCATATAATGTAAATCACATACAAATACTGTACCCCCTCCCCTCCCCTCCCCCGTCTTAAAAAAATTTCTCATTCAAATATTGTACCAAATACTGTACCCCCCCTCCCCCATCTTAAAATAGATTTCTCATTCAAATATTGTACCTAAACATATATAAATCCTAATATAGGTTTCTCTTAAAGTAGCAATATTTCATTAATCCCATCTTCTAGATTAGTTATGCATATATATTTCCCCACCCTCCACCCTAACCCTCCCCCACCTCCCAATCAAACCCACCCCCCTGACTTCCGCTATGCACCACTCTAACAATTCCAAGCATCCCATGTATTATTTACTCTGATCATTTATCAGTCTAAACATTCTTAACTAAAGGCTACATAGTACTTCCTAGTCTGATATTTATTCTGTATGTAATCAATCCATTTTACCCATTCCTGTGTGTAATTCTCCTGCTTCTGACCTTTTAAGAAGGCTGAAATTTTTGCCATTTCGGCGAACCCCGCCACTTTCTGAATCCATTGATCAATTGTCGGTAAAAAATCTTTTTTCCAATGTTGCACAATCAACAACCTAGCTGCTGTAACCATATACAAAACCAATTTTGTTTCCCCTTTAGTAAAGTCCTTAGTTATACCCAGTAAGAACGTTTGTGGAATAAATTGTATTCTTTTCTTAAATACATTTTGCATAACCCACCATATTTTTATCCAAAAAGCTTTAACCTTATTGCAAGTCCACCATACATGAAAAAAGGTAGCATCTAGGCACCCGCATCTCCAACATTTTGGTTGAACATTTGGGTACATGCATGATAATTTTTTAGGATCTAAATACCATCTGTAAAACATTTTATAAAAGTTCTCCCTTAAATTCTGTGACTGTGTAAATTTAACATTCTGAACCCATATTTTTTCCCACGTGTCCAACATAACCACTTCACCAAAATTCTGAGCCCATTTAATCATACAATCCTTAACCAATTCACTTTCTGAATCTCTTTCTAACAGTACATTATATATTCTTTTAACCTGTTTTGGGCCAGTCTCTTTTATCTGCTTGATCAGTTCCACTTCTTTATCCATAAAACCGACCCTACGATCTTCTTCCCATCTCTTCTGTAGCTGTATATAATGTAACCAATTTAAAGTAATTCCTTCTTCCAACAGTTGTTCCAAAGTTTTTAACTCCCATTCGTCCCCATCAGCAATAAGCACGTCTTTGTATAAACACCCCCCGAGTGACTTAGTATTCGTAATCCACATGGTGTCTGCAAGATCCAACCAAAGCAGTATTTTATAATCCCAGTTGGGCCGATGCTTCTTCCATATTCTCATCAAGGCACTTCGGAGAACATGATTGTTAAACACCAGTGACGTGCGGTGAGGTTTATGACTGGTGAGGCACTGACACAGTGCTGGGTTTCAAATATTTTTAGACTTGTGGACTTCAACTGCCAGAATTCCACAGTCAGGCATGCTCAGTTCCAATTTAAAGCGACAGCATTTGTTTTTCTCTTTTGCTCCTTCTTTCTTTTTCTTTTTCTTCTCCTTCCCCTCCTTCCTCCCTCTCTCCCTTCCTCCCCCTCTCTCAAACACACACACACACACAAGTTGGATTGGACTATCTCTCCTACCCCTTCCCTCTCTCACTCACTCTCAAACAAACTCACACACACACAAAAGTTGGATTGGATATCTTTTCCAGTGGCTTGAAAGCAGCTCCTCTGCCATCCCCCGCCCCCCATTCCCCTGCTGCCTTTCCCAAACACCTCCACCATTGCAAATGCAGCCTGCTGTCTGGGTGGGAAATGCCTGGAACACAATAAAGCCCACCCACCACCTCCTGCTGGCAGGCTGGGGTGAGAGGAGAGGCAGAGAAGCCGGAGGGGAGCCGAGCCGAGCCTTCCAAAAGAAAGAGGCTGGGGGGAAGTGTGTGTACTACAGCATGGCTCTTTGCCTGGCTTCCTACCTCCTCCTGTGGTCTCCTCAGTGCTCGCTTGTGCTCTCCCTCCCCAAGTGTAGTTTGATTGCAGGTGGAGCCACGTTGCCTTTTCAAACTTGTAATCAGTGAAGCTGGGCTAGATTTTTATATAGTTTTATCCAGCTGTGTGTGTGTGAGAGAGAAATGAATGGGGGCCTGGGGAGGAAGTCACTACACTTGGGGAGGGAGAGCACCAGTGAGGTTAAGCAGAGTCATCCACGGTGAGGCAGCAACTAGCTCAGCTTTTTCCTTTTACTTTTTTTTTTCATGATGAGAGTGGTGAGGCTGTGCCTCACTTGCCTCACCTGACTGCACGTCACTGTTAAACACTTTATCCACCCTATCTTCATAAAAAAGATATGCATGCCATCCCAGAACAAGATCATGGCCTTCTATATTCAACAGTTGTTTCCCAAACCAGTCTGCTACATGCGTCAATACCGCAGCTTCGTAATACAATCGGAGGTTTGGGAGTCTAAGGCCACCTCTTTCACGAGTATCTTGCATAATCTTCATCTTTACTCTCGGTTTTTTCTCCTTCCAAACAAATTTATTTAATGCTGCTTGCCATATTAACAAATTTTATCTTATTTAAGCACCGGTATCATCTGGAATAAAAAGATGAATCTAGGTAGAATGTTCATTTTAATTGCTGAAATCCTTCCAAGCAAAGATAATTGTAACTTTTTCCACACTTGAAGATCTTTCTGTGTCTTTTGCCACAACACTTCATAATTATTTAGGAAAAGTTTTGTATTTGATTCTGCGATTAGTATTCCTAAATATTTGACCTTGGAGACTATTTCAAAACCTGCTAAACTTGCAAGTCTCTTTCTTTGAGTCTCTGTCATGTTTTTAACCATCATTTTCGTTTTGTTTTGATTTAGTCTAAACCCAGACACCATGCCAAATTCTGCTATGATATTTTTCATCTGGATTATTGAGTTCAAAGGATGTGAGAGGGTAACAACCAGATCATCGGCAAATGCTCTAGTTCTGTATTCCTTTTGCCTGATAGCTATGCCATCTAAGGATTTTTAGTCCCAAATTGCATTCAACAAGACTTCCAAGGTTAAAATAAATAACAATGGAGATAATGGGCAACCTTGTCTTGTACCTTTTTGTATCTCGAAAGTTGTTGACAAATTTCCATTAATAATAAGTTGTGCATTTTGTTGCTGATAGATTGCTCCAATTGCCTGCCGAAATCGTGGTCCCATATCCATCTTTTCCAAAGTCTTGGTTAGAAAATTCCAATTCACTCGATCAAAGGCCTTCTCTGCATCCAGGAAGACCAGCACTGCGGAGATCTGCTTATTCTTATCAAGATAGTCAATTAAATCTATGAGTTGCCTTACATTCTCCTTCATGTGTCTGCCTTCAATAAATCCTGCTTGATCATGATGAATAACCTCTTGGAGAACAGGCATCAATCTGTTGGCTAGTACCTTAGCAAATATTTTATAATCTGTATTCAGAAGAGATATCGGTTTGTAATCCTCTGGTTTCTTAGGGCCCTCTTTGTCTTTGGGTATCAATGATATAAAAGCCGCTTTCCATGAGGAGGGTATTTTACCTCCTTGCTGTATATTACAAAATAGTTGTGTAAGATATTCAATCATTTCCAGTTGTAAAGTTTTATAGTACATTGCAGTCAAGCCATCAGTCCCTGGAGCCTTAGCTAGTTTAAGTTGATTTATAGCTAAAGTAAACTCATCAGCAGTTATCAGACGTTCCAAATTTGCCTTTTGAAGCACGGGTATTTTAGTAACCCTTTTTCCTTCCAAAAAATCATCTACTGACTTGTTCTGTATATTATCCTGTACATATAACTTAGCATAATAGTCCACAAATGATTTTTTAATCAAATCTTGTTGATATACCGTTTTCCCTCCATACTCGATTCTATCAATAATTCTATCATTCGTAGTCTTTCTCAAGGTATAAGCCAACCACCTACCAGGTTTATTAGCATTAGCAAAAGTATTATGTTTAGCAAATTGTAGGTTGGTTGCTGTTTGTTCTGCTATAAGCATTTGAAATTGATCTTTCAACAACTTTATCGCCATCTGGAGCGCCTCATCTTTTGGGGTTGCTATAAGTAACTGTTCCTTATTTTTTATTTCATCTTCCAGTTCCATTCTCCTTTTCTGTCTAATTTGTTTATGTTTGAAATTCATATGTATCAGGACCCCACGCATGTAAGCTTTACTTGCATCCCAAACTGTTTCAATGGGAGTACCCTTATTCATATTAAAACTGAAAAATTCCTTCATGTGTTTTTTAAGTTCATCAACATTTTTTTCATATCTAAATAAATTTTCATTTACTCTCCAAGACCTTCTTGGCCTCTTCCCTAACTCAATTTCTAACCACACCGGGCTATGGTCAGTTAGTGTCCTGGAGAATATCTTTGTTTTCTTAGCTTTAGGAAGTAAATCCGGTGTTAACAAAAAAAAATCAATCCTTGAAAAGGATTTATGTCTATCTGAGTAGAAAGAAAAGTCCATATCATTTGGATGTTGTGTCCTCCAAACATCTTTTAATTTCAAGTCATCTTGCAAGTAAAAAAAAGCCTTTGGTAATTTGGTAGTGGATTTAGTCATTGTTTTCTTATCTATCCTTGGAGAGATCACTCCATTCCAGTCTCCCATAATTAAAATACTCTTAAAATTCCAATCTAAGATTTTTAAATGGAGCATCTTATAAAAACTTTCTTGTTGTTGGTTAGGTGCGTAAATTCCTACAACCAAAATAGCACCAAAGTCTGTATCAAGTTCAATTGCTATATATCTACCACTGTCATCTGCCTCTATAACCTTGGTTGGGAATCTTTTGTTTATATATATCACCACTCCATTTTTCTTTACCAAATTAGAGGCAGCATACAATGTTCCCAATTTTGAATTCACTAAGTACTTCTGGTCTTGCAGCCTAATATGAGTCTCTTGAAGACAAACAACATCATTATTAAATTGCTTCAAATAATAAAATATTTTTTTTCCTTTTTTGTGGAGAGTTCAATCCATTCACATTCCAAGATAATAACTTAAACATCTTTGGGTCTGATCTGGAGTGTTGAAAGCATTTGCTGAAGATCTCTCTCCACAAGACTAATCTTTGGCCCTGCTCTTACTCCCATGGCTCCAATTTGCTTCTTAGCTTCCTTCTTGGCACATTGTGTTTGGGGGTTCCCCTGCTTGTGAGATTCTAGCATTTGTCTAGTCGTGGATCTAGTAACACATTGTTCCACAGGCTTAAGTAGCAGCATTTCAATGAGGGTCTTAGACGGTTCTTCTTCCAAGAAAGAGCTCAACAGAGATCCAGAGGGGTCCACTCGTGATCCACCTACAGCACCCTGAACTTCCTTCTCTTTTTGTGTCTGCTTTCTTTGTTCTTCTGACTCTTTTTCAAACAGCCTCTGCTCTAAGACATCCAAATCTGCTGGTGTTGGTGTAGATGTACGTGGGGGCGTTGCACTTTCCTTGAGTGTTCCATAATTAAAGTCTCTTGCTTTATCTATTGTGTTCAAACAGTACCTTACCCCTTGATATCTGAATATAACACCAATTGGAACATCCCACCTATATTGTATCTCTCTCTTCTTCAACTCGGCTACCAAAAATCCAAAATCCCTTCTGAACTTTAACATCACTGGTGGGAGCTCCTTAAAAACACCAATCGTATTCCCATCTATTTGAAGGGCAGAATAAAAGGACTTCTGCAAGATGTCATTTCTAAAATTTCTCTCAGTAAAGTATATCACAACATCTCTTGGTAGTTGCCTTTGTGATGCTATGCGTGAATTTACTCTGTAGATTTTATCAATCTTAGCTGAAATCTCACGGGGGTCATCCACTTTTAATAACGTAGCCAGGGCATCTGCACAAACTTTTCTTAAGTCCTCTCTAGGATTTTCTCTTAAGCCTCTGAGTCTGATAGCAAACTCCATAGATCTAAATTGTATCATAGTAATCTCATTATCCATCCTTTGCATATTCCCCTCCATTTCCACAAATTTCAAATCCGTTTCTTTCGTTTTGGTTTCAAGATCCACGACTAATTGCTCCACCTTGCTATCCACCTTGAGAACCACCTCTGACAATCCCGTCGCTATAGCTTGCATGTTTTTATCAATCTGGTCAGACCTTTTTATAGTGTCCTGGACCATTTGTTTAACCTCTTTAATTTCTTTGCCTATAAAGTCCTTCAAGTCCTGGAGGTTCATTGTAGCGGCTGAGGGAACCACACCTTGTTCCGTTGCCATATTTAACAGAAAAAAGGAGGACACTTCTTCCCAACTTTCTCACAAAATACTCTTCCAAGTAGGTCAGATTATATAAACTGACTTAGGAGTTGTTAATAGTTATTTCAGCCGTTCCACCTTTACTGCTTTTCCGGCCCCGGCTGTCAGCAAGCAATTAGCTTTCGTTTTCTTTAGGTTTTCAACTATAAATTAACGCCATTTTGAATCCTTTGTTCTAAGCCCACGCCTTTCAAATTCAGCAATAGCGTTCTTTTAAAAAAAAAATTTCAAACTTAAAACTTAAAATACTTGCAAATGTTTTCCTTCTTGGGTTGCTCGGAGTTAAAAGCTGTTCCCGACGTCTTGCTCCACTAAATCATTAGCGGAGGATCTCAAGAGACCGGAGCGTACAACAGCTGCAAAAGGGGGCTCTCCTTGCCCGCACCCCAAAGGCTATAAATCCTTCTGGGGGGCTACACAAGTGGCTCTACCCGACAGCTGTATCTCTCCCTCCTAAATTCCTAAGGATTTAGGAGTGTCCAAGGTGTTAATGGTCTTAAAAAAACACCTCTACAGTCTATTGATTCGACAAGCTCAGAAAAAGCCTGCCTGCGACGTTCGTGAAACAACCGGAAGTCCCATTAACTTGATATTTGTCTTCTAAAAGTCAGTTTAAGTGGGTTTGATGTATCTGATGACACTGTCCATCCATAAAGTGAGTCCACTGGTCCTTTAACTCTGGAATAATGCACCCAGCCTTTCTCTTTGGTTCTCACAGACGACTCAGTAGTCAAGAGCACCTGGTACAGTCCTTCCCACACTGGTTGCAATTTCTTTTCCTTCAATGATTTTATTACAACCCAGTCACCACTTTTGTAATCATGGACTTGGAAATCAAGCGGAGGAGTCTGCGCCAATAATCCCTTATACCTTAAAAGAGAAAAACACTGGGACAGTCCTTGTATATATTTTCTTAGAAATACATTTTAAGCTCTATTCTTGGCATTCCCACACTCCCAGTGTAAGGTAATCCAAACATCATCTCATATGGTGATATCCCCACATCCTTTCTAGGACTGGTTCTAATTCGTAAAAGAGCTAAAGGCAAACATTTCGTCCAAGGTATTTGGCGTTCCAACATTAATTTTTTTTATGAGTTTGGTTCATGCCAAGTGATATTGCCAATCAATTCTCAATTGCTCCATTACCCGTTTCACTACTTGAGCTGTAAAACATGTACCTTTATCACTATCAATGGTTTGAACTAACCCATATCTAGGTATTATCTGCTCCAATATAATTTTTACTGTCATCTGTGCATTTGCCCTTGCACATGGAAAAGCTTCAACCCATCCAGTTAAATGATCCACTATTACCAGTAAATACTTCAAAGTTCCCACACCTGGCATTTCAGTGTAATCCTCTTGGACTTGCTGAAGAGGCCACACAGCCAAATCTCTACCCCCTGCTACTTGTTGTCGCATAACCTTTTTATTTATCCATACACAATGTATACACTTCCTTACCACGTGCATAGCTATCGTAAACATGAAATGAAATGAAATTTAATTTGTTAGCCGCACCCTCTCCGAAAGGACTCGGGGCGGCGTACAATAAAACACATACAATATACATAAATATACAATACCTATACAAATACAAATAAACACATACACATACATGTACCTGGAGGAGGTAACACTCATAACATATATATAAAAATACAATTAAATAACTATTTAAAACACCCTCAGTTAAAATTACAAAATGTAAAAAACCCGTCAGGTGTTTTAACATGCCTCTACAAATGTATTTTTGCTTTACAAAACCAATTAAAGCCTGTGTTCCCCAATGAGTTCCCTCATGCGCACTCTCTACTGTATTTCCATAATTGGTTTGTTCACTATTTGTAATCCATTTCCCATTTATCTTTTCTACTCCCTCATCAATCATTTTTCCTCATCATCAGTGAAATCAGATTGCACCTCACATTCCAAAGTGGGGATTAAAATAATCAATTCCTCCCCTAGTTGTGCTGCTTCCTTAGCAGTTTCATTGGCCAATCTATTCCCCATGACTTGTTTTGAAGTTCCCTTTTTATGTGCCTCAATATGTATTATAGCCGAGACTTCCGGTTCCGGCAGCTGACGGCGACCCGGTGGGCTTCCCCACTTCTTGGGGGGCACAGGACGCCCCGTAGAGGCGTCCTGCCGGAGGGGCGGCATCGCGGGGGATCCCTGCATCGGCGGCGGCCGGCAGGAGGTCCCCTGCGCGCTCAAGGCACCGGGGAGCAGATTGGAGGGCGCGTGGGCTGACAGGCTGTTCGGAGTGAAAAAAGAAAGCTGAAGGATGTGGCGGCGGAGCGGTGAGGTGTAGACTCCCTTCATTCCTATTACCAACTTTAAAATCTGTCAGCTGTGCAAACTTGAACTTTTGGCTTGATTTGGAGAGGTGCGGCTGGAGGGGAGGGGGATTTCCCCCCCCCTTGGACAAGCGGCTGGAAACAAGTGAGCTCTCAGCCCCAAGGGAAGGAGGAGGGGGAGAGCCAAACCAAAGATGTCACACCCCTACTAAATGGATTTTCAGATTTAAACTTTTAAGGTTTAAGACAATGAGATCTGGAAGCCCTGGGAACTTTGAACTTTGAAAACTTTATTTGTTGCCTCAATATCCGAAGCTGGCAGGGCAAGATGGCATACTTCCGTTGTCTTCATGAAATGTGAAACTTGACTCCACCTTTTAGCTTCAGGCTTCCGGTCTTTGTCTCCGTGCTACCTGGATAATTCGCTTGTGGATTGTTTGCTTTTGAACCCCCTGGAGTGAAAAACGACTGCTCTTTTGCCAGGGTGATTAGAAAACTCCCCTGTGCCTGGACTCTCGGTCTCCTGGACTCTCTTGGCTGTTCTATCTTTCTGACTGATCCTTCTTTATACTGACTGGACTCTTTACTTTATAAACAATGGCATCTAAAAGACCACCTCCTGGAAAGTCAGGCTTTGCTGCCTCTGCCCCAACATCTGCAACCTCCAGTCCTAGCACACAATCAACGTTAACAGCCTTCAAGCAACCTAAATCTACGGACCTGGAGCTTCATCAAATGCTTCAACAACTTCTACAGGGACAAGAGGAAATAAAGAGACAATTGAAGGAGATGAAAGAAGAAATTAAAGAGAACCAGGATAAAATTAATAAGAACTCACAGAGACTGGATCTTTTGGAAGATGGGGCAGCTGAGATGAAGGGGGGGATAGAGGGTGTGCAGAGGGGAAACAAAGAACTTGACACCCAACAAATGAAAATCGAGTTTGAGAGAATGTCTTTTTATCTTAGATTTCAGAACGTGATGGAGACAGATGATGAAAACATAAGGGACATCATGACAACCATTTTGGCTGAGTATATTCAGAAGGAAAAACAACAGATGGGGTGGGAAATAGACCTGGCCTATAGAGTGAACTCAGCGTATGCTAGAATATGTATTATAGCCAGCCTCTTTGGGTATTCGGCTGCCTTTAATACAGCTTTGATAAGGTCCACTTGTTTTAATTCCTTTCCTTTACTCGTTATCAATCTCCGTTTCATCCAGATTTTTCCAAAGGTTTGCAAAATTCCATAAGCATACCTTGAATCAGTATAAATATTACCCACTTCATTTGTTAACAAAGTTAAAGCTTGTAATAAAGCAAACCCTTCACATGTTTGTGCAGACCAATCGGATGGCAATCGTCCTGCTTCCAAAACATCAGCAGTATCTCCGTTAACTACTGCATACCCATTCATTCTCTTCCCATTTTCTACTCGAGAAGATCCATCAACAAATAAATTAATACCGCCCTCTATAGGACAGTCTTCTAAATCTTCCCTTTAGTTTGTAAATCAATTGCTTCTACACAATTATGTTCCACATTGTCCCACTCCTTTCTCTCCCCTGACAGGAATTCAGCTGGATTTAAATTCCTATCAGTGGAAAGGATTAGGTTCTCTTGAGATAATAAAATTACTTCATATTTCAAAATTCTAGAATTGGTAATCCACCTATGAGCTTTCTGCATCAGGATTGTTCCCACCTGATGAGGACTGCTCACCACCAATGCCCCACCAAAGATCAATTTCCTACTTTCTTCCACCAAAAGTGTGGTGGTAGCCACAGCTTGCACACACAAAGGCCAACCCCGCACTACAGGATCCATCAATTTGGACAAAAATGCCACAGGTTTCTTTTTCCCAGCCCAGGTTTGAGCCAACACTCCCTTGGCAATACCTTCCTCCACTGCTACAAACAAGTGGAAGGGCTTCTTTAAATCTGGAAAGCTCAAAACAGGAGCTTGTACCATAACTTGCTTTAATCCCTCAAACCTCTCTTCATCACCTTCCTTCCACACAACTTCCCAAGGCTGTTCTTCCAACAACTTATCATATAGGAATTTGACCATGCCAGTATATCCATCTATCCCCAATCTACAATACCCTACCAATCCTAAAGATTTCCTAACTTCCCTTTTAGTCTTTGGTAAGGGCTGTGTAACTATCCCTTCTATCCTTTCTGGATTTATTTTCTTACTTCCTTGACTTATCAAATGTCCTAAATACTTCACTTCAGTTTCAACATACTGCAATTTTTTTTGACACTCAAACCCTGATTACTGAAGAAATTCAACAACTCATTTGTACCATCCTCTACTTCTATCTTCTTTTCTCCTGACAACAACAAATCATCCACATTGTCAGCATTCCAAATAACATCCAAAATTAAATCAGAGTCCAAAGCAAAGTATTGCTCAAAGTTCCAATTTATTAAGAGAGTTATGTTGGCACATCTGTGAAAATCCAAATCTGAAAGCTTCCCAAGTTTTCCCATCCAGTTGAAAGTTCATGATCTTGCCCCCACACCCACAAATCCATCACATGGTCCAATCTTCCACTGCCATGCTGGCAGTTCCACCCATCTAGTTCCGGTCAGGTGCAGAGGTGGAAAGACAAAGGATGACCTTGGCTTCTAGAAAGAAATTTAATTTTGACAACATCATATTCTACTCCGTACTATTCCCCCTCCCAATTCCCTACTAATAAAACAGCATAGTAAAATAAGAGAGAGTGTGGCAGGCCAAAGATCCAGAGAGGAATATGACTGCAGGCCTGACAAGCGGCCTCTCCTCAAAAGGGATACGATTCCTGAAAGAGATTAATGTAGGGGTTAACATAATAGAATTAACCACCTCTCTCCCCCCCCTGGGGGACCCTTGGGCTTATCGGGGAATTTATCATGGAATTGTTTTACTAACTTATCCACTTTTAGGTTCCAGCTTTTACCCAAGTAGCTTCAGACAAAGGGTAACCCTTCCAATGCACTAAATATTGTAAGCGACCCCTACACAGCCTGGAGTCTACGATCTTTTTCACCTCATAATGTGTTTCCCCTTCTATCACTGCAGGAGGAGGGGGAGCTTGGGTGAATGGTCTTATGCTAGACCCAATTACTGGTTTCAACAAGCTACAATGAAATACTGGGCAAATCTTCCATAGAATTCTGGGTAGACTGAGTTGAACTGTAACTGGGTTAATTATCTTCACTATTGGGAATGGACCTAGAAATTTTGGGCCCAATTTCTTGCTAGGCATTCTTAATCTTATGTATTTGGTAGATACGAAAACTTTGTCCCCCACACGAAAGGGGGGTTGGATCGAGCAGTGTTTATCAGCTTGCTTCTTGTAGGCTTCTGCCTCATCTGCTAGAGCTTTCTTCGCATTTTCCTATCCTTTTTTAAGTGTGTCCATCCATTCATTCAGAGACATGGAGGAGGGAGGTTCTCTAGGCAGCTCAGGCATGGGAACAAATTCCATGCCACTGGTAATCTGGAAAGGAGTTAATCCAGTGCTGCTGTGGACCACATTGTTGTATGCCACTTCGGTGAAGGGTAGCAAGTCCGACCAGTTGTCTTGCTGATAGTCCACATAACACCAGATGTATTGTTCCACCATCGCATTGGCCCTCTCCGCTGCGCCATTCGTGCTTGGATGAACCGCTGAGGTCAGTCCTTGTGTGGACCCAATGGATCTCAGGAACTCTCTCCAGAACTTGGTGGTGAACTGAACTCCACGGTCTGAAATGACCCTTTTTGGCGCCCCGTGCAGGCGATAAATGTGTTTCACAAACAGTTTCGCTAATTTCTTTGTGGATGGCAACCCTGAGCAAGCGATGAAATGCGCCTGCTTGGAAAACAAATCAATAACTGTCCAGATTACTATATTCCCGCTGCTGTCTGGGAGCTCGCTGATGAAGTCCATTGTGATTTCTTCTCATGGTCGACTAGGGCAGGCCACTCGTTGTGGTAGTCCAGGTGGCTTCCCCGGCCGTGTTTTCATTGTTGCACAAGTAGCACAGCTTTTTACGTAACCTTCCACCTCTGATTTCATCTTTGGCCACCAAAATTGACGCCTGGCGAGGTGGAGCATTTTTAGGAATCCAAAGTGGCCTCCTAGTTTCGCCTCATGGCTTCACTGTAGAACTTCCAGCCTCAACCCCGCAGGGACGTACAGTTTGGACTCCTTCCAGGCTAAGCCATCATTCATCGTTAGAATGTCCTTGTTATTGTTGAACCACAGGTCTCCTGGGAGCACCGATTTCATCGCTATCATCAGCTTATCCTGGCTTCCGGTAGTGACTTGGGCTGCCTTTTGGTGGGAGGAAGAAAGGATGGGGTGAACAACTTCCTTCTTACTGTTGTACTGTGGTTTTCTTGACAAAGCATCCACCAACAAGTTCTTCCCTGCAGAGATGTGTTTCAGTTCGAATTGGAACCTTTGGAAGTATTGTGCCCAGCGAACTTGCGTTTCAAGGTTTTGATAACAATCTTTAAAGCGCTCCATGGCTCAGGACCTAGTTACTTGCGGGATCGTATTCTGCCCCATACATCCCTGCGACCAATTCGCTCGCACAGAGAGGGCCTCCTCCAGGTGCCGTCCACCAGACAGTGTCGAGGGGCGGCGCCTAGGAGTAGAGCCTTCTCTGTGGCGGGCCCAGCCCTGTGGAATGACCTCCCTCCGGATATTAGGAATACCTCTGACCTCCGCTCCTTTCGTATAAAGCTCAAGACCCACCTATTCCAAGTAGCTGGCCTGGCTCAATTTTGATCTAACTATATCGCTCCTGACGGGTTTTTATTTGGGTATTTTAATTGCATTCAATTACTTAGGGGTTTCTAAACATTGTATTTTATTGTTTTAATTCATTAGCCGACCTCCTCCTTGTACATGTCTTGGTATATGTTTTTGTAATATGTATGTCTTGTCTATATATTTATTTCATATGTTTTATTGTACGCCGCCCCGAGTCCTTCGGGAGAGGGTGCGGCTAAGAAATAAATATTTATTATTATTTATTATTATTATTATTGTTTGGGGGATAATCTTCAATGGGCTTTGAGAGCTTCGAGGTTTTTATGATCAGTCCAGACCTCAAACGGTATATCCCCCCCTTCCAGGAGATGTCTCCAGGTGAGCATGCTCCACCTGATCACGAACGCTTCTTTCTCCCAAATGGCCCACGTCCTTTCAGTAGTGGTGAGTGTCTTGGAGATATAAGCGCACGGCAAGAGGTGGCCTTCTTTATTCTTTTGCAGTAGTACTGCAGCTATCGCTACATCACTGGCATCCGTCTAGATTATGAATGGTTGCTTTGGGTCGGGGTGTTGCAGTATGGGCTCTTGGGCAAAGAGCCATTTTAATTTCTCAAAGGGTTTTTTGACAGTCCATTGTCCACTTTAGGGGTTGGTTTGCTTTTGGCTTTGTTGGGGAAGGTAACGGGAGGGCAATTTCTGTGAAAGCCGGAATGAACTGCCTGATGAAATTGGCAAATCCAAGGAAGCTTTGTAGTTGTCTGCAAATACTTGGAGGTTTCCAGTCTAACACAGCTTTCACTTTTCATCATCAGATTACTTACATTTGGAACAATTAGGCTGGTTCTTTGCTCTGAACATATGAGGTTCATTTTTGAGAACCCCCTTTCTGCCTCTGCTGAACTAACAGCAATTGTGCTGACAATATCTCTAGCTTTTCTGATACCGTCAGGAATTTTGTACTTGTTTGGATTTTTGAGCACATTTTCCAAAAAATCTCTGTAGTCGTTCAAATTAATTTCGTAATTAAAAATTTCACCAAATTCAACCAATGCTGCCTCTGCTTCTGCCCATGGAATGACTACATCTTCAATGTTCCAGTAATCTGGTTCCAAATATGTGATAAAGTGTAACGTGTTTGTGGCTGGCAATTGGCTACCTGTTTTTAGATGGTCGCAATCCATCATTCTTTTCTTCAAATTGGTGATGATCCTTGACAGAAGGTTTTCACGAGGAAGGGCAACAAATCATTGATTTGGAGCTAATTTTATGTTTTTGAAGGCTTGTGTAGCTAGCATTGCATCAATGTTTTTTAATAGGTGCCCTTTCCCTGTCTAAGCACTTCAAATGCTTTAATTCTACGCAGGGGGTTGGACTAGAAGACCTCCAAGGTCCCTTCCAACTCTGCTATTGTATTATTGTATAATTGTTCGCAACACTAATTTTTCGGCCTTGATGATATCTGTGTTTCTCCCTTGCAGGGCATTTGACAAGAGAAATCACATTTACAATATTGATCATGAGGGCCAAATCCTTCAAAAAATTTAGATTTTCAAAACGGGAAGCCATGCCTGGGAATCTTTCATTGTCCAGAAACAACTGATGTAGCACGCCACACAGCTATGGTTGCCCTAAAACTACAGGCAGCCCATCTTGGTCCCAAAACTCAGCCAATCTTTACAATTTCAATGCCCAATTGTTCAGAGATTTGGAAAGGGTCATTATGGCTCTTGCAGGATTTCTGGAAAGTGGTGTGTATTTTATCAAGGAAGATCTTGAAGTGGTTCAGTTTTTTTATTTCTTTTATTGCATCATCCAGCACAGGTAGGAGGCGGTGGTTCAAGCAGTGCCAGATTACGATGTTTGGGAAGCCTTGAGCTATTCTGGTGCTGACTCCAGATTTTCACCCAAGCATAACGTTGGCGCCATCGGAGCAGAAAGCTATTAAATTCTTCTGCAGATATTCGGTGGTAAACCCAACTTCACGCAAGCTTTCCATCGTTGTAGAACATATGGTCTCCGCATCTTGTTTCTCTAATTCCAACAGCTCAACGAAAATGGTTGCTGGGCATTCTGGATCCTCAACTCTAACAAAAACTATCAGAACTGCTTTCATTGAAAGTGTTGAGGCTTCATCGATTATTAGGCACACCTTTAGATTCTTTGCAATAATCCTGGAAAACACGGTGGTTTTAATTTCGTTTGCAATGAATTCAACTATTTTCACTGCGGATCTCCGTGAATGCAAGCCAACTCCCACATGTACTCCAACCGTAGTTAGCAAATTTACCTGCGCTTCGATGTCTGAGAATGGATTGCATCTTTGTGCCAGATCGTAAACAATAAAAAATATTTTGCAAGTACTGGATAAATGTTTGTCAGTTGACTTATCTATGGATTTGGTTAAAGCATCCTGCTCCTGTTGTTTACTGTTCTCTCTACAAATAAGGTGTGCTTTTGATTGAAAATGTTCCTTTAATTTTTTTTCTGAGTGGTGCTTGATTCTCCTTAGTTGTCCCTGCTGGCACAACCTGGAAATGTTTCCACTCTCTAGAAACATGAATACCTTTCTCTAATGAGAACATGGGTTTTGCACAGTACTCACAACCTAACTTTTTGTCGGATACTGCCAGTCCATCATACTTCTCCTGGAAGTTTCTGTATTGCTGCAAACTCCAGCAGTCAGGAAGTTGTGGAACTTCAGTGGAGGAGATGGACTTGCTGCTTTCTCCGACCTCAAGTGGTGGAAGTGGTCGTGCTGGTGCTGGTGACTGTTGTGGATCAGCTGATTCCCCATCTCTTGTTTTTTTGGAGAAGAAAGCGGTCATACTCTGTTGCCTCTTCTTCATTCTGTTAAATAATACTAACTGCAAAAGAAATAAAACAATATTGGACTTGATTGTGGTTGTAAGCTGAGGACTACAGGTAACAGAAGGGACCTCTGTTTTCACCCAACAATGTACAGTCTTTTCAGGAAGGATGTCCCCCAACAAACAGGAAAGATATAGTCTTTCATCTAAGAAGTTAGATCAAGAATGAATGTCATAGGTAGATTCACAGAGCAATGCAGATTTCTTTTTCTGAAATTTATTTCTCAGTTCAAAAAACAGAAATATATGAATTAGGTTCAGTACTTAGGTCAGTCCAAGTAGCTATTTAAGAGTTAGTGGTTGGAAGCAATGGTAAAGCAAGATATGGATTTAAAACCAGAAATATTGTGTTGGGTATTTCAAAGGGAATACAATACATATTTAATTTTACACATGTTAGCAGCTGCTGGATTTGTGTTTGCACAACAGTGGAAAAACAAAGATATGAAAATGAATAAATATTAGAATGTGCAGGAATGAATAAATTGACAATTAAAATCAAGGCGGCTTCGAATATTTTTTCATGTGGGATAACACAGATCGCTGAGTTGCTACCCAAAACGCTGGTACTGCGATCTCTGCAGCGCCCGTTTTACCTGCCCCTTCTCAGGCAGTTCCAGGCGGCAGAAATTGCAGTAATAGCATTTTTGGGTGGCAGCATAGTGATCTCAGGAGCCAAAGCCTTTGAATCAAGCTTGATTGTATCCCATTCCAAGTTTTTAACTTCCCAATCCAGCGTTCTGAGAAAAGTCTTCGTAGATTGTTCCTCTTCCCTTCCTCCACCCCCCATGCCCCCCAATCTCCCTGGATCTGCTTATTGCTATTGCGCCCAACTACCGTATCTCTTTGCTGCATGACAGATCCAGGCGGATTGGGGGGGTGTATGTGGAGGAAGGGAAGAGAAACAATCTCCAAAGCCAAAGCCTTTGAATCAAGCTTCAAGTGTGGAGGCTTCCCTTCCTACACACACACACACAAACACACACACACACACACCGGATCTGTCATGCAGCAAAGAGATATGGTAGCTGGGCACAATAGCAGCAGTAGCAATAAGCACTGCATGACAGATCCGGAGGAGCAAAATGCTATTTGCATTGTCGGTATTTTGGCTAATGGAAGAAGTGCAGGATGGAAAGGGAACTTCGGAATACAGGAGCGCTGTATTCCTGGAGCCTGGCAGCTGCTGCATTCCGAAGTTTCCTTTCCATCCTGCGCTTCTTTCACTAGCCAAAATCCCAACGATGTCAATAGCTTTTTCTGGAGAGAGATCTAGGGTCCTGAGAAAAGTCTTTGTGCAGAGGAGATTGGTTCTCTTCCTTTGCTCCACACACACCCCTCTCCAATCTCTCCAGATCTGTCATGCAGTGTGCTTATTACTACTGCTGCTATTGAGCCCAGCTACCGTATCTCTTTGCTGCATGACAGATCCAGGCAGATTTGGGGTGTGTGTGTGACAAGGCAGTCTCGTTTCTTTTATGCTTCCCTTTTGCTGCTCAGGTGCTGCTGCGAGGAACCATTAATCCAAATGGAAGAGATCCCCACCCCTCCTCATCCAACAGGCTGTTCCCAGCCAAGCACAGCAGCAGCCATTCAGCAGCCCCCACATGTCTTTCCCTCCTCACTGAAGAGAAGAAGCGAGCCGACTGCCGCTCCTTGGGCCAAGCGGCTCACCATCACCGCCAGTCCGAGGGAAGGGGGAAAAAAACAAAGCATGGAGAGAGATGTTTAGTCCTGCCCTGCCGTGGGAGGGGTAGAGAAAAGTGGATTTGAGATTGATAAAAGCCTTACTGTTTAAGAAGATCAAGCCCCCCATGCGTTGCATTTTTGCCCTCCCCGGCCCTCAGGAGTACTTTGCAGGCTCCCAAACTCTCTGCATGCCCCATTTTTCACAAAAAAGGGGCATGCAGATGGTTTGGGATGCCTGCAGAGTGCTCCTGGGTGCCAGGGAGGGCAAAACCCTTTTTTAAAATTTACCTCTTCAAAATCTTGGTGCATCTTATACTCTGCTGCGTCTTATACTCCGAAAAATATGGTAGGTAAAATTGTTAGGTTCTGCCCAAGGTTTAAGCTCTGCCCACCATCCGCAGACAAATGGGGCTTGTGAACAGACTAACTCGGTTCTAGAGCAGTACCTCAGGTGCTATGTCAATTATCAGCAGGATAATTGGGCTGACCTAGTGCCTTTTGCAGAGGTCGTGTATAATAACTCCATACATAGCAGTACAGGGTTAACCCCTTTCAAAGTAGTTTCTGGTCAGGATTTTGTGCCTATCCCTGAATTGCCCCAGGAAAAACCGCAAAACCTTTCCCTATCCGAGTGGATTAAACAGCTACAGGTCATCTGGCCTATGACTTGTAAAGCACTAGACGAAGCTCACCAAGCACATAAAAAACAAGCTGATAAGAAAAGAGTGAAGTCAAAAGAATACCAGGTTGGAGATAGGGTTTAATTGTCCACAAAGTATCTTCAGACTACCCAAAAGTCAAAGAAACTTGGGCCAAAATTCATGGGTCCTTTCCCCACTGTGAGAATCGTGAACGCAGTTACGGTGCAGTTGGATTTACCCAAAACCCTTAGGAGAATCCACCCAGTGTTTCATGTTAGTTTACTGAAACTGGAACATACCTTCTCACAACCCTCCTCCTGTCCCCCTCCTTATTGAGGGAGAACAGCATTTCAAGGTCAAAGAGATCCTTGATTCCAGAAAACATAGGGGAAAAATACAATATCTAGTTGCTTGGAATCATTTCCCTCCCTCTCACTCTGAGTGGGTGTATAAGTCAGATGTCAGGGCCCCAAAACTTTTAAAGAGGTTTCATTTTAAATACCCTGATAAACCTTGATTAGATGTACTAATGTTCTTGCTGTTTTTATTTCCCTCCAGGGCTAACACCTCTTCTGCAGGAGGGCTGAATGTCAGCCTCTATATCACTTGCTTGCTATCGGCTGCCACAGTAACAGGGAGGGAGGGGGTTTTGGTATTTGGGAGGGGAATTGTGCTGGAGGAGGGAGATTTGTTCTCACCATCTTCTGTGCATGCTAAATGGTCATGTTTAGGTCTGGTCAAGGTCAACCAATTCTGCATACCAGATGGATGAGGCCACCTGAAGATGCACCCCACATGAAATGAAATTGTCTGTTTAATGGGTGATTTCAATGCTATAGTTGACCAGAAATGGGACTATAAAAGTGGAAAGGAAAGAAAAGGAGCTAGGAGAATTTTGCCCAGGTCATTCTTCCAAATGGCTGAAGAATTAAATATCTATGATGTATGACGAGAAAGATGTCCAGAGGGAAAGCAATATACCTTCTACTTGAATAGACATGAATCCTGGTCAAGGATAGATATGGTCTGGATGTCGATGGAGTTAATTTCGGAAGTGAAGGAGATAGATATAGAACCCAATCTATGGGCTGACCACAATCCCATGAGGATTATATGGAAAAAACAAAAGGGCAGTTATTGTTGGTTATTCAATAGAACAATACTAAAGGATCAGGAATATATTAAAAGAGTTAATCAGGAATTAAGATTTTTCTTCAAAGAAAACTGGCCAGGAGACACATCCATACAAAACTTATGGGATACAACTAAGGCATTTATAAGAGGGGTCACAATATCGGATACAGCTAGGAAGAAAAAAATTGAGAATCAAAAAATAAGAGAGTTGAAAGAAAGGTATAGAAATTTAGAGAGTGAACTTCAAAAGAAACCACAAAATAGAAGTATAAAAGGAAGTATGGAATTGATTAAACATGAATTGGCTATATTTGAAAAAGCAAAATTGGCACCGTCTATAAAAAAAGCAAAACAAAATTTCTTTGAGAATGCAAATAAACTGGGGCAGTGGCTATCCTATAGGCTGAGGAAGCAGAAGCAAGAGAATTGGATCAATAAATTACAAGATGAAAAAGGTGAGATCTGCTATCAACTAGAGGAAAAGAAAAGGATTACCCAAGCGTTCTATGAACAATTATATAGAGAAAACCGAGACTATACAGAGGAAGGAATACTACAATATCTGGAAAAGTCAGATCTGCCAAAGATACCAGAGGAAATAAAAGATATGCTCAATGAAGAAATTAAAACGTCAGAGATAATTGAGGCCATACAAAGACAAAAGAATAATAAAGCTGCAGGGCCAGATGGACTGCCAGCAGAAATATATAAAGAATTCCAGGATATGCTTGTTCCAACGCTGTTGGAAGTTTATAATGCTGTGTTGAAAGAGGCGAAGACACCGTTATCATGGACGGAGGCTAATATTGTATTATTACCTAAGGTGGACACAGACCAGATGTTTATACAAAATTACAGACCAATCTCACTGCTAAATGCAGACTACAAAATTTTTGCTCTAATAATAGCAGAACGGTTGAAAAAATTCCTTACATCATTCATCCACACAGATCAAAATGGATTCTTCCCCAGAAGACAAATTAAAAACAATATGAGAATTATGCTGAACATTCTCGAATATTATGAAGTGCATAATGAAAAACAGATTGCACTATTTTTTCTCGATGCCCAAAAGGCATTTGATAATGTGAACTGGGAATTTTTGCATCATCAATTGGAACACATGGAATTTGGGGATAAATTTATAAACACGATTAGAGCAATATATACAAATCAAAAAGCCAAAGTAATAATTAATGGTGAATTAACGCAAAGTATAGCAATCCAGAAAGGTACAAGACAAGGTTGTCCCCTATCCCTGCTGCTGTTTATATTAACCTTAGAAGTTTTAGCCAGGAATGTACATAAAGAGGAACAGATAAAGGGACTAGAAATTAAAAAGGAACAATTTAAGTTACAGGCTTTTGCGGACGATCTAGTGTTTGTGTTAGAGGATCCTATAAAGTCTGATATGAAACTTATTGAGGAATTGACAGAGTATGGGAAAGTAGCGGGTTTAAAGATAAATATGACGAAGACTGAAATGCTGGTTAAAAATATGACATCAAAATCAAAAGAGGAGTTAACGAAGAAATTGGGTATCCAAACTGTCAAAAAAGTCAAATATCTAGGTATACATTTATCTGCGAGGTGTGTGTCCATCAAAGAAGATAACTATACTAATTTGATCAATAAAACTAAGAAAGACTTAGAAAGGTGGAAAAACCTACAATTGTCCCTGATGGGTAGGATCGCAGTCATAAAAATGAATGTATCACCAAAATTTCTTTTCCTATTTCAGAATATTCCCATTAAATTAGAAAAAGGCTTTTTTAAGGATTTGAATCAATTGGTTTCTAAATTTATTTGGCAGGGAAGAAAACCAAGAATAAAACTCAAGGCTATGCAAGACACTAAGGAAAAAGGAGGATGGCGTACCAGATTGGGAACTTTATTATACTGCGGCCACTCTAACATGGTTAAAAGAATGGATAATGTTGAGAAATTAAAGATTACTCAAATTGGAAGGTCATGACCTCCAAGTAGGATGACATGCCTTCCTTTGGTATGAAAAAGGATCTGCACACAAATATTTCAATAGACACTACATCAGACAGTCCCTGTTATTAATATGGCACAATATTAAACATGACCACTATACCAAAACACCCATTTGGCTATCTACGATGTAAGCATACATACACCCAAACTTAATTAATATGGAAAATATAGTTACATATAAAGAGTTATTGAACAGACGGGGAGATCAAAACTAGATTAGAATTGTCATCACAAGGGGTACAAGTAGAATGGTGGTCCTACTTACAGATACGATCAAGGTTTGCACAGGATAGGAAGAAGGAAGGTATTGCCAAAGATTACACAATATTAGATAAACTTTTGATACAGACAGAAAACAGGCTGATCAAAGTGTTGTATAGATTTTTGTTGGAATATAAGCTAGAGGAGCAACATGTCAAAGAAACTATGGTCATCTAGTTTAATAGAAAGAAGGACTAGGGGAGACATGATAGCAGTGTTCCAATATCTCAGGGGTTGCCACAAAGAAGAGGGAGTCAAACTATTCTCCAAGGCACCTGAGGGTAGAACAAGAAGCAATGGGTGGAAACTAACCAAGGAGAGAAGCAACTTAGAACTGAGGAGAAACTTCCTGACAGTTAGAACAATTAATCAGTGGAACAGCTTGCCTCCAGAAGTTGTGAATGCCCCAACACTGGAAGTCTTTAAGAAGATACAATACAATACAATACAATAGTAGAGTTGGAAGGGACCTTGGAGGTGTTCTAGTCCAACCCCCTGCCTAGGCAGGAAACCCTATACCGTTTCAGACAAATAGCTATCCAACATCTTCTTAAAGACTTCCAGTGTTGTTCCAGATGTTGGATAGCCATTTGTCTGAAACGGTATAGGGTTTCCTGCCTAGGCAGGGGGTTGGACTAGAAGACCTCCAAGGTCCCTTCCAACTCTGCTATTGTATTGTATTGTATTGTATCTTCTTAAAGACTTCCAGTGTTGGGGCATTCACAACTTCTGGAGGCAAGCTGTTCCACTGATTAATTGTTCTAACTGTCAGGAAGTTTCTCCTCAGTTCTAAGTTGCTTCTCTCCTTGGTTAGTTTCCACCCATTGCTTCTTGTTCCAATTTATTAAGAGAGTCATGTTGGCACATCTGGGGGAAACCCGAATCTGAGCTTCCTGGGGTTTCCCCACCCAGTTGAAAGTTCATGATCTTGCCCCCACACCCACAAGTCCATCACATGGTCCAATCTTCCACTTCCACGCTGGCAGTTCCACCCATCCAGTTCCGGTCAGGCTCAGAGGTGTAGAAACAAAAGATGACTTTGGCTTCTAGAAAGGAATTTTATTTTGACAACAACACTTTCTACTCCTTACTATTTCCCCTCCCAAATCCCCACTAATGACAGCATAGTATAAAAGAATATTAGTGTGGCAGGCCAAAGATCCTAAAAGGAACCGGCTGCAGGCCTGACAGGAAGTGGGGAGTGGAGTGGACTGTAAGAATGGAATGGAGTGGGGTACCGAGAGGAGTAGAATGGAGTGGTGTGTGGTGGAGTGAAGTGGGGAGTGGATTGGAGTGTAATGGAGTGGAGAGTGCAGTGGAGAGGAGTAGGGTGAAGTGAAGTGGGGAGTGGAGTGTAATGGAGCGAAGTGGGGAGTGGATTGGAGGGGAGGGGAATGGAGTAGAGTGGAATGGAGTGGAGTGGTTGGGAGTGGAGTGGAGTGAAGTGGGGAGTAGAGTGGAATAGAGTGGCATGGTGTGGAGTGAAGTGGATGGGAGTGGAGTGGAGTGGAATGGAGTAGAGTGGTTGGGAGTGGAGTGGGGTGGGGTAAAATGGGGAGTAGAGTGGAGTGTAATGAAGTGGTGTGGAGGGACGTAGGGAGTGGAGTGGGCTGTAATAGAATGGAATGGAGTGGGGTGGAGTGAAGTGGAGAGTGGAGTGGACTGTAATGGAAAGGAGTGGAAAAGAGTGGACTGAAGTGGGGTGGAGTGCAGTGGGGAGAGGCATGTAATGGAATGGACTAGAGTGGAGTGGAGCGGTGTGGAGTGAAGTGGTTAGTGGAGTGGAATTGAGTGGCATGGTGTGAATTGGGGAGGGGAATGGAGTGAACTTTACTTTACTTTATTTGGACTTTTATACCGCCCCCTCTCCCCAAAGGGACTCGGGGCGGTGTACAGTCGGATAAAACACATAAATAAATAGAAAGTACAAACATAATTACATACTCAGTACCTAAAAGAGGAGGCAATAAGAAACTGTACATAAAGCAAAGCAACTAAAAACAATATTTAAATAACCCTAAAAATACCCAATTAAAATACCCAATTAAAATATCTGCCAGGAGGTAGAATAAGACTATGAATGGGCCAGGCCGGCTAAACGGAACAGGTGAGTCTTCAGTTTTTGTCGGAAGGAGCGGAAGTCGGTGGTGGTTCTGATATTGGGGGGGAGGTCATTCCAGAGGGTTGGGCCCATCACAGAGAAGGCTCTACTCCTAGGCGCCGCCCGTTGGCATTGCTTAGTGGACGGCACCCGGAGGAGTCCTTCCCTGTGAGAGCGAATCGGTCGCAGGGAAGTGTGTGGTAGGATGCGATCCCGCAAGTACCTAGGTCCTGAGCTATGGAGCGCTTTAAAGATGGTAATTAACACCTTGAAACGCACCCGAAAGACCACAGGCAGTCAGTGCAGCTCGCGCAGGAGCGGTGTTACGTGGGAGTACCTAGTACTCCCCATAATAGCCCGCGCGGCTGCGTTCTGGACTAGCTGCAGTCTTCGAGGGAAGGGAAGGGAAGCCCCATGTAGAGGGCATTGCAGTAGTCCAGCCGAGACGTCACCAGTGCGTGAGTGACCGTGCGTAGGGCATCCCGGTCCAGTAGGGGGCGCAATTGGCGCACCAGGCAAACCTGGTGGAACGCCCCCCTTGCCACGGCTGCCACATGGTCATCCATAGACAGCCGGGCATCTAGGAGGACGCCCAAATTGCGCGCCCGTTCCACAGGGGGCAATTGCTCGCCCCCTATGGTCAGTGATGGAATCAACTGACTGAACCGGGGTGCCGGTAGCCACAGCCACTCAGTCTTGGAGGGGTTGAGCTTGAGTCTGTTGTCCCCCATCCAGACCCCGACGGCTTCCAAACACCGGGTCATCACCTCGACAGCCTCGTTGGGGTGGTCTGGGGTGGAAATGTACAGCTGCGTATCATCAGCGTACAGATGATACTCCACCCCAAAACCACGGATGATCTCCCCCCAGCGGCTTCACATATGCGTTGAACAGAAGGGGCGAGAGGACCGACCCCTGAGGCACCCCACAAGTGAGTGGCCTTAGGGTCGACCTCTGCCGCCCTGCCAACACACATTGCGTCCGGTCGGAGAGGTAGGAGCCGAACCACCGCAGAACGGTGCCTCCAACTCCCATCCCCCCCAGCCGGCGCAATAGGATACCATGGTCGATGGTATCAAAAGCCGCCGACAGATCTAATAGGACCAGGATAGAGGAACAACCCCTATCTCTGGCCCTCCAGAAGTGGAGTGTGGTAGGGTGTGGTGGGGTGGAGTGGAATGGAGGTGGGAGTGAAGTCGGGAGTGGAGGTGTGTGTGGATTTTAGTGGAATGGGGAGTGGAGTGGAGGGGACTGGAGGGAGGGAAGGCAAGTGGAATGAATTGGAGTCTAGTGGAATGGAATGGAGTAGTTGGGAGTGGAGTGGAAGGGAGTGAAGTGGGGAGTACAGTGGAGTGTAATGGAGTGGGGTGGAGTGAAGTGCTGAGTGGAGTGGAATGGATTGTAGTGTGCAGGAGTGAAGTGGGGTGGAGTGGAATGGAATGGTGTGATGTGAAGTAAAGTGGGGAGTGCAGGGGAGGGGAGGGGAATGAAGGGGAGTGGAGTGGAATGGAATTGAGTGGAGTGGGGTGGAGTGGAGTGAAGTGCCAAGTGGAGTGGAATGGAGTGGAGTTGTATGGTGTGCAGTAAAGTTGGGAGGGGAGTGGAGTGGAATTGAGTGCAATAGAATTAGGAAGAGGAATGGAGCGAAATGAAATGAACTGGGGTGGAGTGAAGTGGGGATTTTAGTGTAGTGGAGAGTCAACTTGTAAAGCATTTCCATGCCTGTTATCAAGTTGACATTGGAGGAGGGGGGGGGAGAATTCCAAGCATACCTTTGACTAGGGTTGGATCTCAGTTTTCTACAGCAGGTATGTGAGGTGCTAAATTTTACAACCTGCTGCAGCACTTTGTTGGTGGATGTGATTTATGACACAGACTTAGGGGAGGGGAGACACAGGAGTAAAGTTCAGCCACCATTAAACGGAAATCAGATCTGATTCCACAGCAGGCATTGCCAAAAATGTTGCTCCTAATAAATGACTGGATTTCTTTTGAACTTTGTCTTGAGGCTCGTAAATTAATTAGGGCATCTTTTGGAAACCTGAGAGAGAGTCAGATCTAACTTTTAAAATCTATCATGATTACCGGGTTTCCTGAATCCTGGGCTCTCCAATCACTCCCCAGTATTTGGGGTGCTTGGAGTGAAACTCAGGCAACCATGGCAGAGGGTGGACTATCTGAAGAGAGCCTGAAGGAGGGCAGCCAGCTCCAAACATCAAAGCTCCAGACATCAAAGCTGAGATGCGTTTCCCAGCAGCAGAAGCAAGAAGGGATGAGTACTGGTGGAAATTAGCCCCTAAAGAAGCTGAAGTTGAGTTCCCTTACCCCAATGCCCAGAAAAAGGGAAGGGTCCTGAGCGAGCTGGCAGGGGTGGACTGGATGTGGGACAAACCAGGCTCCCAAAACCCCAGATGGAATCCCTGGAGAGTGCAATAGAGCAACTGAGGGAGGATTTTGACCAGACCACCCTTCGTGATGAGGGGCCATCATGCCGCCCAAAAGAGAGGGGAGGGACATCTGATCCTGTTGAAGGGAGGAGACGGAGACTGGAGCGCAGCCCCCCTCCTCCACCCAATAAAAGGAGAAGGAGCCCGAAACTGCAGCCACTGCCTCTCCCATGCAGCAGGCAGGCTTCCCAGGTAAAAAAAAAACCCTCCCTCTCTGAGAACTAGAGGTGAGGAAGATGCCCAGCCATATCAAGCGCAAGCATACAAAGGCTGACAGGAGGTGGGAGGAGCAGGGCTGAATGACCTGCTCCGATTCAGGGGAAAGTTTGACAGGGACTCAGACCAGCTAGCTCTATTCCTTGACCCAGCTGATATCCACCTAGAGCTACAGGCACCCCTACCCATCTCCCAGAGCCATGGTGAATACCATCGCAGAGGGTCTAGAGGGAGAAGCAAGGGAATGGTTTGCAGCCCTCCACAAGAGGAGAGCCCCCCAACTGCAAGACATAGATGACTTCCTACAACTGCTAGAGGCCAGATTTGAAACTTGAAAGCGGACTGTGTGCCAACAACATGAGAAAGCAACTGGACACGAAACAGAGAGGTCAACCTGACCTGAAACCACCCAGCCGACGGGGAACCACAGCACCACAGCGGGCCCTGAGACCAGCCCTCCCTTGAAGCAGGGGGATGGGTCACATAGCATCTGCGTGCTCAACCCCAGCCCCGAAATCAAGGCCAGACTCACCACCCAGAGCACGACCAGAACAGGGCCCCAAACGGGCCACCAACATGTCCTGGAAAGCCACCCAGGCTACAGAGGCCCCTTCCCCCACAGGCGAAAGGGGTGGAACCCCAGGCAGCAACAACCAGTTGCCCAAATCTTATGACACCGAGGACGAGGGAGAAAACGACCCAATGGTGAGTGAACCAGTTCACCCTTTTCTTTCTCCAATATGCCCCACAGCCTCAAAAACAGGAAGCCAGGGGGATTTTGAAGCCCCAATACACTCAGGCTGCACTAGATGCTTGACCAACCTGACCACAGTCCTGAAACTGGGGATCAGAGCAAAAAACACTGGCCCACCCGATCCAGTTCGAACAGGTCAATGGGTTCCTAATGGGGGAAGCCTATGCTACCCACCTGACTGAACCAGTGAGACTAGAGCTAGCGGATCACTGGGAAGTAATTCGATTCATAATAGCCCCCAAAATGACAGACACAGTCATACTGGGACTTTCCTGGCTAGACAACTAGGGACTAACCATCTGGTGGCAAGAGGGTACCTGCAGACTTAGGATAGCAAGGGGCCCCCAACCCCTCCCACACCAGCAAGCAGAAACACCACCCACACAGGGAACCCTCCAAAAGAGCCCACCAAAACAACTGTCAGCCACATCCGAAAAAACCCCAAAGGCCTAACAGATTCCGAGGGAATATCAGGATCTTGCAGAAGTATTCAGCGAGGCTGAGTGCGATGTTCTGCCCCCCCCCCCCCATGAGGCAGACTACGCCATCAAAATCATCCCTGGGGCAAAACTACCCAACCCCAAACTGTATGCCATGACGCCCTGGGAAATGCAAGAAATGTGCAAATAAATAGTATGGGGGTTAATCGAGCCAGCCAAGCCATGGGTCCCAGCACCAGTCCTCTTCAAAGAAAAAGACGGAACAATGAGGCTGTGTGTGGACTTTCAAGGGATAAATGCCGTGTGCGTACACAACCTATACCCTCTACCCCTTATGAAGGACATGTTATCTCACCTGGCCAAGAGAAAAGTCTTCACCAAACTACACCTTAGGGAAGCATACTACCGAGTACGAATCAGAGAAGGAGATGAGTGGAAAACAGCATTCAACTGCCCCTTAGGAAGCCATTCAGGGGAGAAGACTGGCCCATCTGCCAAGACTGAAGAAACTACAAAGCTCCTGCTAATAATCCATGATTAATTGCCGGGTGGTTTTCGCTCTGGGTCACAAGGTGATGGGTGTGCACACGGGGGGTGCAGTTTATCTTAATTAACAATGTAACTATAAAAGGTGGTGGCTTCGCCTAGGTGCCGGGGAGCAGTGGGGGGGCGAGTGACGTCGCCTCTTTGCCGGACGGCCCTGGGAGGTTTCAGATCAAAGGAGAAGCGTGGCTGAAGGCTGGAGGCACGGATCCCACCTGGCGCTCTTTGTTTATCTTGAAAGAAAGCTACAGATGTGCGTGAGTTGCTGTGCTCTGGCTCTTGAAATGGAAATTAGAGGGGGGTGGTTCTCTTATTACCCCCCCCCCCCAGAATAAGCGGCATTTAAAGGGACTCTCTCAGAGAGAGAGAATAATGACTGATTAGTTACTCGGACAGTGAATGAGAATGGCTTTTTACAATTGCCAGAAATGATTTCAAAGCTGACTTTTGCCTTTAAAAAAAGGGAAAGAAAAACTTTTTGTGACTTCTCTCCCTGCGGAAGGGAGGGCCAAGATGGCGCCCGCCCTCCTTCCTTTGTCTACATATGAATGAAACCTGTCCTTTGAAACTGCTCCCAAAGAGAAAGCAAAGAAAAGTGGATTGTTTGTTGCACTCTCTCAAAGGGAAGCTGGGACTTCTTTCTGTATGTGGCTCTTCTGAACCTTGATTATTGGAATTATTTCTTGGAGTATCTCTCTCTTGGAACTGTAAAGGGTCTCCCTGCTTTTGTTTGCCTTTTGAGACCAGCTCGGCTGCGGAATCCCCGGACACCATTTTCCCTGGAATGGATTTGCATCCCTGAATTTAGTAAATGGCTTCAAGGAAACCACCGACGGGCAAGGCTCCCTCAGCTCCCTCATCTGCTGCCCCCAGCCCCACAATGCAACAGCCCAAGATCACCTCATTGCTGCAGAAAGGAGGGGCTGGAGAGGATACAAAAGAATTATCTGTTACGGAAATGTTTAAAGAACTTATGAGGGGGCAGAATGAAATGAGAAAAGAAATGGCAGAGGTTAAAGAAGAGCTCAGAGAGGTTAAAGAACATATTGCTGGAAATAAACAGAGAATTTTAGTGTTGGAGGAGGGAGCGGCGGAACTGGGGGAGGAGGTTAAAGCAATACGCAAGGGAAACACAGATGTAGAAAATTTTCTGACAAAAATGGAATTTGAAAGAATGTCCTTTTTTCTTAGATTTCAGAACCTGCCAGAGGAAGAAAAAGAAGATCTTAAAGAGATTATGAGTACAATTTTAGCAGATTATATTAAGGGAGATAAGAAACAATTATTGTGGGGTATGGATCTAGCATATAGGATAAACTCAGCATATGCCAGAAGTCATAAGGTTCCAAGAGAGGTACATGTTAAATTTGTCAGGAGATCCACAAGGGATGAGGTGCTTGCGACCCAAAGGGAGAGACCATTGAAATACAAAGAGGAACAGATCACCATTCTCAAACAGATCCCCAAAAAAATAAGAGATAGAAGGAGGAAATATTCCTCCTTATCAAAAAAATTATACAACATGGGGGTCTGGTTTAGATGGCTGTTACCAGAGGGGATGATGGTCTTCTGGGAGGGAAATAGGATCAGAATTAATACAATTCAACTCCCATGGTCGGCTAGGGTTGGCCACTTGTTGTAGTAGTCCAGGGGGCTTTCCTGGACGGGTTTTCATTGTTGCACAAGTAGCACAGCTTCTTACATAATCTTCCACCTCCGACCTCATCTTTGGCCACCAAAATTGACGTCTAGCGAGGTGGAGAGTTTTCAGGAATCCGAAATGACCTCCTAGTTTCGCATCATGACTCCGCTGTAGCACTTGCAATCTCATTTCTGCAGGGACGTACAGTTTGGATCCCTTCCAGGCTACGCCATCATTAATCGTTAGGATGTCTTTGTTGTTGTTGAACCATGGGTCTGTCTGGAGGGCTGCTTTCAGTTCGGTTCTCAGTTTATCTTGGCTTCGACTGGTAACTTGAGCTGCCTTTTGGTGAGAAGGAGATATGATGGGGTGGAAAATTTCTTCCTTCTTACTGTCAAACTGGGGTTTTCTCGACAGTGCATCTGCTAACAAGTTCTTCCCTGCGGGGATGTGTTTAATTTCAAATTTGAACCTTTGGAAATATTGGGCCCAAGGGACCTGTTTGGGGGATAACTTTCGATGGGCAAGGAGAGTTTCGAGGTTTTTATGATCAGTCCATACCTCGAACGGTATATCCCCCCCTTCCAGGAGATGCCTCCAGGTGAGCATGCTCCACCTGATCGCGAATGCCTCCTTCTCCCAAATGGGCCACCTTCTTTCCGTAGTGGTGAGTTTCTTGGAGATGTAAGCGCATGGTAAGAGGTGGCCTTCTTTATTCTTTTGTAGTAGCACCGCGGCTATCGCGACATCACTGGCATCCGTTTGGATTATGAAAGGTCGCTCTGGATCGGGGTGTTGCAATATGGGTTCTTGGGCAAAGAGCCGTTTTAATTTCTCAAAAGCCTTTTGACAGTCGATTGTCCATTTTAATGGTTGGTTTGCTTTTGGTTTAGTAGGAGAAGGCCCCGTTCTTAATAGGTCAGTCAATGGTAGGGCAATTTCAGCAAAGGTTGGAATAAACTGCCTATAAAAGTTTGCAAATCCAAGGAAGCTTTGTAATTGTTTGCGAGTGCTTGGAGGTTTCCAATCTAACACCGCTTTCACTTTTTCTGGGTCCATTTCTACTCCTTCATTGGAGATACGATATCCCAGATAATCTAGCGAGGTCTTGTGGAATTCACACTTTGACAATTTTGCATAAAGTTTGGCAGCTAGAAGTTTTTTCAGGACTTGCCGTACCAGTTTCACATGTTCTTCCATGGTCTCAGAGAAGATCAAGATGTCATCTAAATAAACGAGTACTCCGCGGTACAGGTGGTCGTGTAGCACTTCATTTATGTACTGCATGAATACTGCGGGTGCTCCTTGTAGTCCGAAAGGCATGACTTTATATTGGAAGCTGCCTAAGGGAGTATTAAAAGCGGTCTTCCACTCATCCCCTTTCCGGATTCGTATACGGTAATACGCCTCTCTCAAATCCAGCTTGGTGAAGATCTTGCCCTTAGCCAAGTGGTTCAACATATCTTTCATGAGAGGGAGGGGATAGGTATTCTTTTCGCATACCGCATTCAAAGCTCGTAAGTCCACACAGAGGCGAACCCCCCCATCTTTCTTTTCCCTGAGGAGCACTGGGGCCGCTACTTTTGATTTTGCTGGTTCAATAAACCCTCTTTTCAAATTGGTGTCGATGTACTTCCTCAATTCTATCATCTCTTTAGGCGTCATAGAGTACATTTTGGGCTTTGGTAAGGTTACCCCAGGTTTGAACTCTATGGCACAATCTGTGGCGCGGTGAGGTGGAAGGTAGTTTCCGTCTTCCTCACTGAACACCTCCACCAGATCCCAATAGATCTTTGGGACTCGTTGGATTCCCGGATGTTTAGTGTCTGCTGCGGTTGCTGCAGGTTCTGGATGGGTTGGGCTGTTAGGTTCCAATGTTCCTGGGTGGCCTTTTGGTTCCACCGGTGGTAACGGCCCAAGTCCAATAGTCACCTTTCTAACGCCATCCTCCCACTTTATGGTAGGTTCCCACTTGTCCAACCATGCAAGCCCTAGGATAACTGACTCCTGCATTCCCGGGGCCACGATGAATCTGAGGAACTCATAGTGGCGGCCTATCACCAGTTTTACTAACTCAGTGATCTTTGTAGCCGGAGCTCCCCCAATTAGGGTTCCATCCACTTGCTCAAACGGAATGGGTTGTTTCAGGGGTCTGGTGCGTATACCTAGTTGCTCCACTATTGACATGCTGATTAAGCATCGGGTGCAGTCGGTATCTATAATCACCCCAACTTCCCCTTCTACCCCCGTTTTCGGTATTTGGAGTTTGGCTTTTATTTGGAAGGGGCGGATAGGTGCACTCACCATTGGGTCGTCTTCTGGGTTTCCTTCCTCTTCCTCCTCTGAGGTGGCCAGGGTGTTTTCAGTGGCTCCGCTCTCTGCCCCTGCTGGCTGTTGTGCCAGACGACTTTTTTCTGGTGGTTTTCTGGTGGTTTTCTTGAGTGTGCTGGCAGGTGGTTGGCGTGGTTGTGGAACTGGGGCTGGAGCCCAGCATGTAGATGCCCGGTGGCCAAGCTGACCACAACGGTAGCACTTTATTTTGGGGCCCCAGGAACGCGGGGTTGGCGGGAGCTTTTCAGTTTGCTGCCTCTGCATTCGGTGGGCTAACGGTTTTTTTTCAGGGGTTCTGGTACCTGGCTTTGGATAGGTGTTAATCTCGTGGTCCAGTATGATTGCAGTGGTGTACCATTCTTGGATACGATCTGGGGTCCCCCTTACGGCACAAGCTTGTTTCAGTTTGGGATCTAAGGCCTTTTTGAACGTATAGACCAATAGTCTCTCTGGCCAGAAACGTAGTCTTCCAGCTATTCTCCGGAATTCCCAAACTAATTCTTTGACCGGCCGACCCCCCTGTCGTAATTCCTGGATCTGGTCTTCAGCATCTACCTGTTGGGCCACATCGTAAAATCGGGCCCGCATCAGTTGGATGAACCCCGTTATGTCATCTAACTCAGGAGCTGCTTCTTCATGGAGTTCCGCTATCCATTGTGCTGCCTCTCCTTCATTCATCCCCTCTGCTATTTCTTGGATCAGTTCTCGATCCGTCAGGTATTGTGGGCCTACTTGGTCAACGTATGCCAACACTCGATTCATAAAGTAAGCTAGTTTGTCTTGGCTGCCATCATAGGTTGCACGGAACCTTGGGGGTGTGGGAGGAGGAGGGGGTGCTGGTGGTTGAACCGGAGCAACCTGTCAGCCTGCTGCTTGGGGTGGTAAGCTTCTTTGTGGGGCCACACCCATCAGTTGGGCAAAAGCCTGCTGAGGCATTGGTGGGGGGGCTGGGCCCTGTGGTGGTCCCAGTCCCTGGCTCTGCCTCTGAGCAGCTATTTGGGGTGGCGCCATTAGTTGGGAAGGGGCAGGCGTCCACTGGCATTGAGCCCATCCATGACCCGGGAAGAAAGCCCAACCTGAATTGGCTTGATTGATGGGTCCAGAGCCATCGCTTTGCAGAGGGGGGGAGGTGAAAGTGTTCCAGGCCCCTTTCGGCTGGTTAAGTTTTACTTCCCAACTTTTTTTCACTCCAGGAGGGGGGGGTGCTGATTCGCTGATGGCTGTGTGGAAAGACCCAAGGTCTCCGCTCCACTGCGCAGCAGTTTCTCTGCTGGGAAAGGATAATGTGGGCTTTGCTAGGCTCCACCCGGGTGGTTCTGGGGGCCCCAGGGGTTTTTGTTCACTCACATTTAGGCGTCGGAATTGGTCCGGAAGGCCCATCAAAGACTGGCTGCGTGAGAGCGACTGAGATCTCCATTCATTTGCTCTTCTCCCCATGCTCCAGTCGTCTGTCAGAGCCCCCTTGGGGGGCCCCTCTCCTTCTAGCAAGCATTCCTGAGAAGCAATAAATCCCGAAACTTCCTCCCGTAGGTCTAACTCCGTCTGTGAGGGAAATCTTGGTTTCGGTTCCTTTCGCCGAGCGCCCTGCTGAAGCCCCCTTTGCTTCGCCTCTGCTTGTTGAACTATTTCTTTAGAAGGTGCATAGATGGTTTCGACAAAAATAAGCGATCCATCATCCTTAGCTTTCTCTGCTGCATTCTTTCCTTCCTCCATCTTCACTGAAATTTCGTCCTGCCCAGGGTTGGGTCAGAGCTGGGATTCAGTACCCCGATGAAAGAAAAAAATTTTTTTTAAGGCAGAGTTGAAATAATGTCAGCGTTCCAAATATCATGCAGAATTAAATCATTGTCCAAGGCAAAGTAGTCCTTAAAACTCCAATTTAATAAGACAGGCATGTTGGCATTAAGCTGGTGAATTTCAACTCTAATGTACATCCGGTGAATTCACCCAGTTAAAAGTTCATCATTTTTCCCCACACCCCATAATTCATCACATGGTCCAATCTTCATCTTCCATGCTGGCATGTACACCCCTCTTCTTCCGGCCAGGTGTCGAGGTGCGGAGACAAAAGACGACCTTGAGCTTCTGAGAAATTCATAACAATACATTCCACAATCCTACTCCTTTCTATTCCCCCCTCCCAACTACTATACCAATGAAACAGCATAATATATATATGTTTTAATTATGTGGCAGGCCAAAGATCCTAAAAGGAACAGAATTACAGGCCTGACACCTTGATTCGAGGTGTCACAGGAGACAACTCCAATACTTAGTCAAGTGGAAGGCTACCCCTTATCAGAGGCATCTTGGGTAAAAAGTAGAAATATCCAGGCTGATCGCCTTATAGCAAAATTCCATGCGAAAAATCCAAGCAAGCCTGGGGGGGGGCGGAACATACATCCCTAAATTATATACCTGTACTCAAATTGTTTTTGTTTCACATAGGTCGCCTTCGGGTGAGGGGAGTCAAATGTGAGGGGAGCCAAATGTCAACTTGTAAAGTATTTCCATGCCTATTATCAAGTTGACATTGGAAGAGAAGTGTGTGTGTGTGTGGGGGGGGGGGGATTCCATGCATACCTTCGACCAGGATCGTATCTCAGATTTCTACAGCAGGCATGTGGGGTGCGAAATTTTACAACCTGCTGCAGCACTTTGTTGGTGGATGTGATTTATGACACAGACTGAGGGGAGGTAGGACTCAGGGTAAAGTTCATCCACCATTAAATGGAAATCAGATCTGTCTCCACTGCAGGCAATGCCAAAATGTTGCTCCTAATAAATGACTGGATTTATTTTGAACTTTGTCTCAAGCCTCTTAAATTAATTAGGGCATCTTTTGGAAACTTCACAGGGGGTCACATGCTTCCAGATGTTGGGTAAAGAAGAAAAAAGAGAAAAGAAGGGGCTTGCTAGGTTTTTTATACTCTGTTCGGCCCCATGTCTCTGTTTCCTGTTCCTGTGTAAGAAATGTAATCTGATTGATTGTGAGACTCCCATGGGGTCATGCAGGGGCAACTCTCTAGGCTGTGTTTTGAGTCCAAGTTTGGTTGACTTCCCAGATGCCATGTGGTGAGTTTCTGTAGAAGGCTAATCTTACCTTTATTATGTAAAGTAACCTAGATCAGGCTTTAATGGCTCATTGACAAAGGTGGGGGGGGGGGCAGGAAGCTGCAGGGAGCTACTTTGTCTTTTAAAACATGTTTCTCCCTTTTCACATTCAGGGAAATATAATATTCTGCCTTCTTAATATTTCCCAGGATATTTCAGTTTTCTAGCAGAGGAGTGGGTTTTAACTTCCTACACTACTATTCCAGGGGAGCTATCGAATTACAAGGACGCTCAGTATATCAAGCGGATAGAACCATTGCCTCCAGGAAGAGCAGAGGAGGGTGGCTTTGTGTTTACATAAATAACAACTTGAGCACAAATGTTAAAACAATGGACACTCACTGTTCTCCTGGCAGTGAAATGCCGCCCCTTTTATCTGCCTCGTGAGTTTAATGTTGTAATAATAACTGCAGTATATATACCTCCTGATGCTAATACAACTACAGCCATGAATCACCTGTTAACTGCTATTAGCAAACAGCAACAGACCTACCCAGATGGAGTGCTGGTGGCTTCAGGCGATTTCAATCAAGCCAATTTAAAGAATGTCCTCCCTAAGTTCTATCAGTACGTAGACTGTCCCACTAAAGGGAAAAATACCTTGGATCAGGTATATTAACATCATGCATGGATACAGGACTACGCCTTTATCCCACCTGGGACAGTCAGATCATATATCTTTGTTCTTGATCCCATCATACAGACCTCTTGTCAACAGAATTAGACCATCAATTAGAGAAATGTGGCCAGTGGGTGCATTGGAGCAACTTCAAGATTGCTTTAGGAGCACTGATTGGGCACTGTTTGAGGAGGACAATATTGATACTTACACTTCAAGAGTACTGTTTTATATCCAAAGCTGCATTGATGTCACTACCACCAGTCAAATACGGGTGTTCTCTAACAACAAGGCCTGGATAAATACAGAAGTGTGTCTTTTATTAAGAGCTAGAAATGCTGCTTTCCATTCTGGTGATGCGCTACTATATAATGAGGCAAGAGCTACAATGAAAAGTGGTATCAGGGACATGTATTCTAAAGATTAAATTCATATGTATGCTATCTGTTACATCATTATAAATTATTAAATAATAACATATCTTTATGGTATCATCTATCTTATTCTGATATGTCTTGCAGTATATATAAAAAAGATTCACCAACATTTTATATTTGTGTATCATTACTTTCAATCATATGTAAAATCATAAAGTATCTATTAAATGTATATAAATACATCTTTATCATTGTGTCTCATATATTCAACTACAATTATTATTTCTTCATTTTAAACAAGATATTCTAAGTATTCAATTCATATATATATATACCAATATTCCATTACTTTGTTATAAATCTATAAAATTTCAATTCATTTCAATTCCTTCTTGTTTCAGCTGTTGCATAGATTTGAGTTTACCCTCTGCATTCAAAATTTCACCATAGCTAACCATTTGTTCCTTTTTGTATATTATTGGATATGAAAAAGCTTCAATAGTTGATAGCCAGACTGGTATTCTTAAATAATATTGCTTTTTAATCTTCTCCCAATTCAATAACAAAGCCTCCCTTAAGTAATGTCTTGGTCTAATGTCTAATGTCTTCTAAAATAACCCTGTGTTTTGGTTACTTTATACCATAAAAAAGCATGCCATCCCAACAATAGGTCATGTCCTTCTAAAGTCAATAGTCTGGAATTCCTTAGTGTTATCCACTCCTTAACCCACATCAAGCTAGTTGCCTGGTGATATAATTCCCAATTGGGTAGACCCATGCCTCCTCTTGTTCTAGCATCTTGTAACGACTTTAATTTTATTCTTGCTCTTTTCCCCTGCCAAATGAACTTCAATGCTATTTTGTTTAATTCATCAAAATAATTTTTCCCTAGTCTAATTGGAATTGTCTGGAACAGATATAAAATTCTAGGTAAAATGTTCATTTTGATTGTAGAAATTCTCCCTATCATCGATAATTGTAAATTTTCCCATTTCATTAGATCAGATGCAATCTGTTGCTTAAATTTATAATAATTGTTCTCTTTAAGAGTGCTACATCTTGCAGTTAAGTATATCCCTAAGTATTTAACCTTGTTTGTAACTTGGATCTCCAATGCTTCTGCCAATTCTTCCTTTTGTCTCGATGTTATATTCTTTGTCAAAATTTCCATTTTGTCTTTATTTATTTTCAAACCAGCTACATTCCCATATTCCTCTATTCTCTCAATCAATTTGGGTGCCGTTTCAAGTGGATCCTCGAGAATAAAAACCAAGTCATCTGCAAATGCTTGTAGTTTATATTCTTCTTTTTTTGATTTTCATTCCTTTTATTTCTTTTTCTTCTCTGATCTTTCTATTTAATACTTCTAATGTTAAGACAAAAAGTAAAGGTGATAATGGGCAGCCTTGTCTCGTACCTTTCTTTATTTCAATGGAATCTGTCAATTCTCCATTTATCATTATCTTTGCTGTTTGTTTATGGTATATGGTTTGAATGGCTTGTGTAAATTTCTTGCCAAAATTCATCTGTTCCAATTGTAAGAACATAAATCGCCAATTCACATTGTCAAATGCTTTCTGGGCATCTAAAAATATCAAAGCCATTTGTTTTTCAGGGTGTGCCTCATAATATTCGAATGTATTCAAAATTATCCTCATATTATCTTTGATATGTCTTTTTGGTAAAACCCAAAAATTATGCTAGTATCAAAGCAAATAACTTATAGTCTGAATTCAGCAAGGAGATGGGTCTATAATTCTTAATTTGTAATAAATCAACCTCCTCTTTGGGTAGGAGCGTAATATATGCCTCTGACCATGATTTGGGTATCCTACTCTCTGACATCACCTCATTCATAACTTCCAGTAGTGGAATGGACAGCAAATCTTGAAAAGTCTTATAGAATTCTGGAGGCAGCCCATCTGGCTTTATTTGTTTTTTAAGTGCTTCAGTTAATTCCATCATGGTTAGTCTACTTTCTAATATTGTTTCCATTTCTTTCAGTATCTGGGGAAGGTTGGTTTCCTGTAAATATTGTTTAACTCCTCCCCCATCTAAATTCTCTTGTTCATATAGCTTACCATAGTAATCTTGTATAATTTTTTCTTCTCTACCATTCCGTAGCAAATTTGCCCTTGATTATTTTTTAATTGGAATATTTTTTTTAGTCTCTCTCTTTTTTCAATTTGTACGCCAACCATCTGCCTGGTTTATTAGCATTTTCAAAATAGTTCTGTTTAGCACCTCTAATGTTTTGTGCTAATTCCTCTTTTTCCAGTAAGTCCATTTTGTGCTTATTTATATCCATTTTTATTTTAATATCCTTTTTTTTGTGGAGAATTCTGTAGCTCTTCTTCAAGGGCCTTGTAGTCATTCTCTAAGCCTATAAGAAGTTGTCTTTTCTTTATATTTCTCTTTCTTGTATAGTCTTTTATCAAACCTCTAGTGTAAGCCTTCTGTCAGGCCTGTAGTTATGTTCCTTTTAGGATTTTTTGGGCCTGCCACACTTTCTATTAATTCACTACGCTGTTTCATTAGTGTTTCATCTATTTCATTACCCTGCAACTGAGTTGAAGACAGATTCCATATCAAAATGGGAAGTTCAACCCAGCCAACAAGAAAGGATTTGGCCAGCATCTTTCACTTGCCAGCCACCAGAAATTGGGCTGCAGCTTGTGAATGAAGCACCACAAAATTGGGCTTTCTTCCCAGAGTATGGATGGAAAAGATGCCAGTGGGCACCTACTTGGCCATCAGCATGGGAAAATCCTCCAAGCCAGCAGAGGGGGCCTTGGCACACACCCCCCTGCAAGCCATTGGTGGTTGAACTGCAACCTGTGAATCAGGAAACCCCGGGATGGGTCATAACCCCAGGTCATGGATAGGAGAGATGTCAATGGGCACCTGCTCTCCCTCAGCAGATGGCACCATGGCAGATAACTGGGCAGTGGCCAACCAAGGGATTGATCTCCCCACCGGTTCCAGTCTCACCTGCAATGCCCCAACAGGTTCTTACCCCACCTTCCTACAGAGAAGAGTTCTCAACAATGGAAGAAGGGATGAATGAAGGGAAGACTGCAGGATGGATGGCAGGACAATGTGCACCTGCAATGCCCCAACATGTTCTTACCCCACCTTCCTACAGAGAAAGATTTTCAACAATGGAAGAAGAGATTACCAAGGGGGAAGCTACAGGTTGGATAATGGAACAATGTGATGAGGCGGTTCCTAAGTTTAGAGATGCAACTAGGTTCCGTCCCTCGGGGAAGCCAATAAAATGCCAGCGTTGCTGTCAATTTGGCCACAGAGTGTCAGAGTGCTTGGCTCCAGCCCCAATATCACAAACGTGTGCACCAACCGCCAGGGCGGTAAAGAGAAGGCTCCAGAAGCTACCACAGAAGAGTCATCTGGGCCAACAACCTCCAGAAGAGGATCCCCAACCTAAGGTGACAAAGAGTCCTACCAAGGTGAAGGCCTTGGAGGAGGGAAACTCTGAAGACGACCCAATGATTAGTGCACCTTTACAATAAAATCCAACCTCCAAGTGCCAGAAACTGGAGTGGAAGGGGCAATTGGGGCAATTGTGGACACCGGCTGCACCAGATGCTTAATCAGTATGTGATTGTGGAGCAACTAGGTATACATACAAGACCCCTAAACCCTCCCATTAGGTTCGAGCAAGTGGATGGAACACTGATTGGAGGGGCCCCAGCCACAAAAATTACCGAGTTGGTAAAGTTGATGATAGGCCGCCACTATGAATTCCTCAGATTCATTGTAGCTCCCAGAATGCAGGAATCAATTATATTGGGGCTTGCATGGCTGGACAAGTGGGTGCCTACAATAAAGTGGGAGGATGGCGTTAGACAATTGATTATCGACTTTAGGCCGCTACCACTGGTGGAGCCAAAAGGGCACACAGGAACGATGGGACCCAACAGCCCAGACCATCCGGAACCTGCAGCACCTGCAGCAGACACCAAACCCCCAGGGATCCAACGAGTACCAAAAGACTACTCGGACTTAGCGGGGGTGTTCAGTGAGGAATATTGCAACTATCTTCCCCCTCACCGGCCCACAGATTGTGCAATAGACTTCAAACCGGGGGCTAGCTTACCGAAGCTGAAAATGTACTCCATGACCCCCAAAGAGATGGTTGAATTGAGGAATTACATAGACATCAATTTGAAACAGGGCTTTATTGAACCAGCAAAGTTGAAAGTAGCAGCCCCAGTGCTCTTCAGAGAAAAGAAAGATGGTGGGGTTCATCTCTGTGTTGATCTGCGAGCTTTGAATGCGGTATGCGAAATAACACTTATCCCCTTCCCCTCATGAAAGATATGCTAAACCACTTGGCAAAAGGCAAGATCTTTACCAAGCTGGACTTGAAAGAGGCGTATTACCGCATACGGATCAGAAAGGGAGATGAGTCGAAGACCGCTTTTAACACGCCCCTTGGCAGTTTTCAGTACAAGGTCATGCCATTTGGGCTACAAGGAGCACCTGCAGTCTTCATGCAGTACATAAATGAGGTGCTACATGAGCACCTGTACCGCGGAGTGCTTGTTTATCTAGATGACATCTTGATCTTCTCTGAAACCCTAGAACAGTGTTTCTCAAACTTTTTTTAACCATCACCCCCTTAAGACACAATTTGATTTGCCACCGCCCCCTAAAGATTATTTAATTGCATAATATACAAAATGTATTAAATTGCAAAATGTATTACATGTAAATAAATTTTAATGGTGCAGAACAATGTTTGATAAACTCAACTTTTATTCAGAACTTTTAATGAGATGGATGACGCTGATGTTTCGCAACCAATTCACTCACTCTAGGATCGATGTTGCTTAGAAGTAGTCTCAAATCTCCCCTTTTTACAATTTGCAGGCAATTTCTTTGCTTGGTAAGAAGTTTAGAAACCGCACTAAATCCGCGTTCAGCCATGTAAGACGATGGGAAAGCAAGAAAATAAAGTTTAATTGCCTCCCACAAATTTGGATATCTTTCAGGAATTTCTTTCTGCAACCAAAAATCCGCGTACGATTTTTTGAAGAGAGGTTTCAATTCAAAGTCGTTCTTTACAGCAATTAAGTCTTCTTCTTTTTTTCAGAAAATTTTATTGGTTTTTTAAAACATTTATAAGGAAAAGGGTAGGTGGAATGGTATACAAATTTTGGCAGTTGCAAGTATGGCAGACGCCCCCTCCCTCCAAACTCATAAGATACATCTATGTATAAAACATTAATACAAAATCGTATAAAATCAGCATATTAGTTCTATAAAAAATTTTCAATCAGCTTATATATTATAATGTATAGTCTAGATATAATTTCATTATTACTTTCGGTCTGTTTATAACAATGTGATTTTCTTATTCATTTTTGTGATCTGAGCTTTCTTAGTGTTGCCCCTTCTCCCCCCGCTGGCAGAGCTCCGGCCCCTCCCGTGTCCTGTGTGACCGTTGAAGAGTCTTCTGTTTTTTCTAGGTTCGCTTTATTTTTTTCCATAAAGGCCTGAGCCTCTATGGGTGTATTGATTCTGATTCTTGTCTCCTCCCAGAATATCAACATCCCTTCAGGCATCAACCATCTAAACCACACCCCTTTCTGGTATAATTTATTCGCCAATTGCGAATAATTTTTCCTTTTCTCCCTAATTTTTTTTGGGATCTGCTTCAAGATGGTTATCTCCCTGTCGTGATATGTCAATGCTTGCCCCCTTTGTACACCCAGAATTATGTCTCTTGTGCTTTTCCTAAGAAATTTGATATGGACCTCCCTGGGTACATTATGTGTTCTGGCATATGCTGAGTTCACTCTATAGACCAGGTCTATCTCCCATTCCATCTGTTGTTTATCTTTATGTATATATTCAGCTAAGATATTAGTCATGATGTCCCTTATGTTTTCCCCATCTGCTTCTATAACATTTTGAAATCTAAGATAAAAGGACATTCTCTCAAAATCTGTTTTCATTTGTTGGATATCAAGTTCTTTGTTACCCTTCTGCAAAGCTTCTACCCCCCCCCTCGCCTCCGCCACCCCACCCTCCACAAGGTCCAGTCTCTGTGAGTTCTTATAAATTTGAACTTGATTCTCTTTAATTTCTTCCTTCATTTCCTTTAATTGTTTCTTAATTTATTCCTGGCCCTGTATGAGTTGCTGAAGCATTTGTTGCAAATCCATCTCTGTACTCTTAGGTTGCATCAGTTCTGTAATCTTTGACTGTGTGGCAGGACTGGATGTTGCAGATGTCGGTGCAGAGGTAGCAAAGCCAGGTTTTCCAGGTGGTGGTCTTTTTGGAGACATAGTTTATAAAGCAGAGAGATCAGTCAGTGTAGAGACTGGACAGCTGAAGAGGTAGAGCAGGCAGATGAGTTCAGGAGGCAGAAGATCCAAGCAGCTGGGAGATTCTTTAGTCAGTCTAGCAATAGAGAAAAATTTTCTCTCCAGAGGGTTCAAAAAATAGCAATCCACAAGAGATTCTTCTGGGTGACACGGAGACAAAGACCAGAAGCCTGAATTTTAAAGGTGGAGTCAGGTTTCACAGTTCATGAAGACAACGGAAGTGTGCCATCTTGCCCTGCCAGCTTTGGGCTCAGAGGCATAACAAGGTTTTAAAAGTTCAGAAAATTCTCAGTTCACCCATAAGTTCTGGAACTAAATCCAATGAAAGTCACTTTTACAGGGGTGAGGCATCATTAGTTGGCTCTCCCCCCTCCTCCTTCCCCTGGGGGCGAAAGCAAAATCTTCTCAAGCCGCTTGTCCAAGGGGGGGGGAAATCCCCCTCCCTCTAGCCGCACCTCCAGCAAGAATCCAAAAGTTTAACTTTTAAAAACGCTGGAAAGTCCATCAATTCAAAAAGAAAGGGAGTGAAGAAAGGAAGCCTCTCACCATACCGCCGCTGCTTCCTTCAAAAGTATGTTGTCCGATCGGCATGGAGCGAGATGCCCACGCGCCCTCCGATACTGCTCCCGGTGCCTAGAGCGAAGCGGAGAAGCCCCCACCAGCCGCCGCCGATGCCAGGGCCCTCCGCGAGCCGCTCCCTCGGCAGGACGCCTCTCCGGGGCGTCCTGTGCCCCCCCAGAAGGGGGGAAGCCCACCGGGAGAGCGGGAGCGGGCAAAGGCTTGCCAGTCGCCGTAGCCGCCGGAACCGGAAGTACATAAATGAGGTGCTACATGAGCACCTGTACCGCGGAGTGCTTGTTTATCTAGATGACATCTTGATCTTCTCTGAAACCCTAGAACAGTGTTTCTCAAACTTTTTTTAACCATCACCCCCTTAAGACACAATTTGATTTGCCACTGCCCCCTAAAGATTATTTAATTGTATAATATACAAAATGTATTAAATTGCAAAATGTATTGCATGTAAATAAATTTTAATGGTGCAGAACAATGTTTGATAAACTCAACTTTTATTCAGAACTTTTAATGAGATGGATGACACTGATGTTTCGCAACCAATTCACTCACTCTAGGATCGATGTTGCTTAGAAGTAGTCTCAAATCTCCCCTTTTTACAATTTGCAGGCAATTTCTTTGCTTGGTAAGAAGTTTAGAAACTGCACTAAATCCGCGTTCAGCCATGTAAGACGATGGGAAAGCAAGAAAATAAAGTTTAATTGCCTCCCACAAATTTGGATATCTTTCAGGAATTTCTTTCTGCAACCAAAAATCCGCGTACGATTTTTTGAAGAGAGGTTTCAATTCAAAGTCGTTCTTTACAGCAATTAAGTCTTCTTGAATTACAAGATTAGTGTCACTTCCACAAACATAAGTAAATGGATTTAGCACCCAGTCCGGGATTTCCATATTTATAATATCTTGGTATCTTTCAATCATGTTCTCCTGCAGAGATTTCAAATGATCACAATAAATCAAGAGGTCGTCATCTACTATAGAAGTATCAGTGTCAGCAATTTGTAGTTTAAGAGTTGGAAAATGAGACAAATTCCAACGACCAATGTTTTCTCTGAAGAAACGCAGCTTTTCTATGAAATTACAAATTTTAGATTTTGCCTTAATGAGGCTTATATCATCCCCTTGTAATTGCAAATTTAAATCATTGAATATACAGAATAAATCAGTTAAATACGCAATATCCGTTTTGCATGCCAAGAGATCATCACTCAAAACACTGCATTTATTTTCCTGTAAAAATTGCACGACTGTGTCGAACAGAGAATAAAATAGTTTAAAACAGTTTCCTTTGGATAACCATCTCACCTCGGTATGTAGAAGGAGACGGTCAAATTCTTCATTATTCTCAACACACAATTGACGTAATATTTGAGAATTGAGGGGTTGATTCTTAATTTTATTCACTGATTTTACAACAATGCTGAGGGAATTATGAAGACGACAGCTCAAGTTTTTGGCAACCAAATGCTGTCGATGAATTACACAATGTATCGTAAAAGCGTCTGGTACTGCCTTTTTTAAATAAGAAAGAAATCCCTTGTGTTTTCCTGTTAATGCGGGAGCACCATCTGTAGCACAAGCAATGATGTTTTTCATTGGTATATCTTGTTCTTTGAAGAATTGTTCAACTACCGTAAAAATAGACGCACCTCGAGTGTCTGTTTCCAACTCCTTAGCAAACAGTAATTCTTGCATTACTTCATTATCTTTAATAAAACGAGCATAACCCAAGAGCAGTGCTTCATTGCCTGGTAGCGTAGATTCATCCAGTTGCAGGCCAAATCTTTGTTTTTTCAGAATATCACACAAACTTTCTTCAATAACTTCAGCCATTTCATCAATTCTTCTTCGAACAGTATCATCACTGAGAGGAATAGATTTGGTGATGACACTAGGAGAGCTATGATGTACTACTGTGCGCAACACTTCTTCTACGACAGGTAAAAGAAGCTTCTCTCCAATTGAATGCGGATTCCCTGATTTAGCAATTAGTTTGGCAATATTGTAAGAAGAAACGAGTCCATCGTCAGCTTTTTGTGTTTGTTTTGTCAGAAAAGAGACGATAGATTTTCTTTGCCTTAATTTGTCTCTTAAAGCTTGAAAGTACGATAGATCTTGGTTCACCTTATCAGGATGCATTTTTTTAAGGTGTTCAGCGAGTCTTGATGGCTTCATCGCCTCGTTAGAGAGTTCTTTCTCACAAATAAGACACAAAGGCTTTTGATCATTATGAGGAGCAGTAATAAAGCCGAATTTCAAATATTCAACTGAATACTGTCTGCACTTTTTCTTTGATGTGTTCTGAGACATAACTTCGGTAACCAAAAAAATCTGGAAAAAATATATACGGTGTTATCAACTTACTATAAATATTAAGAAACCTTACATGCAAACTACCTAATGTAATAACCTAACAATCCTAATTGATAAATCAAAAAACCAGGGGCTCGTAACATAAAGCCGATCGCAAAAGTCGTTTGCATTTGCAAACTTGTAAGTGGCTTTGCACCTACTTGCAAATGCTTGTAACATAAAGCTTCTTGCTTTGTTTTGTAACCACTTGCTTTATTGATATAGGAAAGTATATCGATGTCAGCGTCGATGCACTTTAACAGCTGCGATCCAGTGGAAAATTCATAGAGATATAAATGGAAATCCGTTTGCTTTCTATAGAAAAATAGAATTCTATTTATATATCTGTGGATTTTCCCTCTGGGAAGGTACCCTGTGGAAACGCCATAGCATAGACAGGTGAAAAATATATTAATTGAATTTTTGATAGAATACAATAGATATTTGATTGAATTCTTTTCATAACTCTATATGGTCTTTTTCACCGGTAGATCTATGAACATGATGTCATAGAAGTATTAGGAAATTCCATTGATAACTCTATGGCTTTTTCTTCATTCTCATCGATGAATCATAGAAAGGTGACTTTGCAAGCGCCTCCAGCTGCATGCAAATTTGCGAACAGCTTTGCAAGCGGATTGGAGGTTTATGTTACATTGCCAAAAGCAAGTGGTTGCATTTTTTACGTTTGCGTGTGGCTATGCAAGCAGTTGCAAGAAAAGACATTTTATGTTACAGGAATGTTTGCAAGTGCTTGCTATATCCTAGTTTGCAAGCAGCTTAGCTTTTATGTTACGAGCCCCAGAAACAATAGGCCAGCTTTATGACTGAACTCTATTAATTTATAACAAGATATTGAAGCACGGATGTTGTAATCTTGTACATCGACTTATACGAAATATTTATTTAAATTCTATATCAATAACAATAGTTCTAACGGTTAGAATGACCATAGAGGTGGTCAAACACTCACCTTATCTTAGGATGGCTGATAGTACAATTAATTTGAAAATCCGTCGATTAACAACATCATCCCGGTGGAAAAAGCCATAGAGTTATCAATAGAATTTTACAATATTTCTATGGAAATCTATTCATAACTCTATGGTAGTAATTACTGGGCATCTCCGACGTCTGACACAAATGACGATCTGTAACGTGATTGGCTGTTCAGACAGAAGGGAAGGACGTATCCGAAACTGGCATTTTCGCTCGTCAGATGTGCTCTAAGGAAGAAGACCCAGCAACCCCAACAGCACAGCCATAGAAATTTAAATAGAATACCGTAGAAATTTGATCACCTTTCTATGAGATTCTATTGAAATTTCTATTCCTTGTGCTACTGGGGAAGCCTCCATTCCTGGCGCAGTGAAAGGAGGCTGACTCACACAGCAGTCACTGCGTGTGGCAAACACTAGACCCCCAGTAGCACAGCCATAGAAATTTGAATAGGATATCATAGAAATTTGATCAGCATTCTATGGGATTTTATTGAATTTTCTATTCCTTGCGCTACTGGGGACGCAATGTTAGACCCAAGACTGACTAAGGAAGTGCACATTCGCTCGTATGAAAGCCATGTTTTCCAAGGACTCCTCGAGCTTCTCCTCTTATGTGGTCTTTCTGGATTTGGATTATTTGATTTTTTTTTTGTGACTTCTTGGCTTGGAACTGTGACTGGGGATTAACTTTCACTTTTGGATTTCCCTGTCTTCTCGGACTCGCTCGGCTGCGTGCTTCACAGACGCCATTTCTTTTGCAAAAGATTTATACTCGTCTCTGAACTCAGACAATGGGGCCCAGAAAACCACCTTCAGGCAAAGCAGCCTCGGCACCTACTTCTTCTACATCCAGCCCAATGACTCAACAGACACAAATTTCATCATTTTCACAACAAGAAAGGACTGGAGAGAGTTCAAAAGATTTATCTGTTACTCAAATGTTCCAGGCTCTTATGCAGGGACAAAATGAGTTGAAAAAGGAGGTGGCAGATTTTAGAGAAGAGCTCAAAAGTGTACAGCAACAAATAACAGAAAATAAACAGAGAATTGGTGTGCTGGAGGAGGGTGCAGTCAGGCTGAGGGAGGAGGTTAAGGCAGTCCAGAAGGGGAATATAGAATTGGAAAATTTTATGGCAAAGATAGAACTTGAAAGAATGTCCTTCTTTCTCAGATTCCAGAACCTACCGGAGACAGAAGATGAAGATCTTAAGGATATCATGAGTACAATTTTAGCAGAATATATTAAAAGAGATAAAGAACAGTTGTGGTGGGATATGGATCTGGTTTACAGGATTAATTCAGCATATGCCAGAACACATAATGTTCCAAGGGAAGTACATGTTAAATTTCTTAGGAAGACCACGAGGGATGAGATTCTAGGGGCTCAAAGGGGGGGACCACTAAAATATAAAGATAAAGAAATTGCCATTCTTAAGCAAATTCCGAAAAAAATAAGAGATAAGAGGAGGAAGTATTCCTCCTTATCAAAGAAATTATATAATAAGGGAATTTGGTTTAGATGGTTATTGCCAGAAGGAATGTTGATCTTCTGGGAGGGAAACAGAATTAGAATTAACACAGTTATGGAGGCAGAGGCCTTCATTAAAAAACTACCTAGAGGACGAAAACATAAGAGGTAGTGAAAAAGGCGACAATACACAAGACATGAAGGAGGGAGGGGCTGCGGCTCTGCCTGGGGACAGGGGGAAGGGAACAATATTGGAAAGACTCAGGTCACAAAAATAAATATATTTGGAATATCATTGTAATTGTTGATATATTAGAAAGTGGCAAAAGAGATGATTGAACACATGGTTGATACAATGTATAATAAGATGCTGTTTCTGCTTATCTTTTATCTATTGTTTTTTCCTTTCTGTAAAAGTTGTGAGAATTGGAGAGACTTCTATCTCTAGCACGATGGAGTTGCCAAAAAATTTTTGTATATCCACCTACCCTTTTCCCATAAATTTTAAAAATCAATAAAATTCTTTAAAATGAAAAAATAGACTGGAAACCTCCAAGTACTCGCAGACAACTACAAAGCTTCCTTGGATTTGCAAATTTTTACAGGCAGTTCATTCTGAATTTTGCGGAAATTGCCCTTCCATTGACTGAACTATTAAAAACGGGGCCTTCCCCGACAAAGCCAAAAGCAAACCAACCACTGAAGTGGACAATGGACTGTAAAAAAGCCTTTGGGAAATTAAAATGGCTCTTTGCCCAAGAGCCCATACTGCAACACTCCGACCCCAAGCGACCATTCATAATCCAGACGGATGCCAGTGATCTAGCAATAGCTGCAGTGCTACTACAAAACAATAGAGAGGGCCACCTCTTGCCATGCGCTTACATCTCCAAGAAACTCACCACTACTGAAAGGAGGTGGGCCATTTGGGAGAAAGAGGCAATGGCGATCAGGTAGAGCCTGCTCACGTGGAGACATCTCTTGGAAGTGGGGAGGGGGGATATGCCGTTTGAGGTCTGGACTGATCATAAAAACCTCGAGGCTATCCACGCTCATCGAAGATTATCTCCCAAACAAGTTCGCTGGGCACAATACTTCCAAAGGTTCAAATTCAACATTAAACACATCCCTGCAGGGAAGAACCTGTTGGCAGATGCTCTGTCGAGAAAACCGCAGTATGACAGTAAGAAGGAAGAAGTTGTTCAACCCATCATTTCTTCCTCCCACCAACAGGTGGCCCAGGTCACCATCCGACACCAAGATAAGCTGATGACAGAGTTCAAAGCAGCACTCCTGGCAGACCCATGGCTCAACAATAATAAGGATATCCTAATGATGAGCGGTGGTTTAGCCTGGAAGGTGTCCAAACTGTACGTCCCTGTGGAGTTGAGGCTGGAAGTCCTACAACGAAGCCATGATGCAAAATTAGGCAGCCACTTTGGATTCCTAAAAACGCTCCACCTGGCCAGGTGTCAATTTTGGTGGCCAAGGATGAAGTCGGAGGTGGAAGATTATGTAAAAAGCTGTGCTACTTGTGCAACAATGAAAACACGACCGGGGAAGCCCCCTGGACTACTACAACGAGTGGCCGGCCTTAGCCGACCATGGGAACAGATCGCAATGGACTTCATTGTCAAACTCCCAGACAGCAGTGGAAATAGAGTAATCTGGACAGTTATTGATTTGTTTTCCAAGCAGGCGCATTTCATTGCTTGCTCGGGGCTGCCATCTGCAAAGAAATTAGTGAAAAATGTTTGTGAAACACATTTATCGCTTGCACGGGGTGCCCAAGAGGATCATTTCAGACCGCGGAGTTCAGTTCACTGCCAAGTTCCAGAGAGAATTCCTGAAATCCATCAGGTCCACACAAGGACTCAGCTCAGCGTTTCATCCCAGCACGAACGGTGCAGCAGAGAGGGCCAATTCGATGGTGGAACAATACATCCGGTGTTTTGTGGGCTATCAGCAAGACAACTGGTCGGACTTGCTACCTTTTGCCGAAGTGACATACAACAATGCGGTCCACAGCAGCACTGGATTATCTCCTTTCCAGATTACCAGTGGCATGGAATTTGTTCCCATGCCTGAGGTTCCTAGAGAACCTCCCTCCTCCATATCTCTGAATGAATGGATGGACACACTAAAGAAAGGATGGGAAAATACGAAGAAGGCTCTAGCAGATGTGGCAGAAGCCTACAAGAAGCAAGCTGATAAACACCGCTCGCTCCAACCCCCCTTTCGTGTGGGGGACAAAGTTTTTGTATCTACCAAATACGTAAGATTAAGAATGCCTAGTAAGAAATTGGGCCCAAAATTTCTAGGTCCATTTCCAATAGAAAAGATAATTAACCAAGTTACAGTTCAACTCAGTCTACCCAGAATTCTAGGGAAAATTTACCCAGTATTTCATTGTAGCTTGTTGAAACCAGTAATTGAGTCCAGCATAAGACCGTCCGGCCAAGCTCTCCCTCCTCCTATAGTGGTAGAAGGGGAAACACACTATGAGGTGAAAAAAATATTAGACTCGCTATATAGGGGTCGCTTACAGTATTTAGTGCATTGGAAGGGGTACCCTTTGTCCGAAGCCACTTGGGTGAAAAGTTGGGACCTAAAGGCAGACAGGTTAATAAACCAATTACATGAAAAGTTTCCCGATAAGCCAAAGGGTCCCCCTGGGGGGGCGGGGGGAAGAGGTGATTAATATTTTTTTCATTGCTAACTTTGATGTTCTCTTTCCAGGAAACGTTTTTCTTCTGAGGAGAGGCTGCCTGTCAGGGCTGTAGTTATGTTCCTTTTAGGATTTTTTTGGCTTGCCACACTTTCTATTAATTCACTATGCTGTTTCATTAGTGTGGTAAATGGGGAGGGGGGAATAGAAAGGAGTAGAGTTGTGGCATGTGTTGTTGTCATTCCTTTATAGAAGCCAAGGTCATCTTTTGTCTCTGCACCTCTACACCTGACCGGAACCAGCTGGGTGGAGATGCCAGCGTGGCCGAAGAAGGTTGGACCATGTGATGGATTTATGGGTGTGGGGAAAAGATCATGAACTTTAAACTGGGTGGAATCCCAGGAAGTTCAGATTTGGGATTCCACAGTTCGTTGCCAACATGTCTGACTTATTAAATTGGAACTTTAAGGATAGCTCTGCCTTGGACTCTGATTTAATTGTGCATGATATTTGGAACGCTGACACCCATTGTATCCCAGAGATTCTGCATCGATGTATCTTCCATTCTATTTTCTTTAAAGAAAAAAGCCAGTTCTTTTTCCATATTCTGAACAAAATCCTTCTCTTTTAATATCGTATTATTTAATGTCCAACTGGATCTCTTTCTTTGTCCTTTCCATTTAATTATGATTGGATTGCGATCTGCCCAAGTATGATAAATGTCTTTTGAATAGAAAGTATATTGTTTTTTAGTAGGATTTCTTTCTCTCCAAACATCTTTAAGATTTATTTCATCTGTCATTAAAAAAAAGCCTTTAGGTAGCGGTTTTCTATTCTTCTTTGTAGTTTTTCCTGTTTTATAGTCCAGATTTTGATCTACAATTCCAATAAAATCTCCCATCGTGCAAATATCAGTATAGTCCAATTCAATTATTTTCCTATGTACGTTTCTGTAAAATTCATCTTGTTTGTCGTTGGGGGCGTATAATGCAATTAAAAGACTTTTCTTCGAGTTGTCCATAATTTCCACCATCAAGATTCTTCCCTCGTCATCCATATAAATTTGTTTTGCTGGAATTGTATCTTTAATATAAAAGATCACTCCTCTTTCTTACAGTTTGCCAATGCTGTAAATATTTTTCCCAATTTTGGTTGCACCAATAAATGTTCATGCTGTTTTTGAATATGAACTTCTTGTAAACAAATTATATCCAATTTTAATTTTTCTAATTTATGAAATATTTTTCTTCTTTTCATTGCAGAGTTAAGTCCATTTATATTAATTGAGATCATTTTCTTTTCTTCCATAACTATAATTTATAATTAGGGTTTATAGCTCTAGTTGATCTCAATTCTCATTGTTCTCTAATGTCGACACCACCTGTAGCTCCCTCCTCAATTTGAATCCCACCTACCACACCTTCAAGTTTCTCGATCTCAACTATAGATGCCTCTTGCAAGTCTACCAATAGGTCTTCTCTTCCAGTCTTCTCAGCCTTCTCAACCTTTCCTCTCAGATGCCATGTAAATATTAAACCTTCTGGTATAAGCCATCTGTAGTTAACACCTTTCTTAAGTAGAATCTTAGTCAGGAATTGATATGTTCTTCTCATCTCTCTCACTCTTCTTGGGATTTGTTTCAGCACTACAACCTCCTTCCCCTTATATTCCAATTTTCTATCTCTTGTTTTCTGTAAAATTTGTGATTTAATTATTTTCTTAGTAAATCTTACATGGACTTCCCTCGGGAGTGTATTTCTCGCTGCTTATCTTGTGTAGACTCGAAACACCTTGTCTATGCCATCAATCATCTTCTCTTGGGTTATCTCTAACACATCTTTCAATAATTCTGATATTATTTGCGCCAAATCCTCACCTTTTTCTTCTTCTATGTTTTGGAATCTTAAAAATAATTCTGACCAATCCATTTCCCGTCCCAGTATTCCGCTGCTGTCTTTTTCCACTGTGTTCAATCTACTATCAATATTCTCCATTTTCTTCTCTCTTTCTTCATCCCTTACTTCAATTTTTTGTAGTCTCTCTTCATATTTCATCATCCATTGTTGAATCGTTTCAATTTTTCTTCTGTTTTGCTTGTCTTTTGTTCTATATTTTCTATCCTCTTCTCAATGCTCACTTCTCTTGCTTCCAGTTTTTGTATTCCTTGCATAATTGCCTCTAATGTTACACCCTTGTCCTTTTCCTTCTCCTGTTGAAGCATCGTCTGTATTGATCTTTGCCCTCCTGTGGGTGAAGAGGAGGGGGTTGTTGTTGCGGAGCCAACAGTTGCTATTTTTCTACTCATCTTCTTTTTCGTGTTTGATTTTTAACTGTAAGGAGGCAGAAAGTGAAAGATGAGTAAGAACCAGAGGAAAAAAGAGGGGAAGGGAAAAGGGAAAAATATGCAAAAACCAGGAAGGGAAGGAAAAAAAAGGGAAGATAAAAGATAAAAAGAAAAATTCTTGGATCTCTTCTATATAAATGGTTATGAAAAGAAGAAGGGAAGAAGAAGGTAAAAAAAAGAAAAGAAGAAAAAATTGTTAAAGGGTTCTTTAGTCCAAACACACTTGAAATACTCTAAAAAAAAGAAGAGAAAAAAATCAAAACAGAAAAAGTAGACAGAGTGAAACCACAGCTTCCAAAACAAGGTAACAGTGGCTGATAGTTTCCAAGAAATAGCTGTGTTTCTCTCACTATCATATCTAACTAAATAGCCTTGGACAGTTTCTCTCCAAACATTCATGCAAAAATAAAAACATTGTTCCAAAACCACTAGGTGGCACTGATACTTGTTTCAATCTCAATCCTTGTTACACTGTTACACTCTGCCTTTAACTTTCTCTAAAAACAAACAAACCGGAAATGGTTAATAAAAAGGGAAAAAGATTCTAGGTCAGTTCCAACTTAATTGTAACAATAATTTAAAAAAAAATATCAAACAGAATAAGTAAGACGAAAAGCACAAAGAGCAGGCCCAAGTCAAAATCAAATTGCTTCAAATCGCTTCTTAAGTCCAGTCAGGCTTCCGGCATTAAAAAAGGGGGGGAAGGAAACCTTCAATTAACTATTTCTTACATCCGCCGCTTATTTTCTAAATATCAGTCTTTCTTTCTTTAAAATCTCCAAGTTTTAGGGTATTCTCTCTCCAAAGAAAAAAAAATTAAAAACTCTCACCAAATCGACACGCTTCTTTCTCGCGCTTATGTTTGGGGCAGTCAGCAGTTCAGCAGCCGAGAGGCTGACTCTTAGTTGCTGGCAAAAGGGGCTTTTCCCCAGATCACCAGAGACTTTGTGGGTGTCTCTGGGATCAACCGGATGTACCCCTACCTATCATCGTCTCTACAGGATGGTTTAGGTCTGAATGGACCGTCCAAATGACCAGAATTCGGCAGAGATCCTGGGACTCCAGGAAAGTCCGACCATTCCACCGCGATGCCACGCCTCCCCTTCGAGAACTCAGACTCTTGTTGGGTATGGCAAGGTCTGTGCAAATCACGAGGCAGAACAATAAAAATAGTATGTCTAGCAGTAGTGATTCTTTGGTAGAGCAGCTAGATCAATTCTTCTGCCGTTTTGAGGTGGAAACAGGAATGACCATCATTCCAGCATCTACCACTGATAGTGCAACACTAACATCTACCATTGATAGACAACCACTTCTACTGCAGATCTCTGATGTGAGATGTGCTTTCCAGAATGTTAACATCTGAAAGGCAGCCGGGCCTGATGGAATCATGGGACGAGTTGTTAAGGACTGTGCTGCAGAGCTAGCTGAAGTGTTCACGGATATTTTCAATCTATCCCTGTTGCAGTGCTCTATCCCTATCTGCCTGAAGACATCTATTATAGTGCCAGTCCCTAAGCAGACAGTAGTGGTATCTCTTAATGATTATATACCAGTAGCTTTAACATCTGTTGTCATGAAATGCTTTGAGAGACTGGTGTTGAACTATATTAAGGCTAGTCTTCCATCTACTTTGGACCCATAACAATTTCCATATAGGAGTAATAGATCAACTGATGATGTTACGTCTATTGTTGTCCATACTGTATTGAATCATTTGGAACAACAGGGAACATATGTAAGGTTGTTATTTGTGGATTATAGCTCTGCCTTTAACACCATTCTACCCAACAGGTTGTTTCTTAAAATGTCCAATTTGAGTATAAATCATAGGTTTTGTGTCAGGCCTGCAGCCATCTTTTCTTTCGGATCTTTGGCCTGCCACACTTTCTATTATTCTACTATGCATTTTCTATTTTCTAGCCGCCAGTGGAAAAAAGGGGGCCCCCACGAAAACCACCCCAAAAGAGTTGTCTCACCCAACAAATGAAAGAAGCGTCCCCCAGCCCGAGGAGATGGAGACTCCACCAGACAGGGAAAGCCCTCCAAGTTCAGAGAAGGAAAACAGCAGCGAAGATGAACCTGATGGTAAGTGCAACCATCCACCCTTTTGCCATCAAAACTAAACTTAACAGTGCCCAAGATGGGGGTATAAGGGGAAATTGAGACAGTTGTTGACATGGGCTGCACCTGGTGCTTAATTAGCATGTCCATCGTAGAGCAGCTGGGCATACACACAAGACCCTTAGCCCATCCCATCAGGTTTGAGCAAGTCAATGGGACGCTAATCGGAGGGACCCCGGGCCAAGCTAATCACCAACTTGGTGAAGTTGCAGATAGGGCACCACCATGAACTCCTCAGATTCATCATAGCACCAAAAATGAATGAATCAATTATCTTGGGGCTTGCATGGCTGGACAAATGGGCACCTACCATAAAGTGGGAGGATGGCTATCGAAGGTTGACCCTAGGCATTGGGCTGCTACCCCCCATGAAGCCGGAAGGCCATCCGGCGACCATCAAGCCCCTTAAAGCAGACAATCCAGAGCCTGCAGCCCCTGCAGTAGACACTAAATTTCCAGACATCCAGCAAATACAGAAAGAATACTGTGACTTCGAACGGCATTTTAGTGAGGAAGATTGTAATTATCTTCGCCCTCACTGACCCACCGACTGTGCAATAGAGTTCGTGCCGGGGGCAAAACTACCGAAGCCTAAGATGTACTCCATGACCCCTAAAGAAATGGCGGAATTAAGGAAATACATCAATGCCAATTTGGAGCGGGGCTTTATCCAACCAGCCAAGTCAAAAGTAGCAGCCCCCGTTCTCTTCAAAGAGAAGAAAGATTGGGGTGGGTGGGTGGGGGGTATGAGACTGTGTGTTGACTTCCGGGGAATTAATGCCATTTGCATAGAAAACACCTACCCCCTTCCCCTCACGAAGGACATGTTGAATCACTTGGCCAGAGGCAAGGTGTTCACCAAGCTGCACTTGAGAGAGGTGTATTTGTTAGGGATGTAACCCTAGTCTTGGCTTGGCAATGTATATAAGCCATGATTGTAACAAATGTATCTGTTACTTTAAATGCTAGAGAGATGTAATTGGATGCTAATTGCTGTTAGCAGCCATATAAGGAGGAAGGAACTATTACGGTCCTCCTCCCCTGGATAGCTACTGATGTTCCTGATTGTTCCTGACTGTTCCTGACTGTTACTGTATGAGCTTTGTATTGGAGAGAAGAGCATGTATTGGATGGTGGCTAGTCTGTAACTAAGTTACCTGTCTACATGGTGAATTGTGAGTTGAGCAACTGTAACTTCAACGAGGTGTAAATAGACTGTATATACTTCAAGACTGCTTATAGTCTGTTTGGAGACTATTTATCCTATTTTTGTTACGCAAGTAAAGCTATTCTTTGTTTTACCTTTGGTGGCTGTGAGTGACTATTCAACGGCTTATTTGTTACTACGTTCCGCTGCTGAACTCTAGTCTCCTAATGGGGATAAACTTAACACTATTACCTCATATGAATCTGGGAGGGGGATGAATGGAAGACAGCATTTAACTGCCCCCTTGGTAGTTTCCAGTTCAAAGTCATGCCGTTTGGCTTACAAGGGGCCCCTGCAGTCTTCATGCAATTCATTAATGAGGTGCTGCATGAGCACCTGTACAAGGCGGTGCTTATTTACTTTGATGACATTCTCATCTTTATGGAGACCCTAGAGGAGCACGTAAAGCTGGTGCGGCAAGTCCTGGAAAAACTTCTGTTCACCAAGCTCTACGCGAAACTATCAAGGTGTGAATTCCACAAAACCTCCCTGGATTATCTTGGGTATCGTATTTCCAGCGAGGGGACAGAAATGGATCCAGGGAGAGTGAAAGCTGTGCTAGACTGGCAACCCCCACGCACCCACAAACAGCTACAAAGTTTCCTGGGATTTGCTAACTTCTATCGGCAATTCATCCCAGCTTTTGCATAACCTGCTCTGCCCCTGACTGAACTGTTAAAAACAGGGCCATCACCGACAAAGCCAAAGCCAAACCAGCCTTTTGGGTGGACAATGGACTGCCAAAAAGCATTTGAGAAATTAAAACGGCTCTTTGCCCAGGAGCCCATTCTGCAACACCCCGACCCAGAACTGCAATTCATAATCCAGGCAGATGCCAGTGATGTGGCTGTAGTGGCAGCACTGTTGCTGGCAGTTCCACCCATCCAATTCTAGAAAGGAATTTTATTTTGACAACATCACATTCTACTCTTTCCTATTCCCCCTCCCAATTCCCCACTAATGAAACAGCATAGTAGAATAGAATATTAGTGTGGCAGGCCAAAGATCCCAAAAGGAACCGGCTGCAGGCCAGACAGGTGGCCTCTCCTCAGAAGAAAAACCTTTCCTGAAAGAGAATAATATAGGGGTTAACATAACAGAATTAACCACCTCTCCCCCCCCCCTTCCAGGGGGACCCTTTGGTTTATCGGGAAAGTTATCATGGAATTGTTTTGCTAACTTATCCACTTGTAGGTTCCAGCTTTTCACCCAAGTAGCTTCGGACAAAGGGTACCTCTTCCAATGCACTAAATACTGTAAGCGACCCCTATACAGCCTGGAGTCTAAGATTTTTTTCACCTTATAATGTGTCTCCCCTTCTATCACTACAGAAGGAGGGGAAGGTTGGGTGGACGGTCTTATGCTGGACTCAATTACTGGTTTCAATAAGCTACAATGAAATACTGGGTAAATTTTCCCTAGAATTCTGTGTAGACTGAGTTGAACTGTAACTGGGTTAATTATCTTCTCTATTGGGAATGGACCTAGAAATTTTGGGCCACATTTCTTGCTAGGCATTCTTTTTTTAAAAAAAACAAGTTTTTATTTTTAAACAGACATAGAAAAACAAAACATAAAACATAAAGCCATCTTCAATTACATACAGTGTGTCGATTGGTTACAAGGTTTTTGTGCCTCCTTTCCAATAGTCATCACTTGCAATTTATATGAAATCACATATTATCAAATCAAATATATTTGTATACATTGTTATCATTGTACCTCATTTATTTGACTATCACTATTATTCCTTCATATTAAATGAGATATTTCAGGTATTGGATTCATTTATATTATAACAATTCATTACATCATCTTAAATCTATCCAATAATAATGTATCTTTATGTTATATTCTGTATCATTCTATTATTCTTGCATTTATAACATTCTCTAACAACTTTCATTTCCATGTTTTTTAATCTAACCACTGATAGAATAAATCCCATATCTTATAAAATTGTTTATCTTCCTGTTCTCTAATTTCAAATGTCAATTTGCTCATTTCAGCACATTCCATTATTTTTTAATACTTTTTTTAATTTTAATTTTCAAAACAAACACAACACATCCTTCTTTACATACTGTAGAAAGTGTATCAGTTGGTTACAAAAAGGCTTCCGTGCATCTCTTCCACAGTCAACAAACATAATTCATATTAACTCAAGTATTTTAACTCAGATATTTATACGTTACCATCATCATACCTCCATTTTCATTTGACTATAATTGTTTAAACATCCTTCATCATAAAATATACCAAGATTTAATACATAACCACATACTGGCATTTCATTTACTATTTCTAAAATCCTCCAATAACACTGAATCCTTATATCCTATTCTAGCTAAACTTCCATAATATTTAATAACAAAGTTTTTAATCCTCCTTTCCAAATCACTGTTTACAATTTACATCCCATTTCCTTATGTTGTACCCATACCTGTATATACGTTGTTATCATTATCCCTCCTTTAATTGACTATATCCTGTATCATATCATTTCCCCCCTAATAATCAAGACTTAACTGAATCTAACTTAATTCTTTTTTTATTACCCTTTATATATAATCCAAAAGGATTTCTAATCTTCCTTTCATGGGTACCATTCAATATTCATATCCAATTATTACTTATCATAACACTACACATTGTATACATTATTATCATTATCAATTATTTATTTAACTATATCTATTGTCACTAAATTTCACTAAGTTTAACTAGTTTTAAATTATACTCTTCCATCTATCAACCTGTATCTTTCCAGTAGCAAAACAGACTCATATCTTCTGCCATTTGTGGTGTCAGTCCTCTAATCATCTCCTTAATCAACTTTGTATGGACGCCTCTAGCAACTCCTTGCTTATAAAATCTCTCATGTAATTTCGATGCCCTTCTTCTGTTTCCTTAATCGTCTTATCTTTGATTGTCGGTAGTGTTATCAATGATATTGCTAATAAAATTTCTCTCTTTAAATCCATAAATTCTTTTGTTTTCTCTTCTTCTGTATCTTGCCATCTGGGGTAGATTTCCCCTCCATTTAATTCCTCTTTCAATATTCCACTCTTTCCATTTTCAGAGACAAACCAATCACCATCAATATCAGCAATTTTAATTTCTTTATATTCATTTTCCTCTTTGATTTTTAGGATTTTAACCACCACTTTTTCCATTTGATAAACATCTCCAACTTCTTCATTATATTTTACTGTTAGATACTCTAAATCTTCCAACTACTACTCTATCCTCTCATATGTGTTTGATAATTTCTGTATTTCTGAGAATATCTTTTGCAGACTTAAAATTTCTTTCTGCTGTTGAAATTGTGCCATTATCTCCAGCTAACAAACACTGCTGCTCTAGCATGGAAGGTTTTAACAAGATTAAGCATAGATTCACAATAATGTTTCATTTTCACCTTTCTCTGGTTAAAGATATACTTCAAAGGTGCTTGTTTCTATGTCAATTTCCTGTATGTTACAAATCAATTCCATTGAAATCCATATCATATCTATTCTTACACAGATTTACAACCCTTGAAGTCCCGTCTGCTTCAGCAACCGGACCGGGTGGAGAATCTGCCGTGGGAGAAATGTTCCTACACAGATCTCAAGAAGATAAAGCTGCTTTTGAAGGCGACGTGTTCCGACCGAGGTCAGTAACGCCTCCTTATAATTATGCATGCTCCCAAACACTTCTTAGAGATTGTGAAACGCTCGGTGCCAGGCCAAAGCTTTCACAGTCGGAGAAATTTCACTCCCACACAGAAAGAGAAATGTATAATTCTCCCCAAACCTCTGAGCAAACTATGAAAAGCTATCGTGATTACATAGAATTTTTTGAACATGAATTATTCCAGGCCAAAAAGTTTTATTCTATGCTCAAGTCAGATAAGAGAGATTTTTCTGCTTTTCAAATTCCTTCTTCACAGCCTAAGGCACACCCCCTGGAGGATATTACGTCAGGCAAATCAGAAGAGAGAGCTGTGCACACATCACAACTGTCACGTGGTGTCCTTTGTTCTCCAATTGCACATGCCATGCAGGCAGAAATATTACAGCCAAAAGCTGAAACCACAGCACCATCTCCTGGCAGAAATAACTTACTACAGAGAGCGGATATGCATGTTAAAATCCAGGAGCAATTCCAAACATTGCACCAGACTCTTTCACACATGTCATTAAATTACTCAGATATTCAGGCTGCAATGCAACAAGTGCCTCCACAGGCCCAATTTTCAGCACCCCATGGCGGTACTGGAGCCTTCTCAGATGGAGCACAACAGTACTTAATGCAGCAAAGGCAAATGGCTGCTCAAGCACCGGCCCCAGCTGGAGCACAGCCACCACAGGTGCAACAACAAGCATTTTTACCTGCACAGCCAGCATTTCAAATGCACATTCCTCAACAGGCATTTTCTGTCGCCCCATTGACTGGTGAGTCAAAATTAAAAATGTCAGGACAGAATTATAAGGCCTGGGTCAGTGAGGTTACAATCTTGCTTTGCAGAGAAGGTACCCATTGTATGGTGTTTAATCCTCCTGCCCAGCCATGGACTCCTGCAATAAGAGACTTAGAGACTAAGGCTTGCACAACATTATTGATGTCCATGGATACTGAACTGCAGGTTATTTTTCTGCCTAATGCAACAGCCCAACAAATTTGAGTCCAATTGGAAAATTGCTACAGGCCCGTTTCAATCGAATCTTCATGTTTGCTCATGTATGAGTTCTATGGTTCTAGGTTGAAACCTGGTGAACAAATTGGTGGACATTTGACCAAACTGAAAGGAATGAGAAAAGAATTGAGAGAAAGAGGCCATTTTATTGATGATGTTCAAATGATCAGCATTATCATTAACTCATTGAATTATGAATGGAAAGATGCCATTGCAAAAATTAACCATGTGCCTATTGCTCAATGCACAGTCGACAATATTTGCAGGCTTTTAATTGAAGAGGAATCATTAATGTCAGCCATGCCGCATTTGCGAGGACAGCCTGCATCAAGAGCTCCAGCGAGACGTCCCTTCTGAGGAAGAGCCTACGCTCCAAGGATGCCAAGATGCTACATCTGTAACTGTGTGGGACATGACACCCGGGATTGTCCCCAACGAGTTCCAGCTCCCGTCACATACCAGCCCAGCGGAACAGACTCCAGAGGCAGAGGTAGAGGCGGAAGACAAGGTCATCATGGTCCAAGGTGTGATCCACAAGCTCCACTTGCCACATTGGCCTTAACCAACAATCCACAACCTGATGCAGAGTACGACAGACAGCTTTTGTGGACTTTGGACAGTGGTGCAGCGTTGCATGTTACCTACAGAAAGGAATTGTTCACACAGATGCACAAGCCTGAACCTGAACTACGTGAACTTTATTCTTTCTCCAATCATCCTTGTAAGGTCATGGGAAAAGGAACTGTTTATGTTGAAGAGCTCGGTGCATTCATCCCTGATGTTTATTACATACCTTCAGCAACCAGTAATTTACTTAGTCAAAGTCACTTGTCTAGAGTGTTAAAGTTCCAGGTTCACCACCTCGAAAAAGCAAGTTACATAGTTAAAAATAGAGATATTGTTGCTGAAACCATGCTGATTGGTGGTGTTTATTACATAAAACCAAAGCCTAAACTGCAAACACAGGCAAGTATACAAACTCCAAAAAAGGAGAGCACAGGTCCAGAGAGATATGTTCCAGTGAGAGATCCTGTAGCTACTCCAAAGGCTCCTAAAGCCAAGAAACAGAAAATAAGGAAACTGGTTGCTCAGAGCAAGCCTGAGGTTCCTCATAAAACTGTTAATGTTGAAAATTCACTAACTGGTAAACCTTTGCATTCCAGGTGTATCCACAAGTGGCATAGAAGATTGGGGCACGCCAGTTTCCATGTCCTTAGGAAAATGCTGGAGTTCACAAAAGGTTTGGATCTAAAGGAGTGCAAGGTGTTTTTGTATTGTGCTGTCTGCAGGAAGGCCAAATCCAAAGCAGCAGCCATTCCCAAACACGCTACACGCCAAAAACATGCATTTTTGATTTGGTACAAACTGACATAGTGGGTCCATTTCCGCCAACGCTTGGTGGTAAAAAATATTTTCTAACAATTTTTGATAATTACTCTAGATATGGATTTGTATATCCTATGAAAGAGAAATCTGAGACCTTTCAGATCTTTAAAGACTTTGCAGCTCTTGTTTCTACCCAACACCAAGTTCGCATCGCCAGAATCCAGAGTGACCGTGGTGCCGAATTCATGTCTCAGCGTTTCCAGGACTGGATGCGTAAGAATGGAATTTTTCATCAGACATCCGCTCCGTACACACCGTCTCATAACGGAGTTGCAGAACGAAGACAAGGGGTCCTACAAACCATGATGCGTTGTCTCCTAGAAGACACCAATCTCAGTAACCCATACTGGGGTGAAGCTATCAAATATGCAAATTACATTGTCAACCATACTTGGAGCAGTGCAATAAATCAGACTCCTTTCTTCATGATGTATGGCTACAAGCCCGATCTCAAGAACCTCCATATTTTTGGTTCATACGCTATGGTGAACATTCCCTTAGCTCAAAGAAGAAAAGGAGGTCCAGCAGCAAAGAGACTGAGATTTATGGGTAGTGATGATAATTCAAAATGGAGCAAATTTATTGACTCTACACATGTAATTGTGATTTCCCAATCTGCTAATTTTGAGGAAGATGTTGACTGGTCCAGAATTCATTCCAATGATCCTGGAGTTTATTTTCCTAGAGATGATGTTGTAGATGCCACGCAGCCTGATGACCAAGATTCACAGGCAGATATTCCATCCACTAGTGCTTCTCAACCTGATGTTCCGTCTTTGCGAGCCGCGGATGCTGATGCTAGCGACGAATGTGAGGATGAGGACGAAGCAGAAGAAGAATGGACTGTTGTTCCGAGACGTTCCAAGAGGGTCAGAAAAGGAATCCCTCCATGGCGATATTCGTAGCAACTGACAAAAACACCCTTGCCTTTGATTTGCAATGTTACACTTCCTCCTGATACGTTCACACAAATCAAGCATCTTCCTGATTCAGAGCAAGAGAAGTGGTATGAGGCAATGCAGGATGAAATGAACAGTTTAAAGAAACTTAATGTATTTACACCTGCAAAACACCCAGCAAACAAAAAAATTATTGGCACTCGATGGGTCTACAGAATTAAAAAGAAACCAAATGGTGAGTCATTGTACAAAGCCAGACTTGTAGCTCAGGGTTTTGCTCAACGTTATCCTGAGGACTACACAAACACCTACTCACCGACAGTCAGAACTGAGAGTGTAAGAATTGCTTTAGCCACTGCAACTATTCTTGGTTTAGAAGTTTTTCAGTTTGATGTTGACACGGCTTATCTACATGCTGACCTAGATGAAGAGATCTACGTGAGAGGCCCTCCAGGATTCCGGCAGCAAGAAGGGGATACCTGGTTCCTAAACGAAAGTCTTTATGGTCTGAAACAGTCAGGTTTAATGTGGTACTTATGTCTTACTGACAAACTAAATTCAATGGGCTTTATTAAGTCCGAAACTGATGAATGCGTGTTCACAAAAAGATCTAACAATGCATATGAGATCATTCTTGTTTATGTTGATGATATTGTTTACATTGGTCCAAATAAGAAAATGAGTGAGATTTTTGCTAAAAGTTTGCAGAGATACTTCACACTGAAATCTTTAGGTCACATTAGCACTTATTTAGGTGTTCAGATTGAAAAGACACAGAAGGGGTTTAGTATTTCACAAGGGGAGAAAATTGACCACATTTTGCATCATTGCAACATGAAAGATGCTAACACAACAAAGACACCCATGCAAACAGATTTTCACAACTTGACACATGAACCAAGTCCTGAGTTCGAAGATCAAACGCTTTATCGTTCAGTCATTGGGTCACTATTATACATTAGTAGTTGGACCAGACCCGACATTGCACTTAGTGTTAATCTCTTATCACGACACGTAGGTAAGGCAAAACAATTTCATTGGACATGCGTTAAGAAGTTATTGAAATACCTGAAACACACTAAGCACATGAAGTTACTGCTAGAACCAACACATACTGATTATGCAGAATTATGTTGTTATGCAGATTCTGATTGGGCAAGTGATAAGAAATCACGCAAAAGTACTTCAGGTTACTGGATGGGGAGGAACAGGCTCAAGTTCAATCCCTCCAAGACTGAATGGCTGTGGTTTCCGTCATCCCGATTTGTGCATCTTGTTCCATCTTTGATGATAGGGGGAGAAATTTTAGCCCCCTCAGAGAAGGCTCGCAATCTGGGAGTCCTCCTGGATACGCGGCTTAGTTTAGAAGAACATCTGACGGCCGTGACCAGGGGGGCCTTCTACCAGGTTCGCCTGGTACGTCAGTTGCGCCCCTTCCTGGATCAGGATGCTCTGTGCACAGGCACTCATGCCCTCGTCCTTTCTCGCCTGGACTACTGCAAACGCTCTCTACATGGGGCTGCCCTTGAAGAGCACCTGGAGGCTTCAGCTGGTCCAGAATGCGGCCGCGCGGGTTATCATGGGGGTACCTAGGTGCTCCCATGTTACACCCCTTTTAGGCGGCCTGCACTGGTTACCGGTTGTCTTCCGGGTGCGATTCAAGGTATTAATTATGACCTTTAAAGCGCTCCATGGTTTAGGCCCAGGGTACCTGCGAGACCACCTACTGCCACCAATAGCCTCCCACCATCCAGTACGATCCCACAGAGTTGGCCTCCTCAGGGTGCCGTCGGCCAGACAGTGTCGGCTGGTGACCCCCAGGGGGAGATCCTTCTCTGTGGGAGCGCCTTCCCTCTGGAATGAGCAGCCCCCGGAGCTTCGCATAATCCCTGACCTCCGGTCCTTCCGACGTGCCCTAAAAAGTTGGCTTTTCCAGCAAGCCGGCCTGGCCTGTTAATTTTATTTAATTTTTAAAATGTGAGTGTTATATAAATTGTGTTTGTTTTTTGGACTGTTTCTAATTTCCTTTTAACTTTTGTACTATGTGTTTTTTAATGCTGTACGCCGCCCTGAGTCCTTGGGAGAAGGGCGGCATATAAATCCAATAAATCCAATCTAATCCAATCCAATGTTCCTGAATGGTTGTCCTGTTTACTGGCAAGTGAGAAAACAGAATTTTGTTTCTTGTTCATCTACTGAAGCTGAATATGCTTTTGTTTCAGATGCATGTAATTCTCTAACATGGTTTGATGCTTTGATCGCAGATATCTGGACATGTCCGATTCGACCAATCACCGTGATGGAAGATAATGAATCGGTGGTTTATATTTCTGAGTCACATTTCACAGGTTCTAGGTCCAGACACATTGACATTCGTTATCAAAACACAAAGCAATTAGTTAAACAAGGTTTTGTTAAATTGCAATATGTATCTACACATGATCAAATTGCTGATATGCTCAACAAACCGCTTCCAGCAGCTCAACACGTGTATCTGCGAAAAAAGATGTGCCTTATTTGAAGTCATTCACCCAACATTCTTCCTTAACTTTCACTTCTGATCTTTTGTTCGCCTGCCGAAGGAGGCAGGCACATAGCTTTGCCAAGATGTAATTAATTCAGTTAGCAAGTTTGTATTTTTACTTTCTTTTATATTAAACATGTTTTTATTAGATCTTGCTTCGGGTTTATTTTTGCTTATTCAGAGGTATGCTTCCAGGGAGAAGCCATGATCCATCACCATTAATTACAAAGGGTTCAAATTATATCCTTAACACATCCGTTATCAAAACATAAAGCAATTAGTTAAACAAGGTTTTGTTAAATTGCAATATGTATCTACACATGATCAAATTGCTGACATGCTCAACAAACCGCTTCCAGCAGCTCAACACAAGTATCTGCGAAAGAAGATGTGCCTTATTTGATTATTTGATGACATCAGCTCAACTAGCAAAAGAAGGGGTGTCACTGCGTTTATTTGGTTTGCCAGCCGTGCTTACATTCTGAGTTATACGGTAGAATGAACTGTCTCTTATCTAAGCTTCACTACGCATGTCACACATTCCATACCTTCACTTTCCTTCTTTCTTTTGTCCATCTGTCAAGGCAGACAGGAAATTTTGCCAAGATGTAGTCATTTAGTTAGTAAGTTTGTATTTTTACTTTCTTTACAATGAAATGTTTTTCTTAGAATATACCTCAGGTTTATTTTGCTTATTTAGAAGTATACTTCAAGGAGAAGCCACGATTTCATACCCCGTTAATTTACAGGGCGGAATTCACACCCTGACATATGGTAGCTGAGGATTGTTGATTTATGGCTTTTTCCTTGCTTGTTACTTTGAAGATAAGCGCTTAGGCTAATCTAGACAAATGATTTATCTAGCAACTGAGGAACACTGATTTAAATCACTTCTAAGATGGCGAAGAAGGAAAAGAAGCTTAGAATGCATTCCGATGGCTCTAGCCTCTCCGATGAAGAGGAGAAAAGCATTTTACACAGATTTACAACCCTTGAAGTCCCGTCTGCTTCAGCAACCAGACCGGGTGGAGAATCTGCCGTGGGAGAAATGTTCCTACACAGATCTCAAGAAGATGAAGCTGCTTTTGAAGGCGACGTGTTCCGACCGAGGTCAGTAACGCCTCCTTATAATTATGCATGCTCCCAAACACTTCTTAGAGATTGTGAAACGCTCGGTGCCAGGCCAAAGCTTTCACAGTCGGAGAAATTTCACTCCCACACAGAAAGAGAAATGCATAATTCTCCCCGAACACATTCCATACCTTCACTTTCCTTCTTTCTTTTGTCTGTCTGCCAAGGCAGACAGGAAATTTTGCCAAGATGTAATCATTTAGTTAGTAAGTTTGTATTTTTACTTTCTTTACAATGAAATGTTTTTCTTAGAATATACCTCGCGTTTATTTTGCTTATTTAGAAGTATACTTCAAGGAGAAGCCACAATTTCATACCTCCTTAATTTACAGGGCGGAATTCACACCCTGACAGAGGGGATAGGTGTTCTTCATGCATATCATGTTCAAGGCTCGCAGATCAATACAGAGATGAACCCTGCCATCTTTCTTTTCTCTGAAGAGCACTGGGGCCACTACTTTCGACTTTGCTGATTCAATAAAGCCCCACTTCAAATGGGTGTCAATGTACTTCCTCAATTCAACCATCTTCTTGGGAGCCATGGAGTACATTCTTGGCTTTGGTAGGGTAGCCCCAGGTTTGAATTCTATTGCACAATCTGTGGGCCAGTGAGGGGGAAGATAGTTTGTTTGTTTGTTTCTGTTGTGTTTCTGTTTATTTGGATTTATATGCGGCCCTTCTCAAAAAGGACTCAGGGCGGCGTACAACATTAAAAGAACACACATCCCAAAGTTAAAAAATATATATACAATAGTTGCAATCTTCCTCACTGAACACCCCTGCCAAGTCCCAGTAGTCTTTTGGTACTTGTTGAATCCCTGGGGGTTTAGTGCCTGCTGCAGGTGCTGCAGGTTCCAGACAGTATGGGCTAATGGGTTCAATTGTCCCTGGGTGGACTTTTGGCTCCACCGGTGGTAACGGCCCGAAGCCGATAATCAGTTTCCTAACTCTGTCCTCCCACTTTATTGTAGGCTCCCACTTGTCCAGTCATGCAAGCCCCAAGATAATTGATTCCTGCATTTTTGGAGCTGTGATGTATCTGAGGAATTCATAGTTGCGGCCTATCATTAACTTTACCAACTCGGTAATTTGCGTGGCCACCCCCACCCCCCACCCCCAGTTAGTGTTCCATCCACCTGCTCAAACCGAATGGGATGGGTTAGGGGTTTTGTGCATATCCATAGCTGCTCCACAATATACTTGCTGATTAAGCATTGGGTGCAGCCGGTGTCCACAATTGCCCCAACTTCCCCTTCCACCCCCGTTTTTGGCACTTGGAGTTTGGATTTTATAGTAAAGAGGCAGATATGTGCAGTCCTCATTGGGTCGTCTTCAGTAATTTCCTCCTCCTCCTCCTCTGAGGTGGTAGGGGCTTCCCCAATGGCAGGACTCTCCATCTCCTTTGGTTGTTGTACCAGATGACTCTTTTCTGGTGGCTTTCGGGGCTTTTTCTTCATTGCGCTGGTGGGTGGTGGGTGCGCTTGTGGAACAATTGCAACAATTAACTTTATTACACACACCTTATCAAAACTCTGTCTTAAAAATATTTAATTCTTCCCCCTTCTCCAGACCTTGACACTTCAACTGAAAAAAGGGAGTAACGGGCCTTCACACTATATGAGAGGTGGGTTCCTGCGGGTACAGCCCAGTATGGCCATACCAGTAGTGGCCCGGAGCAGCTGAGAGCATACCAGTACGTGGGCTCTTTTGGACCACCCGCCTGCCTGCGCTCTATACCTGTTTTTATTGCAAATGGCAAAGTACGCACGCACGCACAGTGTGAGGTGCCTGCACAAGCTCCAGCAATCAACTGGTTGTCGCAGGGGCGGTGGATTGCGCATGGCATGTGGAGCAGGTGGCTGAGTTGAGTCCTCCCCAGGAGTTGTTTGCGGTAGCCATGGAGCCTCATTGTCCACAGGAAGGTGGTGGGTCTGTTTGGACCTGTTCTTCGCCCATTCCTGAAGAGTCGGCTTGTGGAGTCGGTGGCTAAACGGAGTCCTTCCCAGGAGTTGTTTGCGGTGGCTGTGGAGCAGGGGTAGGTTTCAGCAGGTACACACCAGTAAGCGAGTACCCGTTTGTCAAATTTAGCGTGCCTTTCAGTACCTGTTCGTCCAGTCACACCATACTCTCGCTCCCCTGGCCTGCCCCCCTTGCTCGCTCCCCCTGCCCACCCGCCTGTCCAGTCATTGCTCTCTTGTTCGCTTGCTGGGCTTGCTTAGACTGCGTGGCCGCAACTAAGCACAGTGGCAGGGCGTGGGCGGCCGCGGCGGGAGCTTATGCCGAGCGGCCTACGTTCTAGGCGAGCCAGCACACCTCGCGAACGCCTTCACGAGGTCCCCAGGCTCGCTTAGTCTGCGTGGCTGCAACTAAGCCCAAGGGCAGGGAGAAGCCAGCTGGAGCAGCCTGCTGTGGCTTTGGGCTCTGGGCGAGTCCGGGGATTCCTTGCAGCCTTCGTTCCAGCTGATCCCCGAGCTCACGTAGATCGTAGGCCTGCCTGGTGCTCGGCTGAAGCCTTTCTTGCCACTCCCCCACCCAGTCCCCAGCCTCACCTGGCTGTCTAAGCCTGCCAGGCGGGCCTAGCTGACTGGGTTGTCCCTGTGTCCCTCCAGTCCAGTTTACCTGCTTCCTGGTCGCCTGCCTGCTCCATGCATCCATCGCATCAGAGAGCTGTTGATTCTGCCTGCTGGTAAGTGACTCAGGTTTTTTTTCCTTTATGTTTTTAATGTTTTTTAAAGGATATTTTATTTATTGTTTATAGAATATTTTTTTAATATGGTTTTTAGAGATTTTTTTTGTTTATAGAATATTTTAAATGTTTTTTAAAATGTATTGTTTATAGAATATTATTTTTAAATGGTTTTTTAATGTATCATTTATAGAATATGTTTCTTTTTTTAAATGGTTTTTAGGGATTTTTTTTTGTTTATAGAATATTTTTTAATTGTTTTTTTAAAAAAATTTGTTTATAGAATATTCTTTTTAAATGGCTTTTTTAATGTATTCTTTACAGAATATGGTTTTTTAAATTGTTTTTAGAGAATGGTTTTTTTATTGTTTTCAGAAAATGTTTATTACAATAAATGTTATTGCTTTTTGGAAATATTTTATTTGTGATGCAATATGTTGCTTTTAAGTGTGCAGGTTGCTACATGGTTTGCAAGATTTTGTGTGTTTCTGTAGTGAATTCACTACAGAAATAAACACAACATCTCACAAAGCTCCCTTGCACCAACCTGGCCTGCCCATTGAAAAGCAGCCACTTTGAGGCACATAAAATTTATATGCCTCAAAATGGCTGCTTTTCTATGGGCAGGCCAGGTTGGTGCAAGAGAGCTTTGCGAGATTTTGTGTGTTTCTGTGTGATACCTGGTTGTTGAGGTAATTGTGAGGTGGTTGCTTCTTGCAGCAATAACCTTTCATGTGACTCCATGGCTGTTTTCATATGTTGAGTTGTGTGCTGCTTTGTGAGTTCCTGAAGCTTGATGGGTTTTGATGGTTTCTGATTGCCCTGCTTTTGTTTTCCTGTTTTCCTGGGTTAATCTTGGTCCCAGGTCTTTTGTCTTTCCTATCCTGGGAGTTAGAGCAAGGCGGTCAGTGATATTGAAGACTGGCAAGGACAGTCATCATCCTACTGTAAGTAGCTCTTTTATTGTTTTGTGTACTTATTTTAATCTTATTTAAATAGTAAGTGCACAAAATAATAAATTTCCTTTTTTACATCTTCTTTTTGTAGATCATTCATTGGGGCAAAGAATTCAGTGACATCGACTTGGCCACTCCCACCCGGTCACATCACTGCCAAGCCACTTCCACTCAGTTACATGGCTAGCAAGCCACTCACACCCAGTCACATGGCTGGCAAGCCACTCCCACAAAACAGGCCACACCTACAGAAGAGGTTCTAAAAAAATTGAAACCCACCACTTCCAACTCTGTTATTCTTTATAAATCTCTCCACTCAGTCTTACCAAGAGAATGGTGATAAACAATATTTGGAAATGTACATCAGGCGGTCTTATGACAACAAAATCTCACCGTATTGAATAGTATCAAGGGGAAGATGACTTTGAAAATGCTTCCTCTCCCACCATAAAATGCAAGATGAAGTGAGAAATGGCTGGGAGGGGAGGGGCCCCTCCATGTGAGTGACATCGAGTTGGCCATGCCCACCCAATCACATGACCACACCCACCTAGTCATGTCCACCTACTCACATGACTGCCAAGCCACTCCCACCCAGTCACATGACTGCCAAGCCACGATCACAAAATAGGTCATGCCCACAGAATAGGTAGTACAATTTTTTGAAACCCATCCCTGATGTGCATGTGCATGCATGCATGCTGGCCAGCTCATCCTTGCATGCATGGGACTGCAAGAAAATGGAAGTTGGCCAGCTGCTCTTCTGTGTTCTGTCATGTGAATGCACGCTGGCCAGCTGGTCTTCATGCATGCGCACAGGAAACCGGAAAAGCAGCTGCCCGGTGCATATGTGCACGCTGGCCAGTTGGTCTTCCAGTTTCCGGTACTCCCATGTGCATGAAGACCAGCTGGCCAGCGTGCATGCATGTGTCAGAACCCGGAAGAGCATCTGGCAACAGCACATGTGACCAGAGAGAGAGGTCTGCGCACCACCTCTGGCACGCATGCCATAGGTTCGCCATCATGGAACTAGCTCATCTTTCATAATACCAGCCCATACCAGTACTCCACCTCCACCTTGCTGGCATCTGAGTCGAAGTGGAGCTCTGTGCCCGTTACTGATTTAGACACGGATCTATCCATCTGGTCTGTCAAGAGTCACTCTCATGAAAAATCTGTCTCAGATATTTCTTGGCCCAGTCTTGCCATTTCAACTGATGTGTCTTGTTCAGTGGTGGTCAGATTTCAGCCTTCCTTACCTTGGCCATGTCTTTGAGCACTGAACTCCTTGTACTTCTGGGCACTCCAGGTACTGTAGGTTGCAGTTCTGAAATATGACAACACTGGAGGATAATGGGTTCCTGGTAGCTTCATGTTTGATTCTTCTCAAATCTTTGGCAGTTAAGGTCCATCTTTTTTTCTCAACACATTTCTTGCGACCCTGTTGACTATTTGCAACAAAACATTTGATGGTTCTGTGATCACGCCCCAAAATCTTAGCAATTTCAAGAGTGCTACATCCCTGGAGGTGGGGCTGATGCAGCGACACGACGTGTGATCTTGTAGCTCCGAGATCGCCATCGATATCTCTCCCGCTGGACGGTCCTTCTGGACCTAAACCGTCCCGTAGAGACAGTGATAGTGAAGGGCACATCCTGCCGATCCCAGAGACATCACAAAGTCCCTGGTTGATCCAGGAAAAGCCTTTCTTTCTGGCGGTTGCGAGGCAGCCATTAAGCTGCTGAAGTTGCGGACAGCTCCAATACAGAAGAGAGAACAGGATAAAGTGTGTCATTTTGGTGAGAGGACTTTTATTTACTATTATTTGAACACCCTAAAAGACTATAATTAAAATTAAAATTGAAGACTGAAGTGGTTAAGCGACAAAATTAAACCAAAGTCAAGTTGAGTGCCCCCCCTCCCGTTTTTTTATTGTTGGAATTTGGCTGGATTTTCACAAACGTCTTTTTTTTTTTTTTACACTGGACTGGTTTTTCTTTGGTTGTTTGTCTTTTCCCTTTTAAATAACTTACATAACAATTCCCACTGTCAAAGTTCTTTTTTCCTACTATTTTTTGCTTACAATGTGTTTACCATATTTCCATTTTGAACTTTCTTTTCTATTTTTTATTTTTATTTTTTGAGAATAAGGGAGGTAAGGGAAAGCGAAAGAGAACAGTGCCACCTAGAGGTCTGGAAATATTGTTTTCTTTTTTCATATATGAGTGTTTAGAGGAACACTTCAAGGACTTTGAATTTGTTTATGAAATGATAGTGGAATGAGCATGGAGAATTGTTTATTCAGGTGCTCCTTTGGGACACTATCAGCATGTGGAGCTTGGGCTTAAAAGAAAGGCTGGAAATGGAAGAAAGAAGTCTGTTGTGACCTTGAAGAGAGAACTGTCAATTTTATCTGAAATTAACATAAGAGTTTGGATCTTACATAGTGGCAGTGTTTTTCTCCTTGTCATTTTTTTCCCACCCCCTTGCTCTCCCTCTTATTTAGCCATTGCCAGCTGGTTGAGGCTTGCTGAAAAGAAGCTTCGCTCTTCCCCCCCCCCTTTTTAAAGAAGTGTTTCTTTTTTGCCTTTTCCTTCCTATTTTTTGAGATGTATATATAGACACTTATTTTCTTTTTTCTCCTTTTCTCTTTTTCCGCTGGATTTTGCTCTTTTTGTTTTCTCTCTTCCCTCCCTTTTTCTCATTCTAGGATTACTTGGGATTATAACTGAGAGAAGAAATCGGAAGATTTTGTACTTCTCAACTAGATCAACTGTTTGAAAATGAGTAAAAAGATATCGACCGTTGGCTCTGCAATACCAACTTCCTCTTCTTCACTGTCGGGAGGACAAAGATCAATACAAACAATGTTGCAACAGGAAAAGGACAAGGATAAGGAAGTGACACTTCAGGCGATTATGCAAGGAATGCAAAAATACAAATGAAAACAGAAAATATAGAGAAAAGAATAGAAAAAATAGAACAATAATAATAATAATAATAATAATAATAATAATAATAATAATAATAATAATTTTATTTGATTAGCCGCAACCCTTTCCCGAAGGACTCGGGGCGGTGTACAATCAAAACGGATAAAAATACACATAGGACAAACATATATACAAAAAGAACAGAGACATATACATATGTGCATGGAGGAGAGTTGACTTATAAGTGAAAGACAATTAAAACACAATTTAAAATCCCCTTAAATAAAATTACTAAATTAAAAAACCCATCAGGAGCGTTACGAAGTTATGGTTGAGCCAGGCCAGCTATTTGGAAAAGGTGGGTCTTGAGCTTGACACGGAAGGAGCGGAGGTCAGTAGTGGTCCTAATATCCGGGGGGAGGTCATTCCACAGGGCTGGGCCCGCCACAGAGAAGGCTCTGCTCCTAGGCGCCGCCCCATGACACTGTCTGGTGGACGGCACCTGGAGAAGTCCCTCTCTGTGCGAGCGGATGGGTCGTAGGGATGTATGGGGCAGAATACGATCCCCGCAGGTAACTAGGTCCTGAGCCATGGAGCGCTTTAAAGATCGTAATCAAGACCTTGAAACAAAAAGCAGCATTGAACAAAAAACAGGGAAAACAGATGAAAAAATTGAGAATATTCATCAAATGATAAAATACGAGGAAAGACTTCAAAAAATTGAAGAAAAAGATGAACAAAGAGATAAGAAAATTGGAGATATTGACAGCCGATTGAATGTGGTGGGAAAAGACAACAGTGGAATACTGGGATGGGAGATTGATCGATCAGAATTTTATCTCAGATTCCAAAACATTGAAGAGGAAAAGGGAGAAAATTTGGCAGAAATAATGATAGAAATTCTGGCAGACACCCTGGAGATAACCAAAGAGAAGATGATGAATGGTACAGACGAGGTGTTTCGAATCTATACAAGATATGCAGTGAGAAACGGTCTTCCTAGAGAAGTTCATATAAAATTTACTAAGAAAGCAATTAAGACACAGATACTACAAAAGGCAAGAGATAAGAAACTGGAATATAAAGGCAAGGAGATTGTAGTTTTGAAACAAATACCAAAAAGAGTGAGAGAGAGAAGAGAATACCAATTCTTGACTAAAATTCTACTCAAAAAAGTGTTAATTATAGATGGCTGATACCAGAAGGTCTTATGTTTGCATGGCAAGGACAAAGATACAGAATGGATTCAACTGAGAAAGCAGAACTATTTTATGCAGAACATTGGAAACGGAAAGATGAGGAGACGGGAAAAGAAGAATCACTAATTGAATTCCAAGAGTGCACAGTTGTGACTGAGAAAGAAGAAGGAGCAGTAGGCGGCATTGATACCAGAGAACAACGTGAACCGAGATCTACTAGAGCAATAAATCCTACTTATAAAATATAAACATGGAAGAGAAAAAATTGATTACAATCAATATAAATGGACTTAATTCAGCTATTAAAAGAAGGAAAACATTTCATAAATTAGAGAAACTAAAATTGGACATAATTTGCTTACAAGAAGTACACATCCAAAAGCAACATGAACACATATTGGTTCAGCCAAAGTTAGGGAAAATATTTACTGCATTGGCAAGATGTAAGAAAAGAGGAGTGGTTTTTTACGTTAAAGATACAATTCCAGCGGAACAAATTTATACAGACAGAAGAATTCTGATGGTGGAAATTATGGACAATAATAAGAAAATACTTTTAATAGCAATTTATGCTCCCAATGACAATCAAGATGAATTCTGTAGAAAACTACACATGAAAATTGAATTGGACTATGTTAATATTTATATGATGGGAGATTTTAATGGAATTGTAGACCAGAACATGGACTATAAAATGCAAAAAACAACAAAATTAAATAGAAAGACTCTTCCAAAATCCTTCTTTAAAATGATCGATGAAATGGACTTAAAAGATGTATGGAGAGAAAGAAATCCCACAAATAAACAATATACCTTCTATTCAAATAGACATTCATCATGGTCCAGAATAGATATGATATGGGTTACAACGGAATTGATTTGTAACATACAAGAAATTGACATAGAAACAAGTACCTGGACAGATCATAATCCAATGACAATCAAATGGAAAGGACAAAGGAGAAGATCTAGATGGACGTTAAACAATACTATATTAAAAGAAAAGAACTTTGTACAGGAAATGGAGAAAGAACTCGCTTTCTTTTTCAAAGAAAATAGAAAAGAACACACATCAATGCAGAATCTTTGGGATACAATGAAGGCCTATACCAGAGGCTATACAAGGAAAAGAAATACAAAGAAAAGACAAGCCTTCAAAGTACTAGACCATGACTACAAGAGACTTGAAAAATAGTTACAGAAATCTCCACAAAAAAAGGACATCAAAATAAAAATGGACACGATTAAACACAAAATGGGATTAATGGAAAAGGAGGAATTAGCACAAAAAATTAGAGGTGCTAAACAGAACTATTTTGAAAATGCAAACAAACCAGGTAGATGGTTAGAGTACAAATTGAAAAAAGAGAGAGAATCAAGAAAATACTGCAATTAATAGATGATCAAGGGCAAATTTGTCATGGAAATGAAGAGAAGAAAAAAAAACCATACAAGATTACTATGGGAAATTGTATGAACCAGAGAATATAGAAGAAGGAGGAGCTAAACAATATTTACAGAAAGTGAATTTGCCCCAGATACCCAAAGAAACTGAAATGATGTTAGAAGGCAATATAACAATGATGGCACTGAAGCACTTAAAAAACAAAACAATGGCAAGGCTCCAGGTCCGGATGGATTGCCAGTGGAATTTTATAAGACATTGCAGGAACCGTTGTGTCTCCCATTATTAGAAGTTATGAATGAGGCTATGTCAAAGTTGAGGATACCCAAATCGTGGTCAGAAGCATATATTACACTTGAACCAAAAGAGGAGGCCGACCCAATTCAAATTAAAAACTATAGACCTATTTCTCTGCTAAATTCAGACTATAAGATATTTGCTTCAATACTGGCAGAATGTCTTAAAATATTTAAACAATTTTATTCACCCTGATCAAAATGGGTTTTTACCAAAGAGACAAATTAAAGATAATATGAGAATAATCCTGGACACTTTTGGAATACTATGAGGCACATCCTGAAAAACAAATGGCTTTGATGGTTTTAGATGCACAGAAAGCCTTTGACAATGTGAACTGGCGATTTATGTTGTTACAGCTGGAACAGATGGGCTTTGGCAAGAAATTTACTCAAGCCATACAAACTATATACCATAAACAAACAGCAAAGATAATGATAAATGGAGAATTGACGGGTCCTATTGAAATAAAGAAAGGGATGAGACAAGGTTCTCCACTATTGCCTCTGTTGTTTGTCTTAACATTAGAAGTCCTAAATAGAAACATCAGAGAAGAAAAAGACATAAAAGGAATGAAAATTAAAAAGGAAGAACATAAATTGCAGGCATTTGCAGATGACCTAGTCTTCATCTTAGAGGACCCACTAGAAACTGCACCTAAATTGATAGAAAAAATAGAGGAATATGGAAAAGTAGCAGGTTTGAAAATAAATAAAGACAAAACAAAGATTTTGACAAAGAATATGTTATTAAGACAAAAGGAAGAATTGGCGGGAGCTTTGAAGATTCAAGTCACGAATAAGGTCAAGTACTCGGGGATATATTTGACAGCAAGATGTAGTACACTTAAAGAGAACAATTACCATAAACTTAAACAACAGATTGCGACACATTTGGCAAAATGGGGGAATTTACAACTATCAATAATAGGGAGAATATCAACTATCAAGATGAACATATTACCCAGGATTTTATATTTGTTCCAGACAATTCCAATTAGATTAGGGAAAGATTATTTTGATGATTTAAACAAAATAGTGTTGAAATATATTTGGCAGGGAAAGAAAGTGAGAATAAAACTAAAATTGTTACAAGATGCTAGAATAAGAGGAGGATTTGGCTTACCTAACTGGGAATTATATTATCAGGCAACAAGTTTGATGTGGGTTAAGGAATGAATAACATTAAGAAATTCTAGATTATTGACAGTAGAAGGATATGATTTGTTGGGATGGCATGCTTTCCTATGGTACAAGGGAACTAAAATGCAGGGGTATTTTAGAAGACATTATATACGCGAGCCTTTGCTGTTAAATTGGGAAAAGATTAAAAGGCAACATTTGTCAGGCCTGCCATTATGTTTCTTTTAGGATCTTTGGCCTGCCACACTTTCTATTAATTTCTTATGCTGTTTCATTAGTGTAGTAATTGGGAGGGGGGAATAGAAAGGAGTAGAATTGTGGAATGTGTTGCTGTCATTCTTTCTAGAAGCCCAAGGTCATCTTTTGTCTCCGCACCTCGACACCTGACCGGAAGCAGAGGGGTATAGATGCCAGCGTGGAAGAAAAAGATTGGACCATGTGATGGATTGTGCATGTGGGGATAAGATCATGAACTTTCAACTGGGTGGAATCCCAGGAAGCAAATCAGATTTGGGATTTCATAGCACAATGCCAACATGTCTGTCTTATTAAATTGGAGTTTTAAGGATAGCTCTGCCTGGAATTCTGATTTAATTCTGCATGATATTTGGAACGCTGACATTATCCCAAATCTCCCTTTAACATAAATCACCAGCCCCGCACGGGGGCTGGTGAGGGGGTGCTGAATTCCCAGCGCTGACCAGGACAGTGTAAAATATCAGCGAACAATTAGGAGTAAGCTTTTGGAGATAAGAAGCTGAGATGAGACGCTTCTCTGCAGTTCTTCAAAAGCAAAGGAATTTCTGCTTCAAGATTTATTGCATCTGGCAAGAGGCACAGCCTGAGGGGAATGGAACGGAGGGGGCTGAAAAGATTTTTTCTACACCCGACTAGAGGATGGCCAGAAGATCTGATTAATGGAGATCCCAGCCATCCCCACGCAGTCATCTCTGATGGGCTTCCCAGACCATTTCGGACAACTAAACGTGAGTGCATGCTCCCCCTCCTTCCCCACAGCTTGGAAGCAAGGTTGGAAAAAAACCTGGAGTGGAGATTTTGACTCCTTCCAGACAGCGATAAATGAGATGACTTATTACCCTGCAACTAAGTTGGAGACAGATTCCCTATCAAAATGGGAATTTCAACCCAGCCAGCAAGAAGGGATTTGGCCAGCATCTTTCACTTGCCAGCCACCACAAATTGGGCTGCAGCTTGTGAATGAAGCACCACCAGATTGGGTTTTCTTCCCAGAGTATGGATGGATGATATGCCACTGGGCACCTCCTGTGCCATCAACATGGGAAAATGCTCCAAGCCATCAGAGGGCACCTACTTGGCCCATAACTCCTCCAAGCCAGCAGAAGGGTCCTTGGCACATAAAACCCCCTAGCCAGCCATTGTTGGTTGAACTGAAACCTGTGAATCAGGCAACCCCGGGATGGGTCTTAACCCCAGGTCATGGATGGGAGGGATGCCAGTGGGCACCTGCCCTCCCTCAGCAGATGGCACCATGGCAGAAAACTGGGCAGTGGCCAACCGAGGGATTGACCTCCCCACCGGTTCCAGTCTCCCCTGCAATGACCCAACAGGTTCTTACCCCACCTTCCTACAGAGAAGCAATCTCCACAATGGAAGAAGGGTTTACCAAAGGGAGGCCTGCAGGATGGATGGCAGGACAATGTGCACCTGCAATGCCCCAACAGGTTCTTAGCCCACCTTCCTACAGAGAAGCAATCTCCACAATGGAAGAAGGGTTTACCAAGGGGGAAGCTGCAAGACGGATTGCAGTCCAATGTGATGAGGCGGTTCTGAAGTTTAGAGATGTGTTCTGACCCCCCTTCCTCCGTTGCCCACACAGCACATACACTCCGGAACAGTACAAGGGAACAAGGTTTATTACACCAACAGACAAGAGGTTTTGTGGCAGCAAGCCACCAAGACAGAACTCACAGAGACAGAACACACAAAAGCAGCTATCCAGCTTGCCAGGATCCCAGACTAGAGTTGCTGGCTTAAGTCCTTTGTTGATTGCTACGCAGAGCCTCTCCAGAGTCAACCCTTTTATAACCTAAAAAGGGAGTCTCCCAAACAGCACCTGAGAGCTCTTTAATGCCTATAATTACGCCCACGCTCCTTGCGTCTGTGGGCGCGCCGGAAACGGGCATCTAGAAACGCCCTACTAAGTCCTGAGTCACTGTCCTCTCCGCTGCTCCAAGGCAGGGCATCGGGAGTCCTCCTCCTCTGGCTCTCACCGCTGCTCCATGCCTCTGGCGCCACCTGGTGGCCAACCAGACTCTCGGATTCATGCTCAGCCTCCGAATCCTGTCCAGGATCGCCCATCTCCTCTGGAGCTGACTCGTATGGAGTATCACTCTCGGAGTCTGGTGACAGCGGCACCGGCTGGGCCACAACACTATCCCTCACGGCAGGGCCCTTCCCCCGGGCCTGACGCTCGGGATGCGGTCGGGAGGGAAATCGTCCATGATAGGCCTGTCACGATGTTAAAAAGTTTGCTAGGCCTGAACTGCCTAAACTGACACTCAAGAGTTAAACTAAGAAAGCTTTATTGCGCAGGTCATAAAACAAAAAAGGGTTCTTATCTGAAAGTGATTTATTGCGCACGCGTTACACATTCCAAATTCCTCTCTTCTTTGTTCGGCAGCCAACTTTGGCTGAGGAGCTTTCATTATCAAAATGTAACCAATTAGTTATTTCTGTTTCATCTACTTTTATTATTTTATTATTAAAGTTTGTTTATTAATTAGAATATTTTCTTAAAGACTATTTCTTTTCTAAATATCTCAAAAGATATGCGGAAGGGAATCAGCCACGGTCCATCGATCTCCAACAGGGTGTTTTTTCCCCTGACAACTTGGTAGCAGAGTTTTGGTTCTGATGATACTAGCTGAGATGGCTACAATTTATGGCTGTATTTTCTCTTCGCGCTATCTTAAGATAACCGACTAAGCCTAATTAGCAATGTCGAAGAAGAGAAAGAAAAAGAAAGATGGGGCGAACACAGATGAATCAGCTTCCTCTGACAAAGAGGCTCCCTCGGACACAGAGAAGCAAGATCAAAACGTGCTTCAGGAACAACAAATTCCTTCAGGTGCCGAGCCAAATATGGGAGAAGGAGCTACAGGACGCGACATCCACGAAACGAGGTCAGTGGTTCCTCCTTCTAAAATATCTCCAGGAGATTATGAATTTTTGGGGGCCAAGCCAAAACTTCCCACTCTGCCAGAGCCACTCCATTCCCAGACCCTCGCAGATTATCAAACGATTGATGAATGGCAACTGCCGGCACAGAAAAAATCCTCCCACGCAGAAAGCAGATTTTATAACATCTCCCCAGATGAGCAAGAAATGCAAAGCTATCTTGATCAAATAGAACGTTTAGAAAGATATGTTAGGGAGGCGAGAGTGTGTTTTGAGGAGATAAGGCGAAGTAGAAGAAGCTCCCCCACTCCCAAAATGTCTGAGGACGCCATCTTGTCTTCTTCAAAACAACAGCCTAAGACACACCCCACAGAGTTCATTGGTCAATTAGAACAAAGAGACATGTACACGTCACCGAGGTCACGTGGTCCCTTTGAGCCCATTGAACTTCCGCATATGTATAGAGGGCTGCAGTCAAGAAGTGAAGCTGCACTGCCATCTGCTGGCGGAGAAAAATCATTACAGCAAAAGGTGATGAGTTTTAAAGAATTAGCTATGAGTCCTTTAGAAGCCAAAACTTTGTCTCCAAAGGTTAAGTCTTCAACACCCCCTGGCAGTGTGGAATTCTCCCTAGATGGAAAAAGGCAAAGCCAAAGGCGAATTCAAGGAAGCCAATTTGATGTTGCCACGCAAAGGCCAATGATGCAACCCCAGCATCCCCTGGTTCAACAACCAGCTTTGCAACCAGAGCAACAAATTGTTCCTCAGCAGGTATTCACAGTCACCCCCTTGACTGGTGAGTCCAAATTAAAGGAGTCAGGAGAGAATTATAAAGCCTGGGTCAGTGAAATTGCGCTCTTGCTTCGAAGAGAAGGCACATATTCCATGGTTTTTAATCCTCCCCGTCAGCCCTGGACACCTGCGATAAGAGATCTCGAAAACAGAGCTATCACGACTTTACTCATGTCAATGGAAATTGAGATCCAAGGTATCTTTCCACCTGATGCAACTGCCCAAGAAATATGGGCTATTTTGGAAGATTGCTACAGGCCCGTTTCAATTGAATCTTCATGTTTGCTCATGTCTGAGTTCCATGGTTCGAAGTTGAAACCTGGTGAACGAATTGGTGGACATTTGACCAAACTGAAAAGAATGAGAAGTGAATTGAGACAAAATGGCCATGTAATCGATGATATCCAAATGATTAGCATCATCATTAACTCATTGAATTATGAATGGAAAGATGCTGTTGCAAAGATTAACTACGTGCCTATTGCTCAACGCACAGTTAACCACGTTTGCAGACTTTTAGTGGAAGACGAAGCTATCAGGTTAGCTACCCCACATCTGCACCGGCCTCCAGCACCAAAGGCTCCAGCCAGACGTCCCTTCCGAGGAAGAGGCTACGCTCCAAGGATGCCAAAGTGCTACACCTGCAACCGTGTGGGACATGACACCCGGGATTGTCCCCAACGAGTTCCAGCTCCCGTCACGTACCAGCCCAGAGGAACAGATTCCAGAGGCAGAGGTAGAGGCGGAAGACAAGGTCGTCGTGGTCCAAGGCGTGATCCACAAGCTCCACTTGCAACACTGGCCATAACCAACGTTCCACAACCTGATCCAAAGTTCGACAGACGTCTTTTGTGGACTTTAGATAGTGGAGCAGCTGTGCACGTTACCCACAGAAGGGAACTTTTCACAGAGATGGGCGAACCAGAGCCCGAGTATCGAGAACTGTATTCCTTCACCAACCACACTTGCAAGGTTATGGGAAAAGGAACTGTTTACATTGAAGAGCTCGATACACACATCCCTGATGTTTATTACATACCTTCAGCAACCAGTAATTTGCTTAGTCAAAGTCACTTATCTAGAGAGTTAAAGTTCCAGGTTCACCACCTCGAAAAAGCAAGTTACTTAGTTAAAGATGGTGATATTGTTGCTGAAACCATGCTGATTGGTGGTGTTTATTACTTAAAGCCAAAGCCTAAAGGGCAAGCACAGGCAAGTATGCAAACTCCAAAAAGGCACAACGCAAACCCAGAGAGAGTTGTCCCAGAGAGAGAAAGCGTTACTGTGCCAAAGGCTCCTAAAGCCAACAAACAAAGAAAACAGAAACAGATTGCTCAGAGCAAGCCTGAGGGTCCTCATGAAACTGTTAATGTTGAGAATTCACTAACTGGTAAACCTTTGCATTCCAGGTGTATTCATAAGTGGCACAGAAGATTGGGGCATGCCAGTTTCCGTGTTCTTAGAAAGATGCCGGAGTTCGCAAAAGGTTTGGATCTAAAGGGGTGTAAGGTGTTTTTGGATTGTGCGGTTTGCAAAAAGGCTAAATCCAAGGCGGCTGCAATTCCCAAACACGCTACACGCCTGTCAACACGCATTTTTGATTTGGTACACACTGACATAGTGGGTCCTTTCCCACCAACACTTGGTGGCAGAAAGTATTTTTTAACAATTGTAGATAATCATTCTAGATATGGATTTGTATATCCTATGAGAGAGAAATCTGAGACCTTTCAGATCTTTAAAGACTTTGCAGCGTTTGTTTCTACACAATACCAAGTTCGCATCGCCAGAATCCAGAGTGACCGTGGTGCAGAATTCATGTCTCAGCGTTTCCAGGACTGGATGCGTAAGAATGGAATTCTTCATCAGACATCTGCTCCATATACACCGGCTCATAACGGAGTCGTAGAAAGAAGACAAGGGGTTCTACAAACCATGATGCGTTGTCTTCTAGAAGATGCCAATCTCAGTAACGCATACTGGGGTGAAGCAATCAAATATGCAAATTACATTGTCAACCGTACTTGGAGCAGTGTAATCAATCAAACTCCTTTCTACATGCTGTATGGCTACAAGCCTGATCTCAAGAACCTCCACATTTTTGGTTCATATGCTATGGTGAACACTCCCTTAAGTCAAAGAAGAAAGGGAGGTACAGTAGCAAAGAGACTGAGATTTATGGGTATTGATGATAATTCAAAATGGTACAAATTCATTGATACTAAACATGTGATTGTCATTTCACAATCTGCTAATTTTGAGGAAGACATTGACTGGTCCAGGATTCATTCCAATGATCCTGAAGTTTATTTTCCTAGAGATGGTGTTCCAGATGCCACGCAGCCTGATGACAATTCGCAGGCAGATATTCCTTCTACCAGTTCTTCACAACCTGATGTTCCGTCTTCTCAAGCCGCGGATGCTGATGCTAGCGACGAACGTGAGGACGAGGATGATGATGAAGAAGAAGAAGAAGACTGGTCTGTTGTTCCTAGACGCTCCAAGAGGGCCACAAAAGGAATCCCTCCACAACGTTATTCATGGCAACTGACAAAATCACCATTACCTTTGATTTGCAACGTTACTCTTCCTCCAGAGACATTCACACAAATCAAACAGCTTCCTGATTCAGAACAAGACAAGTGGTATGATGCAATGCAGGATGAAATGGACAGTTTAAAGAAACTTAATGTATTCACACCTGCAAAACCTCCAGCAAACAAGAAAGTCATTGGCACCCGATGGGTCTACAGAATCAAGAAGAAACCGAATGGTGAGTCTTTATACAAAGCCAGACTGGTAGCTCAGGGTTTCGCTCAACGTTATCCTGAGGACTACACAAACACTTACTCACCAACAGTCAGAACTGAAAGTGTAAAAATTGCCTTAACCACTGCAACTATTCTTGGTTTAGAAGTTTTCCAATTTGATGTGGACACAGCTTATCTACATGCAGACCTAGATGAAGAGATCTACGTGAGAAGCCCTCCAGGATTCCGAAAGCAAGAAGGGGATACCTGGTTCCTGAACAAAAGTCTTTATGGTCTGAAACAGTCAGGTTTAATGTGGTATTTATGTCTTACTGACAAACTAAATTCAATGGGCTTTATTAAGTCCGAAACTGATGAATGCGTGTTCACAAAAAGATCTAACAATGCATATGAGATAATTCTTGTTTATGTTGATGATATTGTTTATATTGGTCCAAATAAGAAAATGAGTGAGATTTTTGCTAAAAGTTTGCAGAGATACTTCACACTAAAATCTTTAGGACACATTAGCACTTATTTAGGTGTTCAAATTGAAAAGACACAGAAGGGGTTTAGTCTTTCACAAGAGGAGAAAATTGACCACATTCTACATCATTGCAACATGAAAGATGCTAGCACAACAAAGACACCCATGCAAACAGATTTTCACAACTTAACACATGAACCAAGTCCTGAGTTCGAGGATCAAACACTCTATCGTTCAGTCATTGGTTCACTATTATACATTAGTAGTTGGACCAGACCTGACATCGCACTTAGTGTTAATCTTTTATCACGACACGTAGGTAAGGCAACACAATTTCATTGGTCATGCATTAAGAAGTTGTTGAAATACCTAAAACACACTAAACACATGAAGTTATTGCTAGAACCAACACACACTGATCAACCAAAGTTGATTTGTTTTGCCGACGCTGACTGGGCGAGCGACAAGAAGTCACGCAAAAGCACTTCTGGTTACATGATGTTCCTAAATGGTTGTCCTGTTTACTGGCAAGTGAGAAAACAGAGTTTTGTTTCATGTTCATCTACTGAAGCTGAATATGCTTGTGTTTCAGATGCTTGTAATTCTCTAACGTGGTTTGATGCTTTGATCACAGATATCTGGACACGTCCGATTCGACCAATCACCGTGATGGAAGATAATGTATCTGTTGTTTATATTTCTGAGTCACATTTTACAGGTTCTAGGTCCAGACACATTGACATTCGTTATCAAAACACAAAGCAATTAGTTAAGCAAGGTTTTGTTAAATTGCAATATGTTTCTACACATGATCAGATCGCAGACATGCTTAACAAACCACTTGCCGCAAATCAACACGAGTATCTGCAAAAGAAGATGTGCCTTAATTGATGATTTGATGACGTCAGCCCAGACTAGCAAAAGAAGGGGTGTCACGATGTTAAAAAGTTTGCTAGGCCTGAACTGCCTAAACTGACACTCAAGAGTTAAACTAAGAAAGCTTTATTGCGCAGGTCATAAAACAAAAAAGGGTTCTTATCTGAAAGTGATTTATTGCGCACGCGTTACACATTCCAAATTCCTCTCTTCTTTGTTCGGCAGCCAACTTTGGCTGAGGAGCTTTCATTATCAAAATGTAACCAATTAGTTATTTCTGTTTCATCTACTTTTATTATTTTATTATTAAAGTTTGTTTATTAATTAGAATATTTTCTTAAAGACTATTTCTTTTCTAAATATCTCAAAAGATATGCGGAAGGGAATCAGCCACGGTCCATCGATCTCCAACAGGGTGTTTTTTCCCCTGACAAGGCCCGCACCAAAGCTGGAGCATGCACAGCCGTCGCATCGGTCCAGGTCCCCCCGTCCGAGTCCTCGTCCGCCCAGTCGACCAAATACTGGAACCGACCCTTGAGCCATCTCGAGTCACGGAACCGGGTCACTCTGTGCGATGGCCGTGCGTGCACCTCAGGCGACGACGGCAGGGGCGAAGAGGGACGTCGGAGAGGACAATCCGACCGCTCAGGGATCAGGAGCGAGCGATGGAACACCGGGTGTACTCGCATCGAGCGCGGGAGGGTCAGGCGATAGGCCACCGGATTGATAACGGCCTACACAGGGAACGGCCCCAGATGGTCCAACTTCCTCGTAGGCCGGTGGGACGGAAGATGCCGCGTGGACAACCACACGCGATCACCCACGGCCAATTCCGGCACCGCACGGCGAGACCTGTCCGCCACCCGCTTGTAATCCTCCTTCGCCTGATTCAAGTAGCGGCGCACCATCTGGTGAACCGCCTGAAGCTCAGAGAGGAAATCCTGCGCTGCGGGGACTGGAGAGTCCACGGGGGTGAGAGGGAAAAAACGAGGGTGGTACCCGACGTTCGCCATGAAAGGCGTCGTCCGTGTGGAGGAGTGCTGCGAGTTGTTGAATGCAAACTCCGCCACGGCGAGGTACTCCGCCCAATTGTTCTGCTGCTGGTTCACGAAGCAGCGCAGATATTGTTCCAGAATCCCAATCACCTTCTCCGTCCCTCCATCGGTTTCGGGATGGTGCGCCGAGGACAGACAAACTTGAACGTCAAGAGCGGCCATCAGCCCTTTCCAGAACTGGGCCGTGAATTGTGTACCACGATCGGAGACGACCCGGTCAGGTAGGCCGTGCAGCCGGAACACGTGCTGGATGAACATGCGGGCGGTGGCGCGGGCTGTCGGCAATCTCGGGCAGGGGATGAAATGCGCCATCTTGGTGAGCATGTCCACCACCACTAGGACCGTAGTGAAACCGGACGACGGAGGCAGTTCCGTCAAGAACTCCATGGACACAGCTCCCCAGGGTCTGTCCGGGGTCGGCAATGGCTGTAGCAAGCCTGGAGGAGCTCCCGTCGCTGATTTGGCCTGTCGACACTGCACACATGATGTGACGTACGTCTGCACGTCGTGTCGCAGGCGAGGCCACCAAAACGCACGGGAAACCAGGTGCAAAGTTTTGAACAGGCCAAAGTGTCCCGCTGCTGGAGTGTCATGACATTGGGAGAGAACCAATCCACGGAGCTGTCCTGCAGGCACGTAGAGCCGATCCCGATACCTCAAAAGGTCCTCGTCAAAGGTCCACGGGGATGTCGGCCCTACCTCTGCCCGCCGTTGTTCCACCCACTCGTCGTTTCGCTGCGCATTCAGTATCAACGACCGTAAATCCACGGGTTCCTGGATTGCAGCGAAGGACTCGACGGGTAGGACCGTCCGGGGGGGCAGTGAGTCAGCAGGGTCTGAGTACTCCGGCTTTCTGGACAGGGCATCCGCCCTCTGGTTCAAGGCACTGGGGATATACGTGACCTTGAAGTGGAACCGGGCAAAAAACAGAGACCACCGGATCTGGCGCTGATTGAGCTTCCGCGCTGTTGTCAAAAACTCCAGATTACGATGGTCTGTCCGGACTTCGACCTGATGCCTGGCCCCCTCAAGGTGATGTCGCCAGGCTTCGAACGCCGCCTTGATAGCCAGCAACTCCTTCTCCCAGATGGTATAATTGCGCTCGGAAGGATTGAGTTTCCGAGAGTAATAGGCGCAAGGGAAAAGGGTGCCATCAGGGGCGTGAGCCTGCAATAACACCGCCCCCACCGCGATGTCGGACGCATCCGCCTCGACTACAAAGGGGCGATGGGGATCAGGGTGTTTCAAGATCGGCTCCTTTGTAAAAGCGCGCTTCAAGGCCACGAACGCTTGTTGTTCCGTGGACCCCCAGTGAAACGGCACTTTCTTTTGCAGGAGCCGAGTGAGGGGCGCGGTCAAGAAAGCAAAGCTGGGGATGAAGGACCGGTAGTAGTTGGCAAACCCGAGGAGTCTCTGAACGTCTTTCATCCGTCGAGGAGATTGCCAACTTCGTAATGCCTCCACCTTGCCTGGCTCCATCGCAATTCCTTCAGGGGATATACGGTGCCCCAGGAACTCGATGGTGGTCTGCCAGAACTGACACTTCTCCAGCTTGGCAAACAAGCGATGCTGTCGAAGGCGCTGCAAGACCCGACGCAAGTGCTGTTGATGATCCTTCCGAGACGTAGAGTAGATCAAGATGTCGTCCAGGTAGATGACGACAAACTGATCCAAAAGGTCCCGAAAGATATCGTTCATAAAATGTTGGAAGACAGCTGGGGCATTGGTCAACCCGAACGGCATGACCGTATACTCAAAATGTCCGTATCGGGTGCCAAAGGCTGTCTTCCATTCGTCCCCCGCCCTGACTCGGACCAGATTGTAAGCTCCACGTAAGTCCAGTTTTGTAAACACCGCGGCCTCCCGGAGCCGCTCCAACAACTCGGGAATCAGAGGCAACGGGTAGCGATTACGGATCGTGATGGCGTTCAAGCGCCGGTAATCGCAACAAAGTCTTAGATCCCCGGTCTTCTTTTTGACGAACAAAACCGGGGCAGACAAGGGCGAAGACGAAGGCCGGATAAAACCCCGGGCAAGGTTCTTGTCAAGGAAGTCCCGCAATGCGGCCAACTCCGGTTCAGACATGGAGTATAGGCGGCCCGTCGGGAGTTTCGCATCAGGTACCAGGTCAATGGGACAGTCGTAAGGCCGGTGCGGTGGCAGTTGATCCGCCTCCTGCTCGCTAAACACGTCCGCGAACTCCGCTAAATCCGGCGGCACTGTAACCTCGGCCGAACTGGGCACCTGAGCCGCGCAAACATGACGGGTGTGGTCCACGCATTGCAAGGACGGGAACGAGATGCGGTTCTGCGACCAGTGGATCTGGGGATCGTGCGCCCGCAGCCAAGCCAAGCCCAACACCACGGGGAAATGCAGACCCGAAGCCACGTAAAATTGAATGGCCTCCTCATGCTCCCCGAGGATCAGGCACAAAGGCTTCGTGGCGTTCTTGATGGGCCCAGACAGAAGCACCCGGCCGTCAATGGTCTCCACTCGCATCGGAGGGTCTACCGGGCACAGAGGGACGTGATATTTCGTGACAAACGCTGCATCCATAAAATTCGTGGTAGCCCCGGAATCGACCAAGGCATGGGCTGGAATTCCCTGCGGACTACCTGACAAGAGAATGTGCGATGCAAGAATCAGATGTCGTGGAGGCCCCTCCGCCTCTGTTCCGGCCTGTGCCCGACCCGAAGTCTCCCTCAGATCGGGCTTTCCCCGTTTCCCGAGACGGAGGTCCGTCGTTGAGGGGAGGCCGTAGACCGTGCAGCCCCTCTACCTCCCTTCTTGGGGCAACCCGTAGCCAGATGTCCCGGATCCCCACAGTAAAAACACAACCCCCCTGCACGCCGTCTCTCCATCTCCGTGCGTGACAAGCGGGGTCTGGCTGCACCCAACTCCATGGGCTCCTCCCGTGGGACAGGAGTCTCTCGTGGAACTGGCACTCTCAGAACCTCCCGGGACGCTCGGCGAGGCCTCCGCCTCTGCAGCCGGCCGTCAATCCGGAGGCATAGATGAACCAACGCGTCAAACGTTGGAGGCCTGTCCACTCTCACCAGCTCATCCTGCAGGTCCTCTGACAGGCCATCCTGAAAAGCATCCATAAGGGCTGGCTCATTCCACTCAGAGTCCTGACTGAGCAGCCGGAACTCGGTAACGTAGTCCAGTAAAGAACCACGCCCTTGGTGCAACTCTTTCAGGAGTCTGGTGGCTGTTTCTCCTTTGATGGGGTCCTCAAACGTCAGCCGAAGATGAGTGCAAAAACCCTGGAAGTCATCCAGCAGGGGGCTCGGCTGAGACAGCAAAGACATAGCCCACCGTGCTGCTGTGCCTGAGAGCAAGCTTATCACAAAGCCCACCTTCGTCTGGTCGGTGGGAAAGTCCTCCGCTCTCAAGGCAATAAACATTGGCATTGGCCCAGGAACGCCGAGAAAAGTTTCGGACTGCCATCAAACTTATCCGGCATGGCCACTGGGCATTTCCTTCGTTGCTGCTGGGGGGGTGGGGGGTTGGCAGGAGCAGACAGCTGTGCAACTTGCGCTGTTAGCAAGGCAAGTTGCTGTGCGAAGAGAGCATTCTCCGCCTGAAGTTGCTCCATCATAGCTGAATGGAGATACGTTTGGGGTAGCAATCAATCTGTTCTGACCCCCCTTCCTCCGTTGCCCACACAGCACACACACTCCGGAACAGTACAAGGGAACAAGGTTTATTACACCAACAGACAAGAGGTTTTGTGGCAGCAAGCCACCAAGACAGAACTCACAGAGACAGAACACACAAAAGCAGCTATCCAGCTTGCCAGGATCCCAGACTAGAGTTGCTGGCTTAAGTCCTTTGTTGATTGCTACGCAGAGCCTCTCCAGAGTCAACCCTTTTATAACCTAAAAAGGGAGTCTCCCAAACAGCACCTGAGAGCTCTTTACTGCCTATAATTACGCCCACGCTCCTTGCGTCTGTGGGCGCGCCGGAAACGGGCATCTAGAAACGCCCTACTAAGTCCTGAGTCACTGTCCTCTCCGCTGCTCCAAGGCAGGGCATCGGGAGTCCTCCTCCTCTGGCTCTCACCGCTGCTCCATGCCTCTGGCGCCACCTGGTGGCCGACCAGACTCTCGGATTCCTGCTCAGCCTCCGAATCCTGTCCAGGATCGCCCATCTCCTCTGGAGCTGACTCGTATGGAGTATCACTCTCGGAGTCTGGTGACAGCGGCACCGGCTGGGCCACAACAGAGATGTAAGTAGGTTCCTTTCCTCGTGGGGGCCAATAAAATGCCACCGTTGCTGTCAACTTGGCCACAGAGCATCAGAGTGCTTGGCTCCAGCCCCAATGCCACAAACATGCGCACCAACCGCCACAGTGGTAAAGAGAAGGCCCCAGATGCCAACACAAAAGAGTCATCTGGGCCACCAACGTCTGGAAGAGGATCCCCAACTTAAGGTGACAACAAGTCCTACCAAGGGGGAGACCTCAGAGGAGGAAAAGGGCAAACAATCTCTGGAGGAGGATCCCCAACGTAAGGTGACAAAGAGTCCTACCAAGGGGGAGGCCTCGGAGGGGAAAAAGCCCAAACGACCTCTGGAAGAGGATCCCCAACTTAAGGTGATGAAAAGTCCTACCAAGAGGGAGGCCTCGGAGGAGGAAAAGGGGCCAGCCATGGATGATTGAATCCAAGAGCCCAGAACCTGCAGAACCTGCAGCAGAGAGCCCTAACCGGCCATGGGAAGAGGTCACAATGGACTTCATCATGGAACTCCCAGACAGCAGTGGGAATAGAGTAATCTGGACAGTTATTGATTTGGTTTCCAAGCAGGCGCATTTCATTGCTTGCTTGGGGCTGCCATCTGCAAAGAAATTAGTGAAAATGTTTGTGAAACACATTTATCGCCTGCATGGAGTACCCAAGAGGATCATTTCAGACCACGGAGTCCAGTTCACAGCCAAGTTCTGGAGAGAGGTCCTGAGATCCATTGGGTCCACACAAGAACTGAGCTCAGAGGTTCATCCCAGCATGAACTGTGCAGCAGAGAGAGCCAGTGCGGTGGTGGTACAATACATGATGTCAGCCTCTGCTTTGCTGCTTGCTTTCGGCTGCCATTGAAACGGGGAGGGGGGGAGATATATGGTATTTTGGAGGGGAAGCTTAAGCACAGGAGTGAATGAAGAAGGGAGTGATTTTCTCACCATCTGCTGCGCATGCTGCAGATAATGGAATTGCCGCCAAGGCCAACCATCCGGCATACCAACCTGATGATGGGTTTTGAAGCTGCAGCCCACATGACACCTGTGGGGTGTGCGGATTGGACTGGAGGATGGGGTTACTAGGGGGAGGGAGTTGGGTCACATATTGATATCTATGATTACGCGCGCTTTTGCCTCAGATCTTGCTTTGCTAGCTGCTATCTACTCATAACCAGTAAAAGTACTCTTAATTCTGAAAAATGGAGTTGAGTGGTTTCTTTCTTGGTTACTGATGGAGGCTGCCCTGACATTAAGCAAGATCACAGTTTCGCATTCAACCCGGAGTTAACACCTTCCGAGGGGAGTGCAATAAAATCTCAAACTTCAGAAGAATGTCCCACCCAGGCAGCGACCAGGAGGAAGACATAGGAGCAGCTGCATCCTCATGCCCTCTGGAAACGGAGCGAATGGCTGGATTACACTTGGAAGAACAATCCGTTCGCCCCAGATGGACATTGGGAGTGGGACAGAAGTATGATCCCGAGGAAACTCCGTTTGGGGTCACCACAAGGAGACAGAGGCGTCCAGCCGCTGAGTGGCAGGAGGTCGAGGAGGAGAACCTTATGATGTCTCAGGCCATGAAACTCTTCAAAGAGGCTTGGGAGAGGCGACGTTTACGTGAGAGTGGTCCTGGAAGAGAAGATCTTCTCCCAGAAAGAGGGGAGAGAACTGCAGAGGGTCTGTTCTGCCCGAGAGAGACTGGGGCCGCTGATGGGGGTGATGATCAGGATGAACGAGCCCCAACCCCAGTAGCAGCAGCCACCAGAGCCATCCCAAGAGGGGGAGGGGGCCCCTGCAGACGCCGGATGGCCAAAGTTCCTCCACTTGGAATGAAATTCTGTGGGGAGGCAAAAGATCTAGGATTTTTTCTCGTTCAAGTGTGGAATTACATGCGTCAGTTTGGCGAGGATTTGCCTACAGAAGAAGCCACGGTAAGAATTGTTACCCTGGCATTAGAAGATAAAGCGGCTGCTTGGATGGTTGCTATGCATAATGCTAATTCCCCCCTACTGAGAGATTACAATAGGTTTATGGCTGCCCTGAGGAAACGCTTTGATAATCCACTCTCAGAGTAAAAAGCCAAAACTAAATTTAAAACCCTCACCCAGGGAAACAGGCCAGTTGCTGAATATACGCAAGAATTTCGTGAATTGTCTGTTTATATGAGGGGTTGGTCCGAACAAGCCCTGTTGGATGGCTTCATGGACGGTTTAAACAAAGATATATACCAGAACTGTGTAAACAGGGGGGCTCCCCGCACATTGCAGCACTGGAGGGGGAACCATCCTCCTCATCGGAAGAAAGTGAAACCGAATCTGATGAACGTCTGGTAAGTTCCCGATCGGGCCCCATGACTATCCCAGTAGAACTAAAAGTGCCCTCTACTGGAGCACAAGAAAAAATGCTGGCCCTCTTAGATTCAGGATGCACATGTTAGTTAGATAGTTAGTCCTGAGGTGGTGGAAAAACTGGGGCTGAAATTGAAAACTTTAAAAGTCCCCATTGCTTTTTCCAGCTGGACGGCTCAATAGCTGGGGGGAGCCCTGCCCATTTTGTAACTGAGCCAATAGACGTGGATGGGAACTCACCAAGAAACTATAAGTTTTATTGTCGCACCAGGAATGGATCGGCCTCTCATATTAGGGTTACCTTGGTTATGGAAGCGGAACCCATGCATCAATTGGAGAAAAGGGTGGTTGCGCATCCGATCCACAACACCTCCTGAGGGTGAGGGGGGGCTCCAAAGCCCATTAACGCTAAACCTAACCTAGCAGCCACAGGGCAAGAAAAAATTGAGGGGGAGGAGAAAATCCCCAAAGAATATTGGGACCTAAAGGATGTTTTCAGTGAGAAATCCTCTGATACGTTACCCTCTCACCGCGCAACAGATTGCAGTATTGATATTCTCCCAGGGGGGAAACTTCCAAAACCCCTAATCTACTCAATGACCCCCGGTGAAATGGACGAATTACAGAAATTTATTGATAAAAATTTACGAAGGGGGTTTATTGAACCTGCCAGGCTCTGAGTGGCTGCTCCAGTGCTGTTTAGAGAAAAAAAGATGGCTCTCTTCACCTCTGTGTGAATTATAAGAACTTAAAAGTGGTGTCTGTACACAATGTTTACCCCCTCCCTCTGATGAAGGACATGTGTTTTTTTTTATTAAAAAAGTTTTATACAAACAAATTTTCCCCCTTTTAACCCCCCCACCATACAATGTAAATCTCATACAGATGCTATGCCCCCTCCCCTCCCCCCAACCCCCCCCAAAATTTTCTCATTCAAATATTATACTAAATACTTTACCCCCTCCCCTCCCCCATCTTAAAATAGATTACTCATTCACATATTATACCCCCTCACCTCCCAACAGACATAATATAAGTTTCTCTTAAAGTAACAATGGCCCATTAATCCCATCTTCTAAGTTAATTGAACATATATAAATCATAATATAAATTTCTCTTAAAATAACAATATTTCATTAATCCCATCTTCTAGTTTAATTATGCATATATATTACCCCACCCTCCACCCTAACCCACCCCCACCTCCCACTCAACCCCCCCCTGACTTCTGCTATACACCCACTCTAACAATTCCAAGCAGCCCATGTATTATTTACTCGAATCATCTATCAGTCTAAACATTCTTACCTAAAGGCTACATAATACCTCCTAGTCTGGTATTTATTCTGTATGTAATCAATCCATTTTACCCATAACTGTGTATAATCCTCCTGCTTCTGAGCTTTTAAGAAAGCTGAAATTTTTGCCATTTCGGCGAACCCCCGCCACCTTCTGAATCCATTGATTTCTACTGGATTCCTCTCTGCCTTGCCCCCTCCGGTCCCCCAAGGTCCTTTCCCCAGCGTGCGATAGCTTTCTACTGGATTCCCCTCTATCTTGCCCCCTCCGGTCCCCCAAGGTCCTTTCCCCAGCGTGCGATAGCTTTCTACTGGATTCCCCTCTGTCTTGCCCCCTCCGGTCCCCCAAGGTCCTTTCCCCACGGTGCGATAGCTTTCTACTGGATTCCCCTCTGTCTTGCCCTCTCCTATATCCCAACCTCCCTCCCCCAGCGTGCGATAGCTTTCTACTGGATTCCCCTCTGCCTTGCCCCCTCCGGTCCCCCAAGGTCCTTTCCCCAGCGTGCGATAGCTTTCTACTGGATTCCCCTCTGTCTTGCCCCCTCCGGTCCCCCAAGGTCCTTTCCCCAGCGTGCGATAGCTTTCTACTGGATTCCCCTCTGTCTTGCCCCCTCCGGTCCCCCAAGGTCCTTTCCCCACGGTGCGATAGCTTTCTACTGGATTCCCCTCTGTCTTGCCCCCTCCGGTCCCCCAAGGTCCTTTCCCCAGCGTGCGATAGCTTTCTACTGGATTCCCCTCTGTCTTGCCCCCTCCGGTCCCCCAAGGTCCTTTCCCCACGGTGCGATAGCTTTCTACTGGATTCCCCTCTGCCTTGCCCCCTCCGGTCCCCCAAGGTCCTTTCCCCAGCGTGCGATAGCTTTCTACTGGATTCCCCTCTGTCTTGCCCCCTCCGGTCCCCCAAGGTCCTTTCCCCAGCGTGCGATAGCTTTCTACTGGATTCCCCTCTGTCTTGCCCCCTCCGGTCCCCCAAGGTCCTTTCCCCAGCGTGCGATAGCTTTCTACTGGATTCCCCTCTGTCTTGCCCCCTCCGGTCCCCCAAGGTCCTTTCCCCACGGTGCGATAGCTTTCTACTGGATTCCCCTCTGTCTGGCCCCCTCCGGTCCCGCAAGGTCCTTTCCCCAGCCTGTGATAGCTTTCTACTGGATTCCTCTCTGTCCTGCCTCCTCCGGTCTCCCAAGGTCCTTTCCCCAGCGTGTGATAGCTTTCTACTGGATTCCCCTCTGTCTTGCCCCCTCCGGTCCCCCAAGGTCCTTTCCCCACGGTGCGATAGCTTTCTACTGGATTCCCCTCTGTCTGGCCCCCTCCGGTCCCGCAAGGTCCTTTCCCCAGCCTGTGATAGCTTTCTACTGGATTCCTCTCTGTCCTGCCTCCTCCGGTCTCCCAAGGTCCTTTCCCCAGCGTGTGATAGCTTTCTACTGGATTCCCCTCTGTCTTGCCCTCTCCTATATCCCAACCTCCCTCCCCCAGCGTGCGATAGCTTTCTACTGGATTCCCCTCTGCCTTGCCTTCTCCGGTATCCCAAGCTCCCTCCCCCAGCGTGCGGTAGCTTTCTACTGCATTCCCCTCTGTCCTGCCTGTGCTGCCCCAGCAGTATATAGCTAGTGTAAGAATTAAGAACTGTCTCCTTTAAGAAACTACCTCATGGGAAATGTAGGCAGAGACTGCCTTATGGGAAATGCAGTTCCATGACATGTGATCACATCTCTGTTTGTGATTGGCCACTGGAACATCTTGCCCACATGCAAAGTTTATAGCCGGGCAGTTTAAATACCTTTGTGAACCGGAATAGTAGCCTTCTACATCTCAGCTCAGCATGGGGATAAATTCATCATCTTTTTACACTACGTGATGGGACAGATCATGGAAAGTCAGAAGTATCTTAACACTGAACTGTAAGTTTTGCTATTAAGAATGCCTGATAATAAACTTGATCTGAAAGAGATTCCTAAGCGTGGAGTTTAGCTGCCTGCCTCGGGCAAACTGATATCGCTGAGGCAGAACAGTCAAAAGATGTGGAATGATTTTACCCCCATCCAGTAGCTCCTGAGTAAATAAGACGTTGAAGTGGAATCCCAAACTCCGTTGCATCTTAACTGAGAAAAGCTGACGGGATTTCCCCACCCCCTCTGGGAGCAGAGAGAAACATCCCATCTCAGCGAGAAAGGCGATTATCTCTCCTGAGATGAAGGGCTTTGTTGTGATTAAGAAAGTGTGTTAAAAAGGAATCCAGGAATCGCATGAAAAAGCAACCCCCCCCCCTTCTTTCCCAACCTAACAAAGAAAGAGAAACCTTGAGGGTAATAAAAGCCTCCATGGAAACGAAATTTGAGTAAGGAAGAGGTCAGTAGCCCAGAGCCGACCTCCCAACTCCTTTGAACTTTATTGATGAGTTGTCCTGGCAACGAGAGGCAATAAAGAGGCCAACCTACTTAGGGTGTGCAAAGCCTGCAGACAGCTAAAAGAGACATAAGGCAGAGGCAGTCCAGCTGAAGAAACCATTGTGTTATTGTTTGTGAATTATTGAGAAAGGGCACAAGTCCTGTCGAAGGTACCAAGCTAGCCAGGTCCAAAACGAATTCTGAGTTTGGGTGAAAGTCCCTTAGGAATTCCAAAACTGGAAAGTCAGCTTGGATGGTCACCTCATCAGGGAGAACGCCATCACCAGTCACTCCAAACAGTAGTCACAAGCAGCGCCCTCTAGCGACTCTTCTACAAACTGCAACCAAGTAGTTCAACACCTCAACACACCCTAGAGGCCAACAAGTACACTGCGCCTACATCTTCAAGTCTTGCAACACACCCTAGAGGCCAAGAAGTGTACTGCGCCTACATCGCCAAAGTCAAGCAACGTACCCTAGTGGCCAACAAGCGAACTGCACCTGCATCTCCAAAGTCTTGCAACGCACCCTAGTGGCCAACACGTGAACTACGTCTACATCTTCAAAGTCTTGCATCGCACCCTAGTGGCCGACAAGTGAATTGCACCTACAACTCCATAGTCTTGCAACGCACCCTAGGGGCCAAAAACGGATTTGAGCTTAAAGAGTTCATAACACATTCAAGAAATTTTCTGAGCTACTCCTAGTCATAGAAGCTTTCTAGCCATGGCAGAAGGGTCAGACATGCCGAACCCCATGTTTGAACCCACCATAGACTCAGAATTGGTCATCCAAAGCTCAGAATTGGATATTCAACTATCAGAAAAGGCAGAAACACGTCAGATAGCCTATGACCTAAGAAAGCATAGAAAGCCTACACAGGTTATGCGGGCAAACCTCTTGGAGGAATGGGACGAGACCTATCGAAGGCAGGAGAGTCGCTGGAGGCAGTTGCAGCACCTCTGCGATCAACTCGAAGATGATTTGCCCCCCGAGCACCTCCAATCATTGAACAAGGACATGGTCGGACTCTGTGCGCAGTGGATACAGTGTGGAGAGAGCCTCAACGACATACAGCTACAACTAAATGATGACAAAAACATTCAAAGGGAGACATTAAACAAAGAACGTAAAAAGCAGATTCGACACAGCGAAGAACGTATCCAAACTGGTCTGAAGAGAGAGAAGGCCCTGGACGAGAAGGCTGAATCTGAAGCATCTTACCCTTCACGCGCATCCCCTCATGCTTCTAAGAAAGTATCCTCATTTAATCCCAAAGGCCTGCCAGAAACAAATGCCGGATCAGAAGTGTCCCACCCTTTGCAAGCACCATCTCAGAGGTCACAGGCAGCCTCCTCTCGTGTTTCTAAGGGGAAATCCTCATTTAGTCCCAAAGTCACACAGGGAGGGGAGGTCGCATCTGTGGCATCTCATCGTTCGTACAGGTCATTTCGGCAGACACATGCAGCATCCTCCCATTACAGCCAAAGGTCAAGGATATCCGCAGCTGCAGAAGCACGAGCAGAAGTCGAGGTGGCCGAGATAGATCTGGAGACCGCAAAGGAAGAAAAGCTGCTGAAGGAAAAGATTGCGACCATAGAAGCAGAGAGAGAAGTACAGAGTGCCAAAGTTCAGGCTCAAATGGAATATCTTCAGCGCGTGCGTGAAGTGAAGGAAAGAATAATATGGGCCAAAGCTCAACAGGCCGAGGCTGATGGCACCTCCCCCAACCTCAATCCTACGAAGTTAGGAGAAGAAAACCCAGACACACGTGTCAAAGCCTACATAGATGATCAACACGTGTTACAACAGGAGCAATCACCAGACCCACAAGCTAACAAGACAGCTAACATCATCCAACCTGCATCGCTCGACCCCTTCCTTAGGATTGGAGAGCCTACTCTGACGAACCCAGACACACAAGGCAATCACAACAACATCCCAGTGACAGCAAACAATCCTCAGCCAGCAGGGACACAAATAGCCGCAAGTAGCAACCTCAGCGTTGAGGCAAAAGAATTCCAGCCAATGGTTCAAGGCAGCTTGAACAGGAATGAACAGAGTTACAATCATGGTCTACCTGCCGAGCAACAACGAAAACAACCTTCGGCTACACCGTGGCAAGATGAAGTTACACAGAACTTTTCGGAAGAGAAACACCAGCCGTTCTCAGCCGCCATGCCCACTCCTATGGACCGCACCTGTTCAAATCAACAGGAGGCCACTGGTCCTAATCCACTCACAGCTGCGGAGCACAACTTACCGACCCCCCCGGCGTACAACCCTGGGGCAAATTGGCAACCTTGTCAGAGGAAGATGAACTTGTCATCTAGAGGAATGGAGAAGTTTTCTGACAAGCCAGGCCGAGAATATCGGGTATGGAAGGAGATCTTCCAACGTGCTATCCGGGCTGAGAAGTTAGAGCCTGAGGATGAGATTGTACATATGAAGGCTTGGCTGGGCCCAAAGTCTAATCAAATAGTTACAGGAATCTACCACACTTATCTGAAGGATCCCGTCAAAGCCTGTGAACAAGCGTGGAAGACACTCGATCGACAGTTTGGCTCGTCCATGCTCATGGAGTCCTCACTCTTGAAACAGGTCGTTGAGTACCCCAATATTAGTCCAAATGATCCCGAGGTGTTATGGGAGTTTTCTAACCTTCTTACGGAACTACGGGCTGTTAAAGAAGACCCCAAAACCAAGGGATTGACATGCCTTGATGAGTACAGCACACAGAACATTATCATCAAAAAACTATCAAGACGGTTCAATGATCGATGGGCTGATTTGCGTGATGCGTACAGGAAGAACAATCAATACAATGATCCTCCCTTTACTACACTCCAAGAATTCGTTGCTGATCAGGTAGAGCAATGCACTGACCCTCGAAACCTAGGTCATTGGGATGACTACTCCACAATCACCAAAAGGGCTGCCCATAATGCTGCTGCAATCAAGAGCCCAATGCAGACCACAAGGGAAAAAACCTTTGTGTCTGTACACAAAACACAAATCTCCAACTCTGCCAGAAACGATTCATATGTGCGACCATCAAGGGCAATTCTAATTAAATCCCCAACAACAAACAAGGACTCATTCTGTCCATTCCACAAGTCTTCCCACCCTTTGAACCAGTGTAGAGAATTTGGAAAGAAGTCTGTGGAGGAAAGGAAAGCTCTAATTAGGGAGTACAGATTCTGCTATAAATGTTGTGACTCTGCAGAACACATAGCCAGAGCATGTACAGCCAAGGTGCAATGTCATCTTTGCAACAGTAGCAGGCACCCTGGTGCCCTACATCCAAACTCTGAGATAATGCATCGTCCAACGGCTGACTCTCCTCCACACAAGGAAACTCCACACGATGCTGAAGCGCACCCAGAAACTACCACAGATGTAAGTGTCAGATGCACCTCAGTATGTGGTGGCTCTCCATCACCTCGTACATGCCACCAAATCTGCCTAGCCAAAGTCTATCCTGCTACGCGCCCAGAAGAAGCCGTGAAGGTGTATGTAATCCTAGACACGCAAAGCAATAAATCGCTAGCAAGGTCAGCATTCTTCGATCTCTTTGACATCCAAAGCAAACAAACAGAATTCACTATATCAACGTGCACTGGATCCCAGCGCACGGTGGGGAGGAAAGTTGATGGTCTCTGCATAGAAGCGTTAGATGGGAGTGTGCAGTTCCCACTACCATCAATCATAGAGTGGGATGATCTACCAGATGATCGCAGTCAGATCGCGACACCAGAGTTAGCAAACGCCATACCCCACCTTAGACATATGGCTAATCACTTTACTGCCCTGGATCCCGAAGCCGAAATCTTGCTCTTACTGGGAGCAGACGCCTCTGCAGCCTTCGTTCCACAGGCAGTGGTCGAGGGCCCAATGGATGCCCCATTCGCCCAGAAGACAAGACTCGGTTGGGTCATCTTCGGAACAGTGTGTTTCGATCGGCTGCAGGTCTCAACCCAGGTGAACGTCTTCACAACTTCCACTCTCAGTAATGGGAGAACATCCCACTTGAAACCATGCCAAGAACATTTCACGACCTCATCAATTAAGCCAGTTTTAGGAGCAACAGTGTTCCAGACCAACAAAGAAGACAACAACTTAGCCTTGTCGATAGAGGACAAAGAATTTCTGAGACTCATGAACAAGGAGTTTCAACAGGACGCTACTAAGAATTGGGTGGCTCCACTGCCCTTTCGCATACCAAGGCAACGGCTTCCAAACAACCATGAGCAAGCTCTCTCTCGCCTTTTCAGTCTGAGACGACTCATGAATAAGAAGCCTGCAATGAAAGCTCATTTAGTAGAGTTCATGAACAAGATGGTCCAGAATGGACATGCAGAACTTGCTCCACCTCTGAGAAATGGTGAAGAATGCTGGTACCTGCCATTCTTTGGGGTGTACCACCCACAGAAGCCAGGTCAGATCCGAGTAGTCTTTGATGCCAGCGTGCAATTCCAAGGCCTCTCTCTGAACAAAGTCCTACTCACAGGGCCTGATCTCACCAACAGTCTGCTTGGCGTGCTCATCCGCTTCAGGAAGGAAGCCATAGCCATCATGGCCGACATCCAGCAGATGTTCTACTCATTCCTTGTCAGGGAAGACCATCGGAACTACTTGCGTTTCCTGTGGTTCAGTGACGAACAACACGAACAGCAGAAAACGGAGTACAGAATGCGAGTGCGTGTTTTTGGAAATGGCTCCTCCCCAGCAATTGCCAACTACGGCCTGCAACGCACTGCTCGCATGGGTGGAGCGCAATACGGTGCAGATGCCAGACAGTTTGTGGAACGGGACTTCTATGTTGACGATGGCTTAAAATCCGTGCCCACCCCAGCAGAGGCCACAGACCTATTAAAGAGGACACGCCAGATGCTAGGTTCATCCAACCTTAAGCTGCATAAAATTGCATCAAACAGTGAGGAAGTGCTAGCAGCCTTCAATCCTGAAGACCATGCTAAGGGATTGCAGGAACTTGACTTTGGCACTGATATCCCCTTTATCCAATGCAGTCTCGGTCTTTGTTGGGACCTGAAGAAGGACATCTTCACTTTCAAATCCCCAGCTCAGAAGACCGCTTTCACGAGAAGAGGAGTCTTGTCAACAGTGAACAGCCTGTTTGACCCCCTGGGGTTTGCTGTACCTGTAACAATCCAAGGGAGGCTTCTATTGCGCACGCTCTCCCAAAACACCAAAGATTGGGATGAGCCGCTTCCACCCGAGCTGAAGCAAGAGTGGGAGACATGGCGAGACTCCCTGAGTTGTCTACAAAGTGCACAGGTGCAGCGCATGTACGTTCCCATCTCGCCCACAGCTGCAAAGAAGAAAGAACTACACATCTTCTCAGATGCATCGACAAAGGCAATAGCAGCCGTGGGATACATCAAAGTCTACGGTGGGGAGAATGATGTTCACATTGGTTTCGTCATGGGAAAGGCGAAACTAGCACCACAACAAGGTCACACCGTGCCAAGGTTGGAACTCTGCGGTGCTGTGCTGGCTGTAGAGCTTGCAGACCTGATAACAAAGGCGATGGACCTTGAGCTGCAAGCCACCACCTTCTACACAGACAGTAAGGTGGTGCTAGGCTACATCCACAATCAAAACAGGAGCTTCTATGTTTACGTCAGTAACAGAGTAGACAGGATCAGAAAATCCTCTAGCCCAGAGCAATGGAGGTATGTTCCAACTGATCAGAACCCAGCTGACCATGCTACGCGCTCTATCCCTGCGTCTCATTTGGCAGAATCGACCTGGTGGAAGGGCCCAGAGTTCTTGGTTTGCCCAGACACCCCGATGTCACAGAGATCAGAACAATATGAACTTCAAGACCCAGATAGTGATGCCGACGTACGACCGGAGGTACCCGACAGGTCTCCCAGACAGGACAAAAGGCCCACAGTGCTGGCCACATGTTTGTCAACAACGATATCGGAGACAAGAAAACTGCTCCCTAACCGCCCCTTTGCCTTATCTCGCTTCGAACGCTTCTCCAGATGGAGATCTCTCGTATCAGGGGTGGCCGTGATCATCCGTTACCTGCATCACAAGACAGGCTCCCCAGTCCACCGCACCCAAGCAGAGAGATCCATTCTACGTAGTGTGCAAAGAGATGCATACCCAGCAGAATTTGAGTGCCTACAGGCTAAAAAGCCTCTTCCAAAATCCAGCTCACTTCTAAAACTGAGTCCATTTCTTGACAGCCATGGCTTACTGCGGGTAGGAGGACGTTTAGGTAAGGCTGAAATAACCTCTGATCTCAAGCATCCTATCATCCTTCCTGCCCGCCAACATGTGTCAAAACTGCTGGTCCAGTACCATCACGAGAACGTCCAACATCAAGGCAGACACTTCACAGAAGGAGCCATTAGGGCTGCTGGACTCTGGATCGTAGGCGCCAAGAGGCTCATTGCTACTGTCTTATACAAGTGTCTGCACTGTCGCAAGCAACGGGGTGTGACACCATGTCAGCTGATGGCTGACCTGCTGCCCGAACGTCTTAGTACTGAACCTCCTTTCACCAATGTAGGCGTAGATGTTTTTGGCCCCTGGTCCATGTCTGCCCATTGGACCAGAGGAGGGCAAGTTAACAGCAAACGCTGGGCAGTACTTTTTACATGTCTCAGCATTCGAGCTGTCCACATTGAAGTCATTGAAGCCATGGATAGTTCCTGCTTCATCAACGCCCTAAGGCGGTTTCTGGCGCACAGAGGACCGGTCAAGGTGTTTAGATCTGACTGTGGCACAAACTTCGTAGGGGCCTGCAAGGAATTGAAGATAGGAAAAAACGATCGCCTAGACCCAGCAATCGAAGGCTACCTGAAGGCCCGTGATTGTGTATGGACATTCAATCCGCCCCATACATCCCATATGGGAGGAGCTTGGGAGCGACTGATAGGCATAGCCCGCAGAATTCTGAACTCAATGTTGGCAAAAACACCTACACTAACACACGAGATTCTTACCACCCTCATGGCAGAGGTGGCAGCTATTATCAACTCTCGACCTTTGGGACCAGTTTTTACGGATCCTGAAAACCCAATTATCCTCACCCCAGCCACCTTGCTGACCCAGAAGACAGGTGACTGGCCACCACCAGCAGGGAATTTTGTTCCCAAGGACATGTATAAACAACAATGGAGACAAGTACAACTGCTTGCCAACACATTCTGGAAGCGCTGGAAGCAGGAATACTTACCCTCCCTGCAAGATCGCCGCAAGTGGCAGCACAAACAGCCCAATCTTGAAGAAGGAGACTTTGTCCTGCTGAAAGACAAGGACGCGCCTCGGAACTCGTGGCCAATAGGACTTGTGCACCAAGTCCTACCCAGTAAGGATGGACTAGTTCGCCAGGTGAAAGTTCAAGTAGTGAAGCCACTGGAGTCAGGTCACGACCAGCAGACTTCCATCAAGAAGCTCTATACCAGACCAATCAGCAACCTAGTACTGCTACTACGAAAGTCTGAACTAGAAGATTGAACCTCAAGCTTTGCATGCTTTGTGTTTACATCATTGTTTGCATTGCTTTATGCTATGCCTTTGTGTAACTTAGTTACTTAGTTAGCTAGGTTTGTATTTGACATTATGTTTTTATTATCTTAGTTAACTAGATAGTCAAGTTTGCATTGTTTTATGTCACGCCTTTATTTGTCTTTAGTTAAAAGTTAGTTGATAGTGGAATTTATAATTCCAGGTGGGGAGTGTGCTGCCCCAGCAGTATATAGCTAGTGTAAGAATTAAGAACTGTCTCCTTTAAGAAACTACCTCATGGGAAATGTAGGCAGAGACAGCCTTATGGGAAATGCAGTTCCATGACATGTGATCACATCTCTGTTTGTGATTGGCCACTGGAACATCTTGCCCACATGCAAAGTTTATAGCAGTTTAAATACCTTTGTGAACTGGAATAGTAGCCTTCTACATCTCAGTTCAGCATGGGGATAAATTCATCATCTTTTTACACTACGTGATGGGACAGATCATGGAAAGTCAGAAGTATCTTAACACTGAACTGTAAGTTTTGCTATTAAGAATGCCTGATAATAAACTTGATCTGAAAGAGATTCCTAAGCGTGGAGTTTAGCTGCCTGCCTCAGGCAAACTGATATCGCTGAGGCAGAACACTGCCCCCTCTGGTCTCCCAACCTCCCTCCCCCAGCGTGTGATAGCTTTCTACTGCATTCCCCTCTGTCCTGCCCCCTCTGGTCTCCCAAGGTCCTTTCCCCAGCGTGCGATAGTTTTCTACTGGATTCCCCTCTGTCTTGCCCTCTCCCAAGGTCCTTTCCCCAGCGTGCGATAGCTTTCTACTGGAATCCTCTCTGTCTTGCCCTCTCCGGTATCCCAACCTCCCTCCCCCAGCTTGCGATAGTTTTCTACTGGATTCCCCTCTGTCTTGCCCTCGCCCAAGGTCCTTTCCCCAGCGTGCGATAGCTTTCTACTGGATTCCCCTCTGTCTTGCCCTCTCCGATATACCAACCACCCTCCCCCAGCGTGCGATAGTTTTCTACTGGATTCCCCTCTGTCTTGCCCTCTCCGATATCCCAACCTCCCTCCCCCAGCGTGCGATAGTTTTCTACTGGATTCCCCTCTGTCTTGCCCTCTCCCAAGGTCCTTTCCCCAGCGTGCGATAGCTTTCTACTGGATTCCCCTCTGTCTTGCCCTCTCCTATATCCCAACCTCCCTCCCCCAGCGTACGATAGCTTTCTACTGCATTCCCCTCTGTCCTGCCCCCTCTGGTCTCCCAAGGTCCTTTCCCCAACGTGCGATAGCTTTCTACTGGATTCCTTTCTGTCTTGCCCCCTCCAGTCTCCCAAGGTCCTTTCCCCAGCGTGTGATAGCTTTCTACTGCATTCCCCTCTGTCCTGCCCCCTCTGGTCTCCCAAGGTCCTTTCCCCAGCGTGCGATAGCTTTCTACTGGAATCCTCTCTGTCTTGCCCTCTCCGGTATCCCAACCTCCCTCCCCCAGCTTGCGATAGTTTTCTACTGGATTCCCCTCTGTCTTGCCCTCGCCCAAGGTCCTTTCCCCAGCGTGCGATAGCTTTCTACTGGATTCCCCTCTGTCTTGCCCTCTCCGATATACCAACCACCCTCCCCCAGCGTGCGATAGTTTTCTACTGGATTCCCCTCTGTCTTGCCCTCTCCGATATCCCAACCTCCCTCCCCCAGCGTGCGATAGTTTTCTACTGGATTCCCCTCTGTCTTGCCCTCTCCCAAGGTCCTTTCCCCAGCGTGCGATAGCTTTCTACTGGATTCCCCTCTGTCTTGCCCTCTCCTATATCCCAACCTCCCTCCCCCAGCGTACGATAGCTTTCTACTGCATTCCCCTCTGTCCTGCCCCCTCTGGTCTCCCAAGGTCCTTTCCCCAACGTGCGATAGCTTTCTACTGGATTCCTTTCTGTCTTGCCCCCTCCAGTCTCCCAAGGTCCTTTCCCCAGCGTGCGATAGTTTTCTACTGGATTCCCCTCTGTCCTGCCCCCTCTGGTCTCCCAAGGTCCTTTCCCCAACGTGCGATAGCTTTCTACTGGATTCCTTTCTGTCTTGCCCCCTCCAGTCTCCCAAGGTCCTTTCCCCAGCGTGCGATAGCTTTCTACTGGATTCCCCTCTGTCTTGCCCTCTCCGATATCCCAACCTCCCTCCCCCAGCTTGCGATAGTTTTCTACTGGATTCCCCTCTGTCTTGCCCTCGCCCAAGGTCCTTTCCCCAGCGTGCGATAGCTTTCTACTGGATTCCCCTCTGTCTTGCCCTCTCCGATATACCAACCACCCTCCCCCAGCGTGCGATAGTTTTCTACTGCATTCCCCTCTGTCCTGCCCCCTCTGGTCTCCCAAGGTCCTTTCCCCAACGTGCGATAGCTTTCTACTGGATTCCTTTCTGTCTTGCCCCCTCCAGTCTCCCAAGGTCCTTTCCCCAGCGTGCGATAGTTTTCTACTGGATTCCCCTCTGCCTTGCCCTCTCCCAAGGTCCTTTCCCCAGTGTGCGATAGCTTTCTACTGGATTCCCCTCTGTCTTGCCCTCTCCGATATCCCAACCTCCCTCCCCCAGCGTGCGATAGCTTTCTACTGGATTCCCCTCTGTCTTGCCTCCTCTGGTCTCCCAAGGTCCTTTCCACAGCGTGCGATAGCTTTCTACTGGATTCCTCTCTGTCTTGCCCCCTCCGGTCTCCCAAGGTCCTTTCCCCAGCGTGCGATAGCTTTCTACTGGATTCCCCTCTGTCTTGCCTCCTCCGGTCCCCCAAGCTCCCTCCCCCACCGTGCGATAGCTTTCTACTGGATTCCCCTCTGTCTTGCCCCCTCCGATCCCCCAAGGTCCTTTCCCCAGCGTGCGATAGCTTTCTACTGGATTCCCCTCTGTCTTGACCCCTCCGGTCTCCCAAGGTCCTTTCCCCAGCGTGCAGTAGCTTTCTACTGCATTCCCCTCTGTCCTGCCTCCTCCGGTCTCCCAAGGTCCTTTCCCCAGCGTGTGATAGCTTTCTACTGGATTCCCCTCTGTCTTGCCCTCTCCGATATCCCAACCTCCCTCCCCCAGCGTGCGATAGTTTTCTACTGGATTCCCCTCTGTCTTGCCCTCTCCCAAGGTCCTTTCCCCAGCGTGCGATAGCTTTCTACTGGATTCCCCTCTGTCTTGCCCTCTCCTATATCCCAACCTCCCTCCCCCAGCGTGCGATAGTTTTCTACTGGATTCCCCTCTGCCTTGCCCTCTCCCAAGGTCCTTTCCCCAGCGTGCGATAGCTTTCTACTGGATTCCCCTCTGCCTTGCCCTCTCCCAAGGTCCTTTCCCCAGCGTGCGATAGCTTTCTACTGGATTCCCCTCTGTCTTGCCCTCTCCGATATCCCAACCTCCCTCCCCCAGCGTGCGATAGCTTTCTACTGGATTCCTCTCTGTCTTGCCCCCTCCGGTCCCCCAAGGTCCTTTCCCCAGCGTGCGATAGCTTTCTACTGGATTCCCCTCTGTCTTGCCCTCTCCGATATACCAACCTCCCTCCCCCAGCGTGCGATAGTTTTCTACTGGATTCCCCTCTGTCTTGCCCTCTCCGATATCCCAACCTCCCTCCCCCAGCGTGCGATAGCTTTCTACTGGATTCCCCTCTGTCTTGCCCTCTCCGATATACCAACCACCCTCCCCCAGCGTGCGATAGTTTTCTACTGGATTCCCCTCTGTCTTGCCCTCTCCGATATCCCAACCTCCCTCCCCCAGCGTGCGATAGTTTTCTACTGGATTCCCCTCTGTCTTGCCCTCTCCCAAGGTCCTTTCCCCAGCGTGCGATAGCTTTCTACTGGATTCCCCTCTGTCTTGCCCTCTCCTATATCCCAACCTCCCTCCCCCAGCGTACGATAGCTTTCTACTGCATTCCCCTCTGTCCTGCCCCCTCTGGTCTCCCAAGGTCCTTTCCCCAACGTGCGATAGCTTTCTACTGGATTCCTTTCTGTCTTGCCCCCTCCAGTCTCCCAAGGTCCTTTCCCCAGCGTGCGATAGTTTTCTACTGGATTCCCCTCTGTCCTGCCCCCTCTGGTCTCCCAAGGTCCTTTCCCCAACGTGCGATAGCTTTCTACTGGATTCCTTTCTGTCTTGCCCCCTCCAGTCTCCCAAGGTCCTTTCCCCAGCGTGCGATAGCTTTCTACTGGATTCCCCTCTGTCTTGCCCTCTCCGATATCCCAACCTCCCTCCCCCAGCTTGCGATAGTTTTCTACTGGATTCCCCTCTGTCTTGCCCTCGCCCAAGGTCCTTTCCCCAGCGTGCGATAGCTTTCTACTGGATTCCCCTCTGTCTTGCCCTCTCCGATATACCAACCACCCTCCCCCAGCGTGCGATAGTTTTCTACTGCATTCCCCTCTGTCCTGCCCCCTCTGGTCTCCCAAGGTCCTTTCCCCAACGTGCGATAGCTTTCTACTGGATTCCTTTCTGTCTTGCCCCCTCCAGTCTCCCAAGGTCCTTTCCCCAGCGTGCGATAGTTTTCTACTGGATTCCCCTCTGCCTTGCCCTCTCCCAAGGTCCTTTCCCCAGTGTGCGATAGCTTTCTACTGGATTCCCCTCTGTCTTGCCCTCTCCGATATCCCAACCTCCCTCCCCCAGCGTGCGATAGCTTTCTACTGGATTCCCCTCTGTCTTGCCTCCTCTGGTCTCCCAAGGTCCTTTCCACAGCGTGCGATAGCTTTCTACTGGATTCCTCTCTGTCTTGCCCCCTCCGGTCTCCCAAGGTCCTTTCCCCAGCGTGCGATAGCTTTCTACTGGATTCCCCTCTGTCTTGCCTCCTCCGGTCCCCCAAGCTCCCTCCCCCACCGTGCGATAGCTTTCTACTGGATTCCCCTCTGTCTTGCCCCCTCCGATCCCCCAAGGTCCTTTCCCCAGCGTGCGATAGCTTTCTACTGGATTCCCCTCTGTCTTGACCCCTCCGGTCTCCCAAGGTCCTTTCCCCAGCGTGCAGTAGCTTTCTACTGCATTCCCCTCTGTCCTGCCTCCTCCGGTCTCCCAAGGTCCTTTCCCCAGCGTGTGATAGCTTTCTACTGGATTCCCCTCTGTCTTGCCCTCTCCGATATCCCAACCTCCCTCCCCCAGCGTGCGATAGTTTTCTACTGGATTCCCCTCTGTCTTGCCCTCTCCCAAGGTCCTTTCCCCAGCGTGCGATAGCTTTCTACTGGATTCCCCTCTGTCTTGCCCTCTCCTATATCCCAACCTCCCTCCCCCAGCGTGCGATAGTTTTCTACTGGATTCCCCTCTGCCTTGCCCTCTCCCAAGGTCCTTTCCCCAGCGTGCGATAGCTTTCTACTGGATTCCCCTCTGCCTTGCCCTCTCCCAAGGTCCTTTCCCCAGCGTGCGATAGCTTTCTACTGGATTCCCCTCTGTCTTGCCCTCTCCGATATCCCAACCTCCCTCCCCCAGCGTGCGATAGCTTTCTACTGGATTCCTCTCTGTCTTGCCCCCTCCGGTCCCCCAAGGTCCTTTCCCCAGCGTGCGATAGCTTTCTACTGGATTCCCCTCTGTCTTGCCCTCTCCGATATACCAACCTCCCTCCCCCAGCGTGCGATAGTTTTCTACTGGATTCCCCTCTGTCTTGCCCTCTCCGATATCCCAACCTCCCTCCCCCAGCGTGCGATAGTTTTCTACTGGATTCCCCTCTGTCTTGCCCTCTCCCAAGGTCCTTTCCCCAGCGTGCGATAGCTTTCTACTGGATTCCCCTCTGTCTTGCCCTCTCCTATATCCCAACCTCCCTCCCCCAGCGTACGATAGCTTTCTACTGCATTCCCCTCTGTCCTGCCCCCTCTGGTCTCCCAAGGTCCTTTCCCCAACGTGCGATAGCTTTCTACTGGATTCCTTTCTGTCTTGCCCCCTCCAGTCTCCCAAGGTCCTTTCCCCAGCGTGCGATAGTTTTCTACTGGATTCCCCTCTGTCCTGCCCCCTCTGGTCTCCCAAGGTCCTTTCCCCAACGTGCGATAGCTTTCTACTGGATTCCTTTCTGTCTTGCCCCCTCCAGTCTCCCAAGGTCCTTTCCCCAGCGTGCGATAGCTTTCTACTGGATTCCCCTCTGTCTTGCCCTCTCCGATATCCCAACCTCCCTCCCCCAGCTTGCGATAGTTTTCTACTGGATTCCCCTCTGTCTTGCCCTCGCCCAAGGTCCTTTCCCCAGCGTGCGATAGCTTTCTACTGGATTCCCCTCTGTCTTGCCCTCTCCGATATACCAACCACCCTCCCCCAGCGTGCGATAGTTTTCTACTGCATTCCCCTCTGTCCTGCCCCCTCTGGTCTCCCAAGGTCCTTTCCCCAACGTGCGATAGCTTTCTACTGGATTCCTTTCTGTCTTGCCCCCTCCAGTCTCCCAAGGTCCTTTCCCCAGCGTGCGATAGTTTTCTACTGGATTCCCCTCTGCCTTGCCCTCTCCCAAGGTCCTTTCCCCAGTGTGCGATAGCTTTCTACTGGATTCCCCTCTGTCTTGCCCTCTCCGATATCCCAACCTCCCTCCCCCAGCGTGCGATAGCTTTCTACTGGATTCCCCTCTGTCTTGCCTCCTCTGGTCTCCCAAGGTCCTTTCCACAGCGTGCGATAGCTTTCTACTGGATTCCTCTCTGTCTTGCCCCCTCCGGTCTCCCAAGGTCCTTTCCCCAGCGTGCGATAGCTTTCTACTGGATTCCCCTCTGTCTTGCCTCCTCCGGTCCCCCAAGCTCCCTCCCCCACCGTGCGATAGCTTTCTACTGGATTCCCCTCTGTCTTGCCCCCTCCGATCCCCCAAGGTCCTTTCCCCAGCGTGCGATAGCTTTCTACTGGATTCCCCTCTGTCTTGACCCCTCCGGTCTCCCAAGGTCCTTTCCCCAGCGTGCAGTAGCTTTCTACTGCATTCCCCTCTGTCCTGCCTCCTCCGGTCTCCCAAGGTCCTTTCCCCAGCGTGTGATAGCTTTCTACTGGATTCCCCTCTGTCTTGCCCTCTCCGATATCCCAACCTCCCTCCCCCAGCGTGCGATAGTTTTCTACTGGATTCCCCTCTGTCTTGCCCTCTCCCAAGGTCCTTTCCCCAGCGTGCGATAGCTTTCTACTGGATTCCCCTCTGTCTTGCCCTCTCCTATATCCCAACCTCCCTCCCCCAGCGTGCGATAGTTTTCTACTGGATTCCCCTCTGTCTTGCCCTCTCCCAAGGTCCTTTCCCCAGCGTGCGATAGCTTTCTACTGGATTCCCCTCTGCCTTGCCCTCTCCCAAGGTCCTTTCCCCAGCGTGCGATAGCTTTCTACTGGATTCCCCTCTGTCTTGCCCTCTCCGATATCCCAACCTCCCTCCCCCAGCGTGCGATAGCTTTCTACTGGATTCCTCTCTGTCTTGCCCCCTCCGGTCCCCCAAGGTCCTTTCCCCAGCGTGCGATAGCTTTCTACTGGATTCCCCTCTGTCTTGCCCTCTCCGATATACCAACCTCCCTCCCCCAGCGTGCGATAGTTTTCTACTGGATTCCCCTCTGTCTTGCCCTCTCCGATATCCCAACCTCCCTCCCCCAGCGTGCGATAGTTTTCTACTGCATTCCCCTCTGACCTGCCCGCTCTGGTCTCCCAAGGTCCTTTCCCCAGCGTGCGATAGCTTTCTACTGGATTCCTTTCTGTCTTGCCCCCTCCAGTCTCCCAAGGTCCTTTCCCCAGCGTGCGATAGCTTTCTACTGGATTCCCCTCTGTCTTGCCCTCTCCGGTATCCCAACCTCCCTCCCCCAGAGTGCGATAGTTTTCTACTGGATTCCCCTCTGTCTTCCCCTCTCCCAAGGTCCTTTCCCCAGCGTGCAATAGCTTTCTACTGGATTCCCCTCTATCTTGCCCTCTCCTATATCCCAACCTCCCTCCCCCAGCGTGCGATAGCTTTCTACTGCATTCCCCTCTGTCCTGCCCCCTCTGGTCTCCCAAGGTCCTTTCCCCAACGTGCGATAGCTTTCTACTGGATTCCTTTCTGTCTTGCCCCCTCCAGTCTCCCAAGGTCCTTTCCCCAGCGTGCGATAGTTTTCTACTGGATTCCCCTCTGCCTTGCCCTCTCCCAAGGTCCTTTCCCCAGTGTGCGATAGCTTTCTACTGGATTCCCCTCTGTCTTGCCCTCTCCGATATCCCAACCTCCCTCCCCTCCCTCCCCTCCCTCCCCCAGCGTGCTATAGTTTTCTACTGGATTCCCCTCTGTCTTGCCCTCTCCGATATCCCAACCTCCCTCCCCCAGCGTGCGATAGTTTTCTACTGGATTCCCCTCTGTCTTGCCCTCTCCCAAGGTCCTTTACCCAGCGTGCGATAGCTTTCTACTGGATTCCCCTCTGTCTTGCCCTCTCCGATATCCCAACCTCCCTCCCCCAGCGTGCGATAGCTTTCTACTGCATTCCCCTCTGTCCTGCCCCCTCTGGTCTCCCAAGGTCCTTTCCCCAGCGTGCGATAGCTTTCTACTGGATTCCTTTGTGTCTTGCCCCCTCCAGTCTCCCAAGGTCCTTTCCCCAGCGTGCGGTAGCTTTCTACTGGATTCCTCTCTGTCCTGCCCCCTCCGGTCTCCCAAGGTCCTTTCCCCAGCGTGCGATAGCTTTCTACTGGATTCCCCTCTGTCTTGCCTACTCCGGTCCCCCAAGCTCCCTCCCCCAGCGTGCGATAGCTTTCTACTGGATTCCCCTCTGTCTTGCCCTCTCCGGTATCCCAACCTCCCTCCCCTAGCGTGCGATAGTTTTCTACTGGATTCCCCTCTGTCTTGCCCTCTCCCAAGGTCCTTTCCCCAGCGTGTGATAGCTTTCTACTGCATTCCCCTCTGTCCTGCCCCCTCTGGTCTCCCAAGGTCCTTTCCCCAGCGTGCGATAGCTTTCTACTGGATTCCGTTCTGTCTTGCCCTCTCCGATATCCCAACCTCCCTCCCCCAGCGTGCGATAGTTTTCTACTGGATTCCCCTCTGTCTTGCCCTCTCCCAAGGTCCTTTCCCCAGCGTGCGATAGCTTTCTACTGGATTCCCCTCTGTCTTGCCTCCTCCAGTCTGCCAACCTCCCTCCCCCAGCGTGCGATAGTTTTCTACTGGATTCCCCTCTGTCTTGCCCTCTCCCAAGGTCCTTTCCCCAGCGTTCGAAAGCTTTCTACTGGATTCCCCTCTGTCTTGCCCTCTCCGATATCCCAACCTCCCTCCCCCAGCGTGCAATAGCTTTCTACTGGATTCCCCTCTGTCTTGCCCTCTCCGATATCCCAACCTCCCTCCCCCAGCGTGGAATAGCTTTCTACTGCATTCCCCTCTGTCCTGCCCCCTCTGGTCTCCCAAGGTCCTTTCCCCAGCGTGCGATAGCTTTCTACTGGATTCCTTTCTGTCTTGCCCCCTCCAGTCTCCCAAGGTCCTTTCCCCAGCGTGCGATAGTTTTCTACTGGATTCCCCTCTGCCTTGCCCTCTCCCAAGGTCCTTTCCCCAGTGTGCGATAGCTTTCTACTGGATTCCCCTCTGTCTTGCCCTCTCCGATATCCCAACCTCCCTCCCCCACCGTGCGATAGCTTTCTACTGGATTCCCCTCTGTCTTGCCTCCTCTGGTCTCCCAAGGTCCTTTCCACAGCGTGCGATAGCTTTCTACTGGATTCCTCTCTGTCTTGCCCCCTCCGGTCTCCCAAGGTCCTTTCCCCAGCGTGCGATAGCTTTCTACTGGATTCCCCTCTGTCTTGCCTCCTCCGGTCCCCCAAGCTCCCTCCCCCAGCGTGCGATAGCTTTCTACTGGATTCCCCTCTGTCTTGCCCCCTCCGATCCCCCAAGGTCCTTTCCCCAGCGTGCGATAGCTTTCTACTGGATTCCCCTCTGTCTTGACCCCTCCGGTCTCCCAAGGTCCTTTCCCCAGCGTGCAGTAGCTTTCTACTGCATTCCCCTCTGTCCTGCCTCCTCTGGTCTCCCAAGGTCCTTTCCCCAGCGTGTGATAGCTTTCTACTGGATTCCCCTCTGTCTTGCCCTCTCCGATATCCCAACCTCCCTCCCCCAGCGTGCGATAGTTTTCTACTGGATTCCCCTCTGTCTTGCCCTCTCCCAAGGTCCTTTCCCCAGCGTGCGATAGCTTTCTACTGGATTCCCCTCTGTCTTGCCCTCTCCAATATCCCAACCTCCCTCCCCCAGCGTGCGATAGTTTTCTACTGGATTCCCCTCTGTCTTGCCCTCTCCCAAGGTCCTTTCCCCAGCGTGCGATAGTTTTCTACTGGATTCCCCTCTGCCTTGCCCTCTCCCAAGGTCCTTTCCCCAGCGTGCGATAGCTTTCTACTGGATTCCCCTCTGTCTTGCCCTCTCCGATATCCCAACCTCCCTCCCCCAGCGTGCGATAGCTTTCTACTGGATTCCCCTCTGTCTTGCCCTCTCCGGTATCCCAACCTCCCTCCCCCAGAGTGCGATAGTTTTCTACTGGATTCCCCTCTGTCTTCCCCTCTCCCAAGGTCCTTTCCCCAGCGTGCAATAGCTTTCTACTGGATTCCCCTCTATCTTGCCCTCTCCTATATCCCAACCTCCCTCCCCCAGCTTGCGATAGCTTTCTACTGCATTCCCCTCTGTCCTGCCCCCTCTGGTCTCCCAAGGTCCTTTCCCCAACGTGCGATAGCTTTCTACTGGATTCCTTTCTGTCTTGCCCCCTCCAGTCTCCCAAGGTCCTTTCCCCAGCGTGCGATAGTTTTCTACTGGATTCCCCTCTGCCTTGCCCTCTCCCAAGGTCCTTTCCCCAGTGTGCGATAGCTTTCTACTGGATTCCCCTCTGCCTTGCCCTCTCCCAAGGTCCTTTCCCCAGCGTGCGATAGCTTTCTACTGGATTCCCCTCTGTCTTGCCCTCTCCGATATCCCAACCTCCCTCCCCCAGCGTGCGATAGCTTTCTACTGGATTCCCCTCTGTCTTGCCCTCTCCGATATACCAACCTCCCTCCCCCAGCGTGCGATAGTTTTCTACTGGATTCCCCTCTGTCTTGCCCTCTCCGATATCCCAACCTCCCTCCCCCAGCGTGCGATAGTTTTCTACTGCATTCCCCTCTGACCTGCCCGCTCTGGTCTCCCAAGGTCCTTTCCCCAGCGTGCGATAGCTTTCTACTGGATTCCTTTCTGTCTTGCCCCCTCCAGTCTCCCAAGGTCCTTTCCCCAGCGTGCGATAGCTTTCTACTGGATTCCCCTCTGTCTTGCCCTCTCCGGTATCCCAACCTCCCTCCCCCAGAGTGCGATAGTTTTCTACTGGATTCCCCTCTGTCTTCCCCTCTCCCAAGGTCCTTTCCCCAGCGTGCAATAGCTTTCTACTGGATTCCCCTCTATCTTGCCCTCTCCTATATCCCAACCTCCCTCCCCCAGCTTGCGATAGCTTTCTACTGCATTCCCCTCTGTCCTGCCCCCTCTGGTCTCCCAAGGTCCTTTCCCCAACGTGCGATAGCTTTCTACTGGATTCCTTTCTGTCTTGCCCCCTCCAGTCTCCCAAGGTCCTTTCCCCAGCGTGCGATAGTTTTCTACTGGATTCCCCTCTGCCTTGCCCTCTCCCAAGGTCCTTTCCCCAGTGTGCGATAGCTTTCTACTGGATTCCCCTCTGTCTTGCCCTCTCCGATATCCCAACCTCCCTCCCCTCCCTCCCCTCCCTCCCCCAGCGTGCTATAGTTTTCTACTGGATTCCCCTCTGTCTTGCCCTCTCCGATATCCCAACCTCCCTCCCCCAGCGTGCGATAGTTTTCTACTGGATTCCCCTCTGTCTTGCCCTCTCCCAAGGTCCTTTACCCAGCGTGCGATAGCTTTCTACTGGATTCCCCTCTGTCTTGCCCTCTCCGATATCCCAACCTCCCTCCCCCAGCGTGCGATAGCTTTCTACTGCATTCCCCTCTGTCCTGCCCCCTCTGGTCTCCCAAGGTCCTTTCCCCAGCGTGCGATAGCTTTCTACTGGATTCCTTTGTGTCTTGCCCCCTCCAGTCTCCCAAGGTCCTTTCCCCAGCGTGCGGTAGCTTTCTACTGGATTCCTCTCTGTCCTGCCCCCTCCGGTCTCCCAAGGTCCTTTCCCCAGCGTGCGATAGCTTTCTACTGGATTCCCCTCTGTCTTGCCTACTCCGGTCCCCCAAGCTCCCTCCCCCAGCGTGCGATAGCTTTCTACTGGATTCCCCTCTGTCTTGCCCTCTCCGGTATCCCAACCTCCCTCCCCTAGCGTGCGATAGTTTTCTACTGGATTCCCCTCTGTCTTGCCCTCTCCCAAGGTCCTTTCCCCAGCGTGTGATAGCTTTCTACTGCATTCCCCTCTGTCCTGCCCCCTCTGGTCTCCCAAGGTCCTTTCCCCAGCGTGCGATAGCTTTCTACTGGATTCCGTTCTGTCTTGCCCTCTCCGATATCCCAACCTCCCTCCCCCAGCGTGCGATAGTTTTCTACTGGATTCCCCTCTGTCTTGCCCTCTCCCAAGGTCCTTTCCCCAGCGTGCGATAGCTTTCTACTGGATTCCCCTCTGTCTTGCCTCCTCCAGTCTGCCAACCTCCCTCCCCCAGCGTGCGATAGTTTTCTACTGGATTCCCCTCTGTCTTGCCCTCTCCCAAGGTCCTTTCCCCAGCGTGCGATAGCTTTCTACTGGATTCCCCTCTGTCTTGCCCTCTCCTATATCCCAACCTCCCTCCCCCAGCGTACGATAGCTTTCTACTGCATTCCCCTCTGTCCTGCCCCCTCTGGTCTCCCAAGGTCCTTTCCCCAACGTGCGATAGCTTTCTACTGGATTCCTTTCTGTCTTGCCCCCTCCAGTCTCCCAAGGTCCTTTCCCCAGCGTGCGATAGTTTTCTACTGGATTCCCCTCTGTCCTGCCCCCTCTGGTCTCCCAAGGTCCTTTCCCCAACGTGCGATAGCTTTCTACTGGATTCCTTTCTGTCTTGCCCCCTCCAGTCTCCCAAGGTCCTTTCCCCAGCGTGCGATAGCTTTCTACTGGATTCCCCTCTGTCTTGCCCTCTCCGATATCCCAACCTCCCTCCCCCAGCTTGCGATAGTTTTCTACTGGATTCCCCTCTGTCTTGCCCTCGCCCAAGGTCCTTTCCCCAGCGTGCGATAGCTTTCTACTGGATTCCCCTCTGTCTTGCCCTCTCCGATATACCAACCACCCTCCCCCAGCGTGCGATAGTTTTCTACTGCATTCCCCTCTGTCCTGCCCCCTCTGGTCTCCCAAGGTCCTTTCCCCAACGTGCGATAGCTTTCTACTGGATTCCTTTCTGTCTTGCCCCCTCCAGTCTCCCAAGGTCCTTTCCCCAGCTTGCGATAGTTTTCTACTGGATTCCCCTCTGCCTTGCCCTCTCCCAAGGTCCTTTCCCCAGTGTGCGATAGCTTTCTACTGGATTCCCCTCTGTCTTGCCCTCTCCGATATCCCAACCTCCCTCCCCTCCCTCCCCTCCCTCCCCCAGCGTGCTATAATTTTCTACTGGATTCCCCTCTGTCTTGCCCTCTCCGATATCCCAACCTCCCTCCCCCAGCGTGCGATAGTTTTCTACTGGATTCCCCTCTGTCTTGCCCTCTCCCAAGGTCCTTTACCCAGCGTGCGATAGCTTTCTACTGGATTCCCCTCTGTCTTGCCCTCTCCGATATCCCAACCTCCCTCCCCCAGCGTGCGATAGCTTTCTACTGCATTCCCCTCTGTCCTGCCCCCTCTGGTCTCCCAAGGTCCTTTCCCCAGCGTGCGATAGCTTTCTACTGGATTCCTTTGTGTCTTGCCCCCTCCAGTCTCCCAAGGTCCTTTCCCCAGCGTGCGGTAGCTTTCTACTGGATTCCTCTCTGTCTTGCCCCCTCCGGTCTCCCAAGGTCCTTTCCCCAGCGTGCGATAGCTTTCTACTGGATTCCCCTCTGTCTTGCCTACTCCGGTCCCCCAAGCTCCCTCCCCCAGCGTGCGATAGCTTTCTACTGGATTCCCCTCTGTCTTGCCCTCTCCGGTATCCCAACCTCCCTCCCCTAGCGTGCGATAGTTTTCTACTGGATTCCCCTCTATCTTGCCCTCTCCCAAGGTCCTTTCCCCAGCGTGTGATAGCTTTCTACTGCATTCCCCTCTGTCCTGCCCCCTCTGGTCTCCCAAGGTCCTTTCCCCAGCGTGCGATAGCTTTCTACTGGATTCCGTTCTGTCTTGCCCTCTCCGATATCCCAACCTCCCTCCCCCAGCGTGCGATAGTTTTCTACTGGATTCCCCTCTGTCTTGCCCTCTCCCAAGGTCCTTTCCCCAGCGTGCGATAGCTTTCTACTGGATTCCCCTCTGTCTTGCCTCCTCCAGTCTGCCAACCTCCCTCCCCCAGCGTGCGATAGTTTTCTACTGGATTCCCCTCTGTCTTGCCCTCTCCCAAGGTCCTTTCCCCAGCGTTCGAAAGCTTTCTACTGGATTCCCCTCTGTCTTGCCCTCTCCGATATACCAACCTCCCTCCCCCAGCGTGCGATAGTTTTCTACTGGATTCCCCTCTGTCTTGCCCTCTCCGATATCCCAACCTCCCTCCCCCAGCGTGCGATAGCTTTCTACTGGATTCCCCTCTGTCTTGCCCTCTCCGATATCCCAACCTCCCTCCCCCAGCGTGGAATAGCTTTCTACTGCATTCCCCTCTGTCCTGCCCCCTCTGGTCTCCCAAGGTCCTTTCCCCAGCGTGCGATAGCTTTCTACTGGATTCCTTTCTGTCTTGCCCCCTCCAGTCTCCCAAGGTCCTTTCCCCAGCGTGCGATAGTTTTCTACTGGATTCCCCTCTGCCTTGCCCTCTCCCAAGGTCCTTTCCCCAGTGTGCGATAGCTTTCTACTGGATTCCCCTCTGTCTTGCCCTCTCCGATATCCCAACCTCCCTCCCCCAGCGTGCGATAGCTTTCTACTGGATTCCCCTCTGTCTTGCCTCCTCTGGTCTCCCAAGGTCCTTTCCACAGCGTGCGATAGCTTTCTACTGGATTCCTCTCTGTCTTGCCCCCTCCGGTCTCCCAAGGTCCTTTCCCCAGCGTGCGATAGCTTTCTACTGGATTCCCCTCTGTCTTGCCTCCTCCGGTCCCCCAAGCTCCCTCCCCCAGCGTGCGATAGCTTTCTACTGGATTCCCCTCTGTCTTGCCCCCTCCGATCCCCCAAGGTCCTTTCCCCAGCGTGCGATAGCTTTCTACTGGATTCCCCTCTGTCTTGACCCCTCCGGTCTCCCAAGGTCCTTTCCCCAGCGTGCAGTAGCTTTCTACTGCATTCCCCTCTGTCCTGCCTCCTCTGGTCTCCCAAGGTCCTTTCCCCAGCGTGTGATAGCTTTCTACTGGATTCCCCTCTGTCTTGCACTCTCCGATATCCTAACCTCCCTCCCCCAGCGTGCGATAGTTTTCTACTGGATTCCCCTCTGTCTTGCCCTCTCCCAAGGTCCTTTCCCCAGCGTGCGATAGCTTTCTACTGGATTCCCCTCTGTCTTGCCCTCTCCTATATCCCAACCTCCCTCCCCCAGCGTGCGATAGTTTTCTACTGGATTCCCCTCTCTCTTGCCCTCTCCCAAGGTCCTTTCCCCAGCGTGCGATAGTTTTCTACTGGATTCCCCTCTGCCTTGCCCTCTCCCAAGGTCCTTTCCCCAGCGTGCGATAGCTTTCTACTGGATTCCCCTCTGTCTTGCCCTCTCCGATATCCCAACCTCCCTCCCCCAGCGTGCGATAGCTTTCTACTGGATTCCTCTCTGTCTTGCCCCCTCCGGTCCCCCAAGGTCCTTTCCCCAGCGTGCGATAGCTTTCTACTGGATTCCCCTCTGTCTTGCCCTCTCCGATATACCAACCTCCCTCCCCCAGCGTGCGATAGTTTTCTACTGGATTCCCCTCTGTCTTGCCCTCTCCGATATCCCAACCTCCCTCCCCCAGCGTGCGATAGTTTTCTACTGCATTCCCCTCTGACCTGCCCGCTCTGGTCTCCCAAGGTCCTTTCCCCAGCGTGCGATAGCTTTCTACTGGATTCCTTTCTGTCTTGCCCCCTCCAGTCTCCCAAGGTCCTTTCCCCAGCGTGCGATAGCTTTCTACTGGATTCCCCTCTGTCTTGCCCTCTCCGGTATCCCAACCTCCCTCCCCCAGAGTGCGATAGTTTTCTACTGGATTCCCCTCTGTCTTCCCCTCTCCCAAGGTCCTTTCCCCAGCGTGCAATAGCTTTCTACTGGATTCCCCTCTATCTTGCCCTCTCCTATATCCCAACCTCCCTCCCCCAGCTTGCGATAGCTTTCTACTGCATTCCCCTCTGTCCTGCCCCCTCTGGTCTCCCAAGGTCCTTTCCCCAACGTGCGATAGCTTTCTACTGGATTCCTTTCTGTCTTGCCCCCTCCAGTCTCCCAAGGTCCTTTCCCCAGCGTGCGATAGTTTTCTACTGGATTCCCCTCTGCCTTGCCCTCTCCCAAGGTCCTTTCCCCAGTGTGCGATAGCTTTCTACTGGATTCCCCTCTGTCTTGCCCTCTCCGATATCCCAACCTCCCTCCCCTCCCTCCCCTCCCTCCCCCAGCGTGCTATAGTTTTCTACTGGATTCCCCTCTGTCTTGCCCTCTCCGATATCCCAACCTCCCTCCCCCAGCGTGCGATAGTTTTCTACTGGATTCCCCTCTGTCTTGCCCTCTCCCAAGGTCCTTTACCCAGCGTGCGATAGCTTTCTACTGGATTCCCCTCTGTCTTGCCCTCTCCGATATCCCAACCTCCCTCCCCCAGCGTGCGATAGCTTTCTACTGCATTCCCCTCTGTCCTGCCCCCTCTGGTCTCCCAAGGTCCTTTCCCCAGCGTGCGATAGCTTTCTACTGGATTCCTTTGTGTCTTGCCCCCTCCAGTCTCCCAAGGTCCTTTCCCCAGCGTGCGGTAGCTTTCTACTGGATTCCTCTCTGTCCTGCCCCCTCCGGTCTCCCAAGGTCCTTTCCCCAGCGTGCGATAGCTTTCTACTGGATTCCCCTCTGTCTTGCCTACTCCGGTCCCCCAAGCTCCCTCCCCCAGCGTGCGATAGCTTTCTACTGGATTCCCCTCTGTCTTGCCTCCTCCAGTCTGCCAACCTCCCTCCCCCAGCTTGCTATAGCTTTCTACTGCATTCCCCTCTGTCCTGCCCCCTCTGGTCTCCCAAGGTCCTTTCCCCAGCGTGCGATAGCTTTCTACTGGATTCCTTTCTGTCTTGCCCCCTCCAGTCTCCCAAGGTCCCTCCCCCAGCTTGCGATAGCTTTCTACTGGATTCCCCTCTGTCTTGCCCTCTCCGGTATCCCAACCTCCCTCCCCTAGCGTGCGATAGTTTTCTACTGGATTCCCCTCTGTCTTGCCCTCTCCCAAGGTCCTTTCCCCAGCGTGTGATAGCTTTCTACTGCATTCCCCTCTGTCTTGCCCTCTCCCAAGGTCCTTTCCCCAGCATTCGAAAGCTTTCTACTGGATTCCCCTCTGTCTTGCCCTCTCCGATATACCAACCTCCCTCCCCCAGCGTGCGATAGTTTTCTACTGGATTCCCCTCTGTCTTGCCCTCTCCGATATCCCAACCTCCCTCCCCCAGCGTGCGATAGCTTTCTACTGGATTCCCCTCTGTCTTGCCCTCTCCGATATCCCAACCTCCCTCCCCCAGCGTGCAATAGCTTTCTACTGCATTCCCCTCTGTCCTGCCCCCTCTGGTCTCCCAAGGTCCTTTCCCCAGCGTGCGATAGCTTTCTACTGGATTCCTTTCTGTCTTGCCCCCTCCAGTCTCCCAAGGTCCCTCCCCCAGCGTGCGATAGCTTTCTACTGGATTCCCCTCTGTCTTCCCCTCTCCCAAGGTCCTTTCCCCAGCTTGCAATAGCTTTCTACTGGATTCCCCTCTGTCTTGCCCTCTCTGATATACCAACCTCCCTCCCCTCCCTCCCCCAGCGTGCGATAGCTTTCTACTGGATTCCTCTCTGTCTTGCCCCCTCCGGTCCCCCAAGGTCCTTTCCCCAGCGTGCGATAGCTTTCTACTGGATTCCCCTCTGTCTTGCCCTCTCCGATATACCAACCTCCCTCCCCCAGCGTGCGATAGTTTTCTACTGCATTCCCCTCTGACCTGCCCGCTCTGGTCTCCCAAGGTCCTTTCCCCAGCGTGCGATAGCTTTCTACTGGATTCCTTTCTGTCTTGCCCCCTCCAGTCTCCCAAGGTCCTTTCCCCAGCGTGCGATAGCTTTCTACTGGATTCCCCTCTGTCTTGCCCTCTCCGGTATCCCAACCTCCCTCCCCCAGAGTGCGATAGTTTTCTACTGGATTCCCCTCTGTCTTCCCCTCTCCCAAGGTCCTTTCCCCAGCGTGCAATAGCTTTCTACTGGATTCCCCTCTATCTTGCCCTCTCCTATATCCCAACCTCCCTCCCCCAGCTTGCGATAGCTTTCTACTGCATTCCCCTCTGTCCTGCCCCCTCTGGTCTCCCAAGGTCCTTTCCCCAACGTGCGATAGCTTTCTACTGGATTCCTTTCTGTCTTGCCCCCTCCAGTCTCCCAAGGTCCTTTCCCCAGCGTGCGATAGTTTTCTACTGGATTCCCCTCTGCCTTGCCCTCTCCCAAGGTCCTTTCCCCAGTGTGCGATAGCTTTCTACTGGATTCCCCTCTGTCTTGCCCTCTCCGATATCCCAACCTCCCTCCCCTCCCTCCCCTCCCTCCCCCAGCGTGCTATAGTTTTCTACTGGATTCCCCTCTGTCTTGCCCTCTCCGATATCCCAACCTCCCTCCCCCAGCGTGCGATAGTTTTCTACTGGATTCCCCTCTGTCTTGCCCTCTCCCAAGGTCCTTTACCCAGCGTGCGATAGCTTTCTACTGGATTCCCCTCTGTCTTGCCCTCTCCGATATCCCAACCTCCCTCCCCCAGCGTGCGATAGCTTTCTACTGCATTCCCCTCTGTCCTGCCCCCTCTGGTCTCCCAAGGTCCTTTCCCCAGCGTGCGATAGCTTTCTACTGGATTCCTTTGTGTCTTGCCCCCTCCAGTCTCCCAAGGTCCTTTCCCCAGCGTGCGATAGCTTTCTACTGGATTCCCCTCTGTCTTCCCCTCTCCCAAGGTCCTTTCCCCAGCTTGCAATAGCTTTCTACTGGATTCCCCTCTGTCTTGCCCTCTCTGATATACCAACCTCCCTCCCCTCCCTCCCCCAGCGTGCGATAGCTTTCTACTGGATTCCTCTCTGTCTTGCCCCCTCCGGTCCCCCAAGGTCCTTTCCCCAGCGTGCGATAGCTTTCTACTGGATTCCCCTCTGTCTTGCCCTCTCCGATATACCAACCTCCCTCCCCCAGCGTGCGATAGTTTTCTACTGGATTCCCCTCTGTCTTGCCCTCTCCGATATCCCAACCTCCCTCCCCCAGCGTGCGATAGTTTTCTACTGCATTCCCCTCTGACCTGCCCGCTCTGGTCTCCCAAGGTCCTTTCCCCAGCGTGCGATAGCTTTCTACTGGATTCCTTTCTGTCTTGCCCCCTCCAGTCTCCCAAGGTCCTTTCCCCAGCGTGCGATAGCTTTCTACTGGATTCCCCTCTGTCTTGCCCTCTCCGGTATCCCAACCTCCCTCCCCCAGAGTGCGATAGTTTTCTACTGGATTCCTCTCTGTCTTCCCCTCTCCCAAGGTCCTTTCCCCAGCGTGCGATAGTTTTCTACTGGATTCCCCTCTGCCTTGCCCTCTCCCAAGGTCCTTTCCCCAGTGTGCGATAGCTTTCTACTGGATTCCCCTCTGCCTTGCCCTCTCCCAAGGCCCTTTCCCCAGCGTGCGATAGCTTTCTACTGGATTCCCCTCTGTCTTGCCCTCTCCGATATCCCAACCTCCCTCCCCCAGCGTGCGATAGCTTTCTACTGGATTCCTCTCTGTCTTGCCCCCTCCGGTCCCCCAAGGTCCTTTCCCCAGCGTGCGATAGCTTTCTACTGGATTCCCCTCTGTCTTGCCCTCTCCGATATACCAACCTCCCTCCCCCAGCGTGCGATAGTTTTCTACTGGATTCCCCTCTGTCTTGCCCTCTCCGATATCCCAACCTCCCTCCCCCAGCGTGCGATAGTTTTCTACTGCATTCCCCTCTGACCTGCCCGCTCTGGTCTCCCAAGGTCCTTTCCCCAGCGTGCGATAGCTTTCTACTGGATTCCTTTCTGTCTTGCCCCCTCCAGTCTCCCAAGGTCCTTTCCCCAGCGTGCGATAGCTTTCTACTGGATTCCCCTCTGTCTTGCCCTCTCCGGTATCCCAACCTCCCTCCCCCAGAGTGCGATAGTTTTCTACTGGATTCCCCTCTGTCCTGCCCCCTCTGGTCTCCCAAGGTCCTTTCCCCAACGTGCGATAGCTTTCTACTGGATTCCTTTCTGTCTTGCCCCCTCCAGTCTCCCAAGGTCCTTTCCCCAGCGTGCGATAGTTTTCTACTGGATTCCCCTCTATCTTGCCCTCTCCTATATCCCAACCTCCCTCCCCCAGCTTGCGATAGCTTTCTACTGCATTCCCCTCTGTCCTGCCCCCTCTGGTCTCCCAAGGTCCTTTCCCCAACGTGCGATAGCTTTCTACTGGATTCCTTTCTGTCTTGCCCCCTCCAGTCTCCCAAGGTCCTTTCCCCAGCGTGCGATAGTTTTCTACTGGATTCCCCTCTGCCTTGCCCTCTCCCAAGGTCCTTTCCCCAGTGTGCGATAGCTTTCTACTGGATTCCCCTCTGTCTTGCCCTCTCCGATATCCCAACCTCCCTCCCCTCCCTCCCCTCCCTCCCCCAGCGTGCTATAGTTTTCTACTGGATTCCCCTCTGTCTTGCCCTCTCCGATATCCCAACCTCCCTCCCCCAGCGTGCGATAGTTTTCTACTGGATTCCCCTCTGTCTTGCCCTCTCCCAAGGTCCTTTACCCAGCGTGCGATAGCTTTCTACTGGATTCCCCTCTGTCTTGCCCTCTCCGATATCCCAACCTCCCTCCCCCAGCGTGCGATAGCTTTCTACTGCATTCCCCTCTGTCCTGCCCCCTCTGGTCTCCCAAGGTCCTTTCCCCAGCGTGCGATAGCTTTCTACTGGATTCCTTTGTGTCTTGCCCCCTCCAGTCTCCCAAGGTCCTTTCCCCAGCGTGCGGTAGCTTTCTACTGGATTCCTCTCTGTCCTGCCCCCTCCGGTCTCCCAAGGTCCTTTCCCCAGCGTGCGATAGCTTTCTACTGGATTCCCCTCTGTCTTGCCTACTCCGGTCCCCCAAGCTCCCTCCCCCAGCGTGCGATAGCTTTCTACTGGATTCCCCTCTGTCTTGCCTCCTCCAGTCTGCCAACCTCCCTCCCCCAGCTTGCTATAGCTTTCTACTGCATTCCCCTCTGTCCTGCCCCCTCTGGTCTCCCAAGGTCCTTTCCCCAGCGTGCGATAGCTTTCTACTGGATTCCTTTCTGTCTTGCCCCCTCCAGTCTCCCAAGGTCCTTTCCCCAGCGTGCGGTAGCTTTCTACTGGATTCCTCTCTGTCCTGCCCCCTCCGGTCTCCCAAGGTCCTTTCCCCAGCGTGCGATAGCTTTCTACTGGATTCCCCTCTGTCTTGCCTACTCCGGTCCCCCAAGCTCCCTCCCCCAGCGTGCGATAGCTTTCTACTGGATTCCCCTCTGTCTTGCCTCCTCCAGTCTGCCAAACTCCCTCCCCCAGCTTGCTATAGCTTTCTACTGCATTCCCCTCTGTCCTGCCCCCTCTGGTCTCCCAAGGTCCTTTCCCCAGCGTGCGATAGCTTTCTACTGGATTCCTTTCTGTCTTGCCCCCTCCAGTCTCCCAAGGTCCCTCCCCCAGCTTGCGATAGCTTTCTACTGGATTCCCCTCTGTCTTGCCCTCTCCGGTATCCCAACCTCCCTCCCCTAGCGTGCGATAGTTTTCTACTGGATTCCCCTCTGTCTTGCCCTCTCCCAAGGTCCTTTCCCCAGCGTGTGATAGCTTTCTACTGCATTCCCCTCTGTCTTGCCCTCTCCCAAGGTCCTTTCCCCAGCGTTCGAAAGCTTTCTACTGGATTCCCCTCTGTCTTGCCCTCTCCGATATACCAACCTCCCTCCCCCAGCGTGCGATAGTTTTCTACTGGATTCCCCTCTGTCTTGCCCTCTCCGATATCCCAACCTCCCTCCCCCAGCGTGCGATAGCTTTCTACTGGATTCCCCTCTGTCTTGCCCTCTCCGATATCCCAACCTCCCTCCCCCAGCGTGCAATAGCTTTCTACTGCATTCCCCTCTGTCCTGCCCCCTCTGGTCTCCCAAGGTCCTTTCCCCAGCGTGCGATAGCTTTCTACTGGATTCCTTTCTGTCTTGCCCCCTCCAGTCTCCCAAGGTCCCTCCCCCAGCGTGCGATAGCTTTCTACTGGATTCCCCTCTGTCTTCCCCTCTCCCAAGGTCCTTTCCCCAGCTTGCAATAGCTTTCTACTGGATTCCCCTCTGTCTTGCCCTCTCTGATATACCAACCTCCCTCCCCTCCCTCCCCCAGCGTGCGATAGCTTTCTACTGGATTCCTCTCTGTCTTGCCCCCTCCGGTCCCCCAAGGTCCTTTCCCCAGCGTGCGATAGCTTTCTACTGGATTCCCCTCTGTCTTGCCCTCTCCGATATACCAACCTCCCTCCCCCAGCGTGCGATAGTTTTCTACTGGATTCCCCTCTGTCTTCCCCTCTCCCAAGGTCCTTTCCCCAGCGTGCAATAGCTTTCTACTGGATTCCCCTCTATCTTGCCCTCTCCTATATCCCAACCTCCCTCCCCCAGCTTGCGATAGCTTTCTACTGCATTCCCCTCTGACCTGCCCGCTCTGGTCTCCCAAGGTCCTTTCCCCAGCGTGCGATAGCTTTCTACTGGATTCCTTTCTGTCTTGCCCCCTCCAGTCTCCCAAGGTCCTTTCCCCAGCGTGCGATAGCTTTCTACTGGATTCCCCTCTGTCTTGCCCTCTCCGGTATCCCAACCTCCCTCCCCCAGAGTGCGATAGTTTTCTACTGGATTCCCCTCTGTCTTCCCCTCTCCCAAGGTCCTTTCCCCAGCGTGCAATAGCTTTCTACTGGATTCCCCTCTATCTTGCCCTCTCCTATATCCCAACCTCCCTCCCCCAGCTTGCGATAGCTTTCTACTGCATTCCCCTCTGTCCTGCCCCCTCTGGTCTCCCAAGGTCCTTTCCCCAACGTGCGATAGCTTTCTACTGGATTCCTTTCTGTCTTGCCCCCTCCAGTCTCCCAAGGTCCTTTCCCCAGCGTGCGATAGTTTTCTACTGGATTCCCCTCTGCCTTGCCCTCTCCCAAGGTCCTTTCCCCAGTGTGCGATAGCTTTCTACTGGATTCCCCTCTGCCTTGCCCTCTCCCAAGGTCCTTTCCCCAGCGTGCGATAGCTTTCTACTGGATTCCCCTCTGTCTTGCCCTCTCCGATATCCCAACCTCCCTCCCCCAGCGTGCGATAGCTTTCTACTGGATTCCTCTCTGTCTTGCCCCCTCCGGTCCCCCAAGGTCCTTTCCCCAGCGTGCGATAGCTTTCTACTGGATTCCCCTCTGTCTTGCCCTCTCCGATATACCAACCTCCCTCCCCCAGCGTGCGATAGTTTTCTACTGGATTCCCCTCTGTCTTGCCCTCTCCGATATCCCAACCTCCCTCCCCCAGCGTGCGATAGTTTTCTACTGCATTCCCCTCTGACCTGCCCGCTCTGGTCTCCCAAGGTCCTTTCCCCAGCGTGCGATAGCTTTCTACTGGATTCCTTTCTGTCTTGACCCCTCCGGTCTCCCAAGGTCCTTTCCCCAGCGTGCAGTAGCTTTCTACTGCATTCCCCTCTGTCCTGCCTCCTCTGGTCTCCCAAGGTCCTTTCCCCAGCGTGTGATAGCTTTCTACTGGATTCCCCTCTGTCTTGCACTCTCCGATATCCTAACCTCCCTCCCCCAGCGTGCGATAGTTTTCTACTGGATTCCCCTCTGTCTTGCCCTCTCCCAAGGTCCTTTCCCCAGCGTGCGATAGCTTTCTACTGGATTCCCCTCTGTCTTGCCCTCTCCTATATCCCAACCTCCCTCCCCCAGCGTGCGATAGTTTTCTACTGGATTCCCCTCTCTCTTGCCCTCTCCCAAGGTCCTTTCCCCAGCGTGCGATAGTTTTCTACTGGATTCCCCTCTGCCTTGCCCTCTCCCAAGGTCCTTTCCCCAGCGTGCGATAGCTTTCTACTGGATTCCCCTCTGTCTTGCCCTCTCCGATATCCCAACCTCCCTCCCCCAGCGTGCGATAGCTTTCTACTGGATTCCTCTCTGTCTTGCCCCCTCCGGTCCCCCAAGGTCCTTTCCCCAGCGTGCGATAGCTTTCTACTGGATTCCCCTCTGTCTTGCCCTCTCCGATATACCAACCTCCCTCCCCCAGCGTGCGATAGTTTTCTACTGGATTCCCCTCTGTCTTGCCCTCTCCGATATCCCAACCTCCCTCCCCCAGCGTGCGATAGTTTTCTACTGCATTCCCCTCTGACCTGCCCGCTCTGGTCTCCCAAGGTCCTTTCCCCAGCGTGCGATAGCTTTCTACTGGATTCCTTTCTGTCTTGCCCCCTCCAGTCTCCCAAGGTCCTTTCCCCAGCGTGCGATAGCTTTCTACTGGATTCCCCTCTGTCTTGCCCTCTCCGGTATCCCAACCTCCCTCCCCCAGAGTGCGATAGTTTTCTACTGGATTCCCCTCTGTCTTCCCCTCTCCCAAGGTCCTTTCCCCAGCGTGCAATAGCTTTCTACTGGATTCCCCTCTATCTTGCCCTCTCCTATATCCCAACCTCCCTCCCCCAGCTTGCGATAGCTTTCTACTGCATTCCCCTCTGTCCTGCCCCCTCTGGTCTCCCAAGGTCCTTTCCCCAACGTGCGATAGCTTTCTACTGGATTCCTTTCTGTCTTGCCCCCTCCAGTCTCCCAAGGTCCTTTCCCCAGCGTGCGATAGTTTTCTACTGGATTCCCCTCTGCCTTGCCCTCTCCCAAGGTCCTTTCCCCAGTGTGCGATAGCTTTCTACTGGATTCCCCTCTGTCTTGCCCTCTCCGATATCCCAACCTCCCTCCCCTCCCTCCCCTCCCTCCCCCAGCGTGCTATAGTTTTCTACTGGATTCCCCTCTGTCTTGCCCTCTCCGATATCCCAACCTCCCTCCCCCAGCGTGCGATAGTTTTCTACTGGATTCCCCTCTGTCTTGCCCTCTCCCAAGGTCCTTTACCCAGCGTGCGATAGCTTTCTACTGCATTCCCCTCTGTCCTGCCCCCTCTGGTCTCCCAAGGTCCTTTCCCCAGCGTGCGATAGCTTTCTACTGGATTCCTTTGTGTCTTGCCCCCTCCAGTCTCCCAAGGTCCTTTCCCCAGCGTGCGGTAGCTTTCTACTGGATTCCTCTCTGTCCTGCCCCCTCCGGTCTCCCAAGGTCCTTTCCCCAGCGTGCGATAGCTTTCTACTGGATTCCCCTCTGTCTTGCCTACTCCGGTCCCCCAAGCTCCCTCCCCCAGCGTGCGATAGCTTTCTACTGGATTCCCCTCTGTCTTGCCTCCTCCAGTCTGCCAACCTCCCTCCCCCAGCTTGCTATAGCTTTCTACTGCATTCCCCTCTGTCCTGCCCCCTCTGGTCTCCCAAGGTCCTTTCCCCAGCGTGCGATAGCTTTCTACTGGATTCCTTTCTGTCTTGCCCCCTCCAGTCTCCCAAGGTCCCTCCCCCAGCTTGCGATAGCTTTCTACTGGATTCCCCTCTGTCTTGCCCTCTCCGGTATCCCAACCTCCCTCCCCTAGCGTGCGATAGTTTTCTACTGGATTCCCCTCTGTCTTGCCCTCTCCCAAGGTCCTTTCCCCAGCGTGTGATAGCTTTCTACTGCATTCCCCTCTGTCTTGCCCTCTCCCAAGGTCCTTTCCCCAGCATTCGAAAGCTTTCTACTGGATTCCCCTCTGTCTTGCCCTCTCCGATATACCAACCTCCCTCCCCCAGCGTGCGATAGTTTTCTACTGGATTCCCCTCTGTCTTGCCCTCTCCGATATCCCAACCTCCCTCCCCCAGCGTGCGATAGCTTTCTACTGGATTCCCCTCTGTCTTGCCCTCTCCGATATCCCAACCTCCCTCCCCCAGCGTGCAATAGCTTTCTACTGCATTCCCCTCTGTCCTGCCCCCTCTGGTCTCCCAAGGTCCTTTCCCCAGCGTGCGATAGCTTTCTACTGGATTCCTTTCTGTCTTGCCCCCTCCAGTCTCCCAAGGTCCCTCCCCCAGCGTGCGATAGCTTTCTACTGGATTCCCCTCTGTCTTCCCCTCTCCCAAGGTCCTTTCCCCAGCTTGCAATAGCTTTCTACTGGATTCCCCTCTGTCTTGCCCTCTCTGATATACCAACCTCCCTCCCCTCCCTCCCCCAGCGTGCGATAGCTTTCTACTGGATTCCTCTCTGTCTTGCCCCCTCCGGTCCCCCAAGGTCCTTTCCCCAGCGTGCGATAGCTTTCTACTGGATTCCCCTCTGTCTTGCCCTCTCCGATATACCAAACTCCCTCCCCCAGCGTGCGATAGTTTTCTACTGGATTCCCCTCTGTCTTGCCCTCTCCGATATCCCAACCTCCCTCCCCCAGCGTGCGATAGTTTTCTACTGCATTCCCCTCTGACCTGCCCGCTCTGGTCTCCCAAGGTCCTTTCCCCAGCGTGCGATAGCTTTCTACTGGATTCCTTTCTGTCTTGCCCCCTCCAGTCTCCCAAGGTCCTTTCCCCAGCGTGCGATAGCTTTCTACTGGATTCCTCTCTGTCTTGCCCTCTCCGGTATCCCAACCTCCCTCCCCCAGAGTGCGATAGTTTTCTACTGGATTCCCCTCTGTCTTCCCCTCTCCCAAGGTCCTTTCCCCAGCGTGCAATAGCTTTCTACTGGATTCCCCTCTATCTTGCCCTCTCCTATATCCCAACCTCCCTCCCCCAGCTTGCGATAGCTTTCTACTGCATTCCCCTCTGTCCTGCCCCCTCTGGTCTCCCAAGGTCCTTTCCCCAACGTGCGATAGCTTTCTACTGGATTCCTTTCTGTCTTGCCCCCTCCAGTCTCCCAAGGTCCTTTCCCCAGCGTGCGATAGTTTTCTACTGGATTCCCCTCTGCCTTGCCCTCTCCCAAGGTCCTTTCCCCAGTGTGCGATAGCTTTCTACTGGATTCCCCTCTGTCTTGCCCTCTCCGATATCCCAACCTCCCTCCCCTCCCTCCCCTCCCTCCCCCAGCGTGCTATAGTTTTCTACTGGATTCCCCTCTGTCTTGCCCTCTCCGATATCCCAACCTCCCTCCCCCAGCGTGCGATAGTTTTCTACTGGATTCCCCTCTGTCTTGCCCTCTCCCAAGGTCCTTTACCCAGCGTGCGATAGCTTTCTACTGGATTCCCCTCTGACTTGCCCTCTCCGATATCCCAACCTCCCTCCCCCAGCGTGCGATAGCTTTCTACTGCATTCCCCTCTGTCCTGCCCCCTCTGGTCTCCCAAGGTCCTTTCCCCAGCGTGCGATAGCTTTCTACTGGATTCCTTTGTGTCTTGCCCCCTCCAGTCTCCCAAGGTCCTTTCCCCAGCGTGCGATAGCTTTCTACTGGATTCCCCTCTGTCTTCCCCTCTCCCAAGGTCCTTTCCCCAGCTTGCAATAGCTTTCTACTGGATTCCCCTCTGTCTTGCCCTCTCTGATATACCAACCTCCCTCCCCTCCCTCCCCCAGCGTGCGATAGCTTTCTACTGGATTCCTCTCTGTCTTGCCCCCTCCGGTCCCCCAAGGTCCTTTCCCCAGCGTGCGATAGCTTTCTACTGGATTCCCCTCTGTCTTGCCCTCTCCGATATACCAACCTCCCTCCCCCAGCGTGCGATAGTTTTCTACTGGATTCCCCTCTGTCTTGCCCTCTCCGATATCCCAACCTCCCTCCCCCAGCGTGCGATAGTTTTCTACTGCATTCCCCTCTGACCTGCCCGCTCTGGTCTCCCAAGGTCCTTTCCCCAGCGTGCGATAGCTTTCTACTGGATTCCTTTCTGTCTTGCCCCCTCCAGTCTCCCAAGGTCCTTTCCCCAGCGTGCGATAGCTTTCTACTGGATTCCCCTCTGTCTTGCCCTCTCCGGTATCCCAACCTCCCTCCCCCAGAGTGCGATAGTTTTCTACTGGATTCCTCTCTGTCTTCCCCTCTCCCAAGGTCCTTTCCCCAGCGTGCGATAGTTTTCTACTGGATTCCCCTCTGCCTTGCCCTCTCCCAAGGTCCTTTCCCCAGTGTGCGATAGCTTTCTACTGGATTCCCCTCTGCCTTGCCCTCTCCCAAGGCCCTTTCCCCAGCGTGCGATAGCTTTCTACTGGATTCCCCTCTGTCTTGCCCTCTCCGATATCCCAACCTCCCTCCCCCAGCGTGCGATAGCTTTCTACTGGATTCCTCTCTGTCTTGCCCCCTCCGGTCCCCCAAGGTCCTTTCCCCAGCGTGCGATAGCTTTCTACTGGATTCCCCTCTGTCTTGCCCTCTCCGATATACCAACCTCCCTCCCCCAGCGTGCGATAGTTTTCTACTGGATTCCCCTCTGTCTTGCCCTCTCCGATATCCCAACCTCCCTCCCCCAGCGTGCGATAGTTTTCTACTGCATTCCCCTCTGACCTGCCCGCTCTGGTCTCCCAAGGTCCTTTCCCCAGCGTGCGATAGCTTTCTACTGGATTCCTTTCTGTCTTGCCCCCTCCAGTCTCCCAAGGTCCTTTCCCCAGCGTGCGATAGCTTTCTACTGGATTCCCCTCTGTCTTGCCCTCTCCGGTATCCCAACCTCCCTCCCCCAGAGTGCGATAGTTTTCTACTGGATTCCCCTCTGTCCTGCCCCCTCTGGTCTCCCAAGGTCCTTTCCCCAACGTGCGATAGCTTTCTACTGGATTCCTTTCTGTCTTGCCCCCTCCAGTCTCCCAAGGTCCTTTCCCCAGCGTGCGATAGTTTTCTACTGGATTCCCCTCTATCTTGCCCTCTCCTATATCCCAACCTCCCTCCCCCAGCTTGCGATAGCTTTCTACTGCATTCCCCTCTGTCCTGCCCCCTCTGGTCTCCCAAGGTCCTTTCCCCAACGTGCGATAGCTTTCTACTGGATTCCTTTCTGTCTTGCCCCCTCCAGTCTCCCAAGGTCCTTTCCCCAGCGTGCGATAGTTTTCTACTGGATTCCCCTCTGCCTTGCCCTCTCCCAAGGTCCTTTCCCCAGTGTGCGATAGCTTTCTACTGGATTCCCCTCTGTCTTGCCCTCTCCGATATCCCAACCTCCCTCCCCTCCCTCCCCTCCCTCCCCCAGCGTGCTATAGTTTTCTACTGGATTCCCCTCTGTCTTGCCCTCTCCGATATCCCAACCTCCCTCCCCCAGCGTGCGATAGTTTTCTACTGGATTCCCCTCTGTCTTGCCCTCTCCCAAGGTCCTTTACCCAGCGTGCGATAGCTTTCTACTGGATTCCCCTCTGTCTTGCCCTCTCCGATATCCCAACCTCCCTCCCCCAGCGTGCGATAGCTTTCTACTGCATTCCCCTCTGTCCTGCCCCCTCTGGTCTCCCAAGGTCCTTTCCCCAGCGTGCGATAGCTTTCTACTGGATTCCTTTGTGTCTTGCCCCCTCCAGTCTCCCAAGGTCCTTTCCCCAGCGTGCGGTAGCTTTCTACTGGATTCCTCTCTGTCCTGCCCCCTCCGGTCTCCCAAGGTCCTTTCCCCAGCGTGCGATAGCTTTCTACTGGATTCCCCTCTGTCTTGCCTACTCCGGTCCCCCAAGCTCCCTCCCCCAGCGTGCGATAGCTTTCTACTGGATTCCCCTCTGTCTTGCCTCCTCCAGTCTGCCAACCTCCCTCCCCCAGCTTGCTATAGCTTTCTACTGCATTCCCCTCTGTCCTGCCCCCTCTGGTCTCCCAAGGTCCTTTCCCCAGCGTGCGATAGCTTTCTACTGGATTCCTTTCTGTCTTGCCCCCTCCAGTCTCCCAAGGTCCTTTCCCCAGCGTGCGGTAGCTTTCTACTGGATTCCTCTCTGTCCTGCCCCCTCCGGTCTCCCAAGGTCCTTTCCCCAGCGTGCGATAGCTTTCTACTGGATTCCCCTCTGTCTTGCCTACTCCGGTCCCCCAAGCTCCCTCCCCCAGCGTGCGATAGCTTTCTACTGGATTCCCCTCTGTCTTGCCTCCTCCAGTCTGCCAAACTCCCTCCCCCAGCTTGCTATAGCTTTCTACTGCATTCCCCTCTGTCCTGCCCCCTCTGGTCTCCCAAGGTCCTTTCCCCAGCGTGCGATAGCTTTCTACTGGATTCCTTTCTGTCTTGCCCCCTCCAGTCTCCCAAGGTCCCTCCCCCAGCTTGCGATAGCTTTCTACTGGATTCCCCTATGTCTTGCCCTCTCCGGTATCCCAACCTCCCTCCCCTAGCGTGCGATAGTTTTCTACTGGATTCCCCTCTGTCTTGCCCTCTCCCAAGGTCCTTTCCCCAGCGTGTGATAGCTTTCTACTGCATTCCCCTCTGTCTTGCCCTCTCCCAAGGTCCTTTCCCCAGCGTTCGAAAGCTTTCTACTGGATTCCCCTCTGTCTTGCCCTCTCCGATATACCAACCTCCCTCCCCCAGCGTGCGATAGTTTTCTACTGGATTCCCCTCTGTCTTGCCCTCTCCGATATCCCAACCTCCCTCCCCCAGCGTGCGATAGCTTTCTACTGGATTCCCCTCTGTCTTGCCCTCTCCGATATCCCAACCTCCCTCCCCCAGCGTGCAATAGCTTTCTACTGCATTCCCCTCTGTCCTGCCCCCTCTGGTCTCCCAAGGTCCTTTCCCCAGCGTGCGATAGCTTTCTACTGGATTCCTTTCTGTCTTGCCCCCTCCAGTCTCCCAAGGTCCCTCCCCCAGCGTGCGATAGCTTTCTACTGGATTCCCCTCTGTCTTCCCCTCTCCCAAGGTCCTTTCCCCAGCTTGCAATAGCTTTCTACTGGATTCCCCTCTGTCTTGCCCTCTCTGATATACCAACCTCCCTCCCCTCCCTCCCCCAGCGTGCGATAGCTTTCTACTGGATTCCTCTCTGTCTTGCCCCCTCCGGTCCCCCAAGGTCCTTTCCCCAGCGTGCGATAGCTTTCTACTGGATTCCCCTCTGTCTTGCCCTCTCCGATATACCAACCTCCCTCCCCCAGCGTGCGATAGTTTTCTACTGCATTCCCCTCTGACCTGCCCGCTCTGGTCTCCCAAGGTCCTTTCCCCAGCGTGCGATAGCTTTCTACTGGATTCCTTTCTGTCTTGCCCCCTCCAGTCTCCCAAGGTCCTTTCCCCAGCGTGCGATAGCTTTCTACTGGATTCCCCTCTGTCTTGCCCTCTCCGGTATCCCAACCTCCCTCCCCCAGAGTGCGATAGTTTTCTACTGGATTCCCCTCTGTCTTCCCCTCTCCCAAGGTCCTTTCCCCAGCGTGCAATAGCTTTCTACTGGATTCCCCTCTATCTTGCCCTCTCCTATATCCCAACCTCCCTCCCCCAGCTTGCGATAGCTTTCTACTGCATTCCCCTCTGTCCTGCCCCCTCTGGTCTCCCAAGGTCCTTTCCCCAACGTGCGATAGCTTTCTACTGGATTCCTTTCTGTCTTGCCCCCTCCAGTCTCCCAAGGTCCTTTCCCCAGCGTGCGATAGTTTTCTACTGGATTCCCCTCTGCCTTGCCCTCTCCCAAGGTCCTTTCCCCAGTGTGCGATAGCTTTCTACTGGATTCCCCTCTGCCTTGCCCTCTCCCAAGGTCCTTTCCCCAGCGTGCGATAGCTTTCTACTGGATTCCCCTCTGTCTTGCCCTCTCCGATATCCCAACCTCCCTCCCCCAGCGTGCGATAGCTTTCTACTGGATTCCTCTCTGTCTTGCCCCCTCCGGTCCCCCAAGGTCCTTTCCCCAGCGTGCGATAGCTTTCTACTGGATTCCCCTCTGTCTTGCCCTCTCCGATATACCAACCTCCCTCCCCCAGCGTGCGATAGTTTTCTACTGGATTCCCCTCTGTCTTGCCCTCTCCGATATCCCAACCTCCCTCCCCCAGCGTGCGATAGTTTTCTACTGCATTCCCCTCTGACCTGCCCGCTCTGGTCTCCCAAGGTCCTTTCCCCAGCGTGCGATAGCTTTCTACTGGATTCCTTTCTGTCTTGCCCCCTCCAGTCTCCCAAGGTCCTTTCCCCAGCGTGCGATAGCTTTCTACTGGATTCCCCTCTGTCTTGCCCTCTCCGGTATCCCAACCTCCCTCCCCCAGAGTGCGATAGTTTTCTACTGGATTCCCCTCTGTCTTCCCCTCTCCCAAGGTCCTTTCCCCAGCGTGCAATAGCTTTCTACTGGATTCCCCTCTATCTTGCCCTCTCCTATATCCCAACCTCCCTCCCCCAGCTTGCGATAGCTTTCTACTGCATTCCCCTCTGTCCTGCCCCCTCTGGTCTCCCAAGGTCCTTTCCCCAACGTGCGATAGCTTTCTACTGGATTCCTTTCTGTCTTGCCCCCTCCAGTCTCCCAAGGTCCTTTCCCCAGCGTGCGATAGTTTTCTACTGGATTCCCCTCTGCCTTGCCCTCTCCCAAGGTCCTTTCCCCAGTGTGCGATAGCTTTCTACTGGATTCCCCTCTGTCTTGCCCTCTCCGATATCCCAACCTCCCTCCCCTCCCTCCCCTCCCTCCCCCAGCGTGCTATAGTTTTCTACTGGATTCCCCTCTGTCTTGCCCTCTCCGATATCCCAACCTCCCTCCCCCAGCGTGCGATAGTTTTCTACTGGATTCCCCTCTGTCTTGCCCTCTCCCAAGGTCCTTTACCCAGCGTGCGATAGCTTTCTACTGGATTCCCCTCTGTCTTGCCCTCTCCGATATCCCAACCTCCCTCCCCCAGCGTGCGATAGCTTTCTACTGCATTCCCCTCTGTCCTGCCCCCTCTGGTCTCCCAAGGTCCTTTCCCCAGCGTGCGATAGCTTTCTACTGGATTCCTTTGTGTCTTGCCCCCTCCAGTCTCCCAAGGTCCTTTCCCCAGCGTGCGGTAGCTTTCTACTGGATTCCTCTCTGTCCTGCCCCCTCCGGTCTCCCAAGGTCCTTTCCCCAGCGTGCGATAGCTTTCTACTGGATTCCCCTCTGTCTTGCCTACTCCGGTCCCCCAAGCTCCCTCCCCCAGCGTGCGATAGCTTTCTACTGGATTCCCCTCTGTCTTGCCTCCTCCAGTCTGCCAACCTCCCTCCCCCAGCTTGCTATAGCTTTCTACTGCATTCCCCTCTGTCCTGCCCCCTCTGGTCTCCCAAGGTCCTTTCCCCAGCGTGCGATAGCTTTCTACTGGATTCCTTTCTGTCTTGCCCCCTCCAGTCTCCCAAGGTCCCTCCCCCAGCTTGCGATAGCTTTCTACTGGATTCCCCTCTGTCTTGCCCTCTCCGGTATCCCAACCTCCCTCCCCTAGCGTGCGATAGTTTTCTACTGGATTCCCCTCTGTCTTGCCCTCTCCCAAGGTCCTTTCCCCAGCGTGTGATAGCTTTCTACTGCATTCCCCTCTGTCTTGCCCTCTCCCAAGGTCCTTTCCCCAGCGTTCGAAAGCTTTCTACTGGATTCCCCTCTGTCTTGCCCTCTCCGATATACCAACCTCCCTCCCCCAGCGTGCGATAGTTTTCTACTGGATTCCCCTCTGTCTTGCCCTCTCCGATATCCCAACCTCCCTCCCCCAGCGTGCGATAGCTTTCTACTGGATTCCCCTCTGTCTTGCCCTCTCCGATATCCCAACCTCCCTCCCCCAGCGTGCAATAGCTTTCTACTGCATTCCCCTCTGTCCTGCCCCCTCTGGTCTCCCAAGGTCCTTTCCCCAGCGTGCGATAGCTTTCTACTGGATTCCTTTCTGTCTTGCCCCCTCCAGTCTCCCAAGGTCCCTCCCCCAGCGTGCGATAGCTTTCTACTGGATTCCCCTCTGTCTTCCCCTCTCCCAAGGTCCTTTCCCCAGCTTGCAATAGCTTTCTACTGGATTCCCCTCTGTCTTGCCCTCTCTGATATACCAACCTCCCTCCCCTCCCTCCCCCAGCGTGCGATAGCTTTCTACTGGATTCCTCTCTGTCCTGCCCCCTCTGGTCTCCCAAGGTCCTTTCCCCAGCGTGCGATAGCTTTCTACTGGATTCCTTTGTGTCTTGCCCCCTCCAGTCTCCCAAGGTCCTTTCCCCAGCGTGCGGTAGCTTTCTACTGGATTCCTTTCTGTCTTGCCCCCTCCAGTCTCCCAAGGTCCTTTCCCCAGCGTGCGATAGCTTTCTACTGGATTCCCCTCTGTCTTGCCCTCTCCGGTATCCCAACCTCCCTCCCCCAGAGTGCGATAGTTTTCTACTGGATTCCCCTCTGTCTTCCCCTCTCCCAAGGTCCTTTCCCCAGCGTGCGATAGCTTTCTACTGCATTCCCCTCTGTCCTGCCCCCTCTGGTCTCCCAAGGTCCTTTCCCCAACGTGCGATAGCTTTCTACTGGATTCCTTTCTGTCTTGCCCCCTCCAGTCTCCCAAGGTCCTTTCCCCAGCGTGCGATAGTTTTCTACTGGATTCCCCTCTGCCTTGCCCTCTCCGGTATCCCAACCTCCCTCCCCTAGCGTGCGATAGTTTTCTACTGGATTCCCCTCTGTCTTCCCCTCTCCCAAGGTCCTTTCCCCAGCTTGCAATAGCTTTCTACTGGATTCCCCTCTGTCTTGCCCTCTCTGATATACCAACCTCCCTCCCCTCCCTCCCCCAGCGTGCGATAGTTTTCTACTGGATTCCCCTCTGTCTTCCGCTCTCCGATATCCCAACCTCCCTCCCCCAGCGTGCGATAGCTTTCTACTGCATTCCCCTCTGTCCTGCCCCCTCTGGTCTCCCAAGGTCCTTTCCCCAGCGTGCGATAGCTTTCTACTGGATTCCTTTCTGTCTTGCCCCCTCTGGTCTCCCAAGGTCCTTTCCCCAGCGTGCGATAGCTTTCTACTGGATTCCCCTCTGTCTTGCCTCCTCCGGTCCCCCAAGCTCCCTCCCCCAGCGTGCGATAGCTTTCTACTGGATTCCCCTCTGTCTTGCCTCCTCCAGTCTGCCAACCTCCCTCCCCCAGCGTGCGATAGCTTTCTACTGGATTCCCCTCTGTCTTGCCCTCTCCGATATCCCAACCTCCCTCCCCCAGCGTGCAATAGCTTTCTACTGCATTCCCCTCTGTCCTGCCCCCTCTGGTCTCCTAAGGTCCTTTCCCCAGCGTGCGATAGCTTTCTACTGGATTCCTTTCTGTCTTGCCCCCTCCAGTCTCCCAAGGTCCCTCCCCCAGCGTGCGATAGCTTTCTACTGGATTCCCCTCTGTCTTGCCCTCTCCGGTATCCCAACCTCCCTCCCCCAGAGTGCGATAGTTTTCTACTGGATTCCTCTCTGTCCTGCCCCCTCCGGTCTCCCAAGGTCCTTTCCCCAGCGTGCGATAGCTTTCTACTGGATTCCCCTCTGTCTTGCCTCCTCCGGTCCCCCAAGCTCCCTCCCCCAGCGTGCGATAGCTTTCTACTGGATTCCCCTCTGTCTTGCCTCCTCCAGTCTGCCAACCTCCCTCCCCCAGCGTGCGATAGCTTTCTACTGGATTCCCCTCTGTCTTGCCCTCTCCGATATCCCAACCTCCCTCCCCCAGCGTGCAATAGCTTTCTACTGCATTCCCCTCTGTCCTGCCCCCTCTGGTCTCCCAAGGTCCTTTCCCCAGCGTGCGATAGCTTTCTACTGGATTCCTTTCTGTCTTGCCCCCTCCAGTCTCCCAACCTCCCTCCCCCAGAGTGCGATAGTTTTCTACTGGATTCCCCTCTGTCTTCCCCTCTCCCAAGGTCCTTTCCCCAGCGTGCAATAGTTTTCTACTGGATTCCCCTCTGTCTTGCCCTCTCCGATATCCCAACCTCCCTCCCCTCCCTCCCCCAGCGTGCAATAGTTTTCTACTGGATTCCCCTCTGTCTTGAGCTCTCCGATATCCCAACCTCCCTCCCCCAGCGTGCGATAGTTTTCTACTGGATTCCCCTCTGTCTTGCCCTCTCCGATATCCCAACCTCCCTCCCCTCCCTCCCCCAGCGTGCAATAGTTTTCTACTGGATTCCCCTCTGTCTTGCCCTCTCCCAAGGTCCTTTCCCCAGAGTGCGATAGCTTTCTACTGGATTCCCCTCTGTCTTGCCCTCTCCGATATCGCAACCTCCCTCCCCCAGCGTGCGATAGCTTTCTACTGCATTCCCCTCTGTCCTGCCCCCTCTGGTCTCCCAAGGTCCTTTCCCCAGCGTGCGATAGCTTTCTACTGGATTCCTTTCTGTCTTGCCCCCTCCAGTCTCCCAAGGTCCTTTCCCCAGCGTGCGATAGCTTTCTACTGGATTCCCCTCTGTCTTGCCTCCTCCGGTCCCCCAAGCTCCCTCCCCCAGCGTGCGATAGCTTTCTACTGGATTCCCCTCTGTCTTGCCCTCTCCGGTATCCCAACCTCCCTCCCCCAGAGTGCGATAGTTTTCTACTGGATTCCCCTCTGTCTTCCCCTCTCCCAAGGTCCTTTCCCCAGCGTGCAATAGTTTTCTACTGGATTCCCCTCTGTCTTGCCCTATCCGATATCCCAACCTCCCTCCCCTCCCTCCCCCAGCGTGCAATAGTTTTCTACTGGATTCCCCTCTGTCTTGCGCTCTCCGATATCCCAACCTCCCTCCCCCAGCGTGCGATAGTTTTCTACTGGATTCCCCTCTGTCTTGCCCTCTCCGATATCCCAACCTCCCTCCCCTCCCTCCCCCAGCGTGCAATAGTTTTCTACTGGATTCCCCTCTGTCTTGCCCTCTCCCAAGGTCCTTTCCCCAGCGTGCGATAGCTTTCTACTGGATTCCCCTCTGTCTTGCCCTCTCCGATATCCCAACCTCCCTCCCCCAGCGTGCGATAGCTTTCTACTGCATTCCCCTCTGTCCTGCCCCCTCTGGTCTCCCAAGGTCCTTTCCCCAGCGTGCGATAGCTTTCTACTGGATTCCTTTCTGTCTTGCCCTCTCCAGTCTCCCAAGGTCCTTTCCCCAGCGTGCGATAGCTTTCTACTGGATTCCCCTCTGTCTTGCCTCCTCCGGTCCCCCAAGCTCCCTCCCCCAGCGTGCGATAGCTTTCTACTGGATTCCCCTCTGTCTTGCCTCCTCCAGTCTGGCAACCTCCCTCCCCCAGCGTGCGATAGCTTTCTACTGGATTCCCCTCTGTCTTGCCCTCTCCGATATCCCAACCTCCCTCCCCCAGCGTGCAATAGCTTTCTACAGGATTCCCGTCTGTCCTGCCCCCTCTGGTCTCCCAAGGTCCTTTCCCCAGCGTGCGATAGCTTTCTACTGGATTCCTTTCTGTCTTGCCCCCTCCAGTCTCCCAAGGTCCCTCCCCCAGCTTGCGATAGCTTTCTACTGGATTCCCCTCTGTCTTGCCCTCTCCGGTATCCCAACCTCCCTCCCCTAGCGTGCGATAGCTTTCTACTGGATTCCCCTCTGTCTTGCCCTCTCCGATATCCCAACCTCTCTCCCCCAGCGTGCTATAGCTTTCTACTGCATTCCCCTCTGTCCTGCCCCCTCTGGTCTCCCAAGGTCCTTTCCCCAGCGTGCGATAGCTTTCTACTGGATTCCTTTCTGTCTTGCCCTCTCCGATATCCCAACCTCCCTCCCCCAGCGTGCGATAGTTTTCTACTGGATTCCCCTCTGTCTTGCCCTCTCCCAAGGTCCTTTCCCCAGCATGCGATAGCTTTCTACTGGATTCCTCTCTGTCTTGCCCCCTCCGGTCCCCCTCTGGTCTCCCAAGGTCCTTTCCCCAGCGTGCGATAGCTTTCTACTGGATTCCTTTCTGTCTTGCCCTCTCCGATATCCCAACCTCCCTCCCCCAGCGTGCGATAGTTTTCTACTGGATTCCCCTCTGTCTTGCCCTCTCCCAAGGTCCTTTCCCCAGCATGCGATAGCTTTCTACTGGATTCCTCTCTGTCTTGCCCTCTCCGATATCCCAACCTCCCTCCCCCAGAGTGCGATAGTTTTCTACTGGATTCCCCTCTGTCTTGCCCTCTCCCAAGGTCCTTTCCCCAGCATGCGATAGCTTTCTACTGGATTCCTCTCTGTCTTGCCCCCTCCGGTCCCCCAAGGTCCTTTCCCCAGCGTGCGATAGCTTTCTACTGGATTCCCCTCTGTCTTGCCCTCTCCGATATACCAACCTCCCTCCCCCAGCGTGCGATAGCTTTCTACTGGATTCCCCTCTGTCTTGCCCTCTCCGATATCCCAACCTCCCTCCCCCAGCGTGCAATAGCTTTCTACAGGATTCCCGTCTGTCCTGCCCCCTCTGGTCTCCCAAGGTCCTTTCCCCAGCGTGCGATAGCTTTCTACTGGATTCCTTTCTGTCTTGCCCCCTCCAGTCTCCCAAGGTCCCTCCCCCAGCTTGCGATAGCTTTCTACTGGATTCCCCTCTGTCTTGCCCTCTCCGATATCCCAACCTCTCTCCCCCAGCGTGCTATAGCTTTCTACTGCATTCCCCTCTGTCCTGCCCCCTCTGGTCTCCCAAGGTCCTTTCCCCAGCGTGCGATAGCTTTCTACTGGATTCCTTTCTGTCTTGCCCTCTCCGATATCCCAACCTCCCTCCCCCAGCGTGCGATAGCTTTCTACTGGATTCCCCTCTGTCTTGCCCTCTCCGATATCCCAACCTCTCTCCCCCAGCGTGCTATAGCTTTCTACTGCATTCCCCTCTGTCCTGCCCCCTCTGGTCTCCCAAGGTCCTTTCCCCAGCGTGCGATAGCTTTCTACTGGATTCCTCTCTGTCTTGCCCTCTCCGATATCCCAACCTCCCTCCCCCAGAGTGCGATAGTTTTCTACTGGATTCCCCTCTGTCTTGCCCTCTCCCAAGGTCCTTTCCCCAGCATGCGATAGCTTTCTACTGGATTCCTCTCTGTCTTGCCCCCTCCGGTCCCCCAAGGTCCTTTCCCCAGCGTGCGATAGCTTTCTACTGGATTCCCCTCTGTCTTGCCCTCTCCGATATACCAACCTCCCTCCCCCAGCGTGCGATAGCTTTCTACTGGATTCCCCTCTGTCTTGCCCTCTCCGATATCCCAACCTCCCTCCCCCAGCGTGCAATAGCTTTCTACAGGATTCCCGTCTGTCCTGCCCCCTCTGGTCTCCCAAGGTCCTTTCCCCAGCGTGCGATAGCTTTCTACTGGATTCCTTTCTGTCTTGCCCCCTCCAGTCTCCCAAGGTCCCTCCCCCAGCTTGCGATAGCTTTCTACTGGATTCCCCTCTGTCTTGCCCTCTCCGATATCCCAACCTCTCTCCCCCAGCGTGCTATAGCTTTCTACTGCATTCCCCTCTGTCCTGCCCCCTCTGGTCTCCCAAGGTCCTTTCCCCAGCGTGCGATAGCTTTCTACTGGATTCCTTAATGTCTTGCCCTCTCCGATATCCCAACCTCCCTCCCCCAGCGTGCGATAGTTTTCTACTGGATTCCCCTCTGTCTTGCCCTCTCCCAAGGTCCTTTCCCCAGCGTGCGATAGCTTTCTACTGGATTCCCCTCTGTCTTGCCCTCTCCGATATCCCAACCTCCCTCCCCCAGAGTGCGATAGTTTTCTACTGGATTCCCCTCTGTCTTGCCCTCTCCCAAGGTCCTTTCCCCAGCGTGCGATAGCTTTCTACTGGATTCCCCTCTGTCTTGCCCTCTCCGATATACCAACCTCCCTCCCCCAGCGTGCGATAGTTTTCTACTGGATTCCCCTCTGTCTTGCCCTCTCCGATACACCAACCTCCCTCCCCTCCCTCCCCCAGCTGCGATAGTATTCTACTGGATTCCCCTCTGTCTTGCCCTCTCCCAAGGTCCTTTCCCCAGCGTGCGATAGCTTTCTACTGGATTCCCCTCTGTCTTGCCCTCTCCGATATCCCAACCTCCCTCCCCCAGCGTGCGATAGCTTTCTACTGCATTCCCCTCTGTCCTGCCCCCTCTGGTCTCCCAAGGTCCTTTCCCCAGCGTGCGATAGCTTTCTACTGGATTCCTTTCTGTCTTGCCCCCTCCAGTCTCCCAAGGTCCTTTCCCCAGCGTGCGGTAGCTTTCTACTGGATTCCTCTCTGTCCTGCCCCCTCTGGTCTCCCAAGGTCCTTTCCCCAGCGTGCGATAGCTTTCTACTGGATTCCCCTCTGTCTTGCCTCCTCCGGTCCCCCAAGCTCCCTCCCCCAGCGTGCGATAGCTTTCTACTGGATTCCCCTCTGTCTTGCCTCCTCCAGTCTGCCAACCTCCCTCCCCCAGCGTGCGATAGCTTTCGACTGGATTCCCCTCTGTCTTGCCCTCTCCGATATCCCAACCTCCCTCTCCCAGCGTGCAATAGCTTTCTACTGGATTCCCCTCTGTCCTGCCCCCTCTGGTCTCCCAAGGTCCTTTCCCCAGCGTGCGATAGCTTTCTACTGGATTCCTTTCTGTCTTGCCCCCTCCAGTCTCCCAAGGTCCCTCCCCCAGCTTGCGATAGCTTTCTACTGGATTCCCCTCTGTCTTGCCCTCTCCGATATCCCAACCTCTCTCCCCCAGCGTGCTATAGCTTTCTACTGCATTCCCCTCTGTCCTGCCCCCTCTGGTCTCCCAAGGTCCTTTCCCCAGCGTGCGATAAATTTCTACTGGATTCCTTTCTGTCTTGCCCCCTCCAGTCTCCCAAGGTCCTTTCCCCAGCGTGCGGTAGCTTTCTACTGGATTCCTCTCTGTCCTGCCCCCTCTGGTCTCCCAAGGTCCTTTCCCCAGCGTGCGATAGCTTTCTACTGGATTCCCCTCTGTCTTGCCTCCTCCGGTCCCCCAAGCTCCCTCCCCCAGCGTGCGATAGCTTTCTACTGGATTCCCCTCTGTCTTGCCTCCTCCAGTCTGCCAACCTCCCTCCCCCAGCGTGCGATAGCTTTCTACTGGATTCCCCTCTGTCTTGCCCTCTCCGATATCCCAACCTCCCTCCCCCAGCGTGCAATAGCTTTCTACTGGATTCCCCTCTGTCCTGCCCCCTCTGGTCTCCCAAGGTCCTTTCCCCAGCGTGCGATAGCTTTCTACTGGATTCCTTTCTGTCTTGCCCCCTCCACTCTCCCAAGATCCCTCCCCCAGCGTGCGATAGCTTTCTACTGGATTCCCCTCTGTCTTCCCCTCTCCCAAGGTCCTTTCCCCAGCGTGCAATAGCTTTCTACTGGATTCCCCTCTATCTTGCCCTCTCCGATATCCCAACCTCCCTCCCCCAGCGTGCGATAGTTTTCTACTGGATTCCCCTCTGTCTTGCCCTCTCCGATATCCCAACCTCCCTCCCCCAGCGTGCGATAGTTTTCTACTGGATTCCCCTCTGTCTTGCCCTCTCCGATATCCCAACCTCCCTCCCCTCCCTCCCCCAGCGTGCAATAGTTTTCTACTGGATTCCCCTCTGTCTTGCCCTCTCCCAAGGTCCTTTCCCCAGCGTGCGATAGCTTTCTACTGGATTCCCCTCTGTCTTGCCCTCTCCGATATCCCAACCTCCCTCCCCCAGCGTGCGATAGCTTTCTACTGCATTCCCCTCTGTCCTGCCCCCTCTGGTCTCCCAAGGTCCTTTCCCCAGCGTGCGATAGCTTTCTACTGGATTCCTTTCTGTCTTGCCCCCTCCAGTCTCCCAAGGTCCTTTCCCCAGCGTGCGATAGCTTTCTACTGGATTCCCCTCTGTCTTGCCTCCTCCGGTCCCCCAAGCTCCCTCCCCCAGCGTGCGATAGCTTTCTACTGGATTCCCCTCTGTCTTGCCTCCTCCAGTCTGCCAACCTCCCTCCCCCAGCGTGCGATAGTTTTCTACTGGATTCCCCTCTGTCTTGCCCTCTCCGATATCCCAACCTCCCTCCCCTCCCTCCCCTCCCTCCCCCAGCGTGCTATAGTTTTCTACTGGATTCCCCTCTGTCTTGCCCTCTCCGATATCCCAACCTCCCTCCCCCAGCGTGCGATAGTTTTCTACTGGATTCCCCTCTGTCTTGCCCTCTCCCAAGGTCCTTTCCCCAGCGTGCGATAGCTTTCTACTGGATTCCCCTCTGTCTTGCCCTCTCCGATATCCCAACCTCCCTCCCCCAGCGTGCGATAGCTTTCTACTGGATTCCCCTCTGTCTTGCCCTCTCCGGTCCCCCAAGGTCCTTTCCCCAGCGTGCGATAGCTTTCTACTGGATTCCCCTCTGTCTTGCCCTCTCCGATATACCAACCTCCCTCCCCCAGCGTGCGATAGTTTTCTACTGGATTCCCCTCTGTCTTGCCTCCTCCAGTCTGCCAACCTCCCTCCCCCAGCGTGCGATAGCTTTCTACTGGATTCCCCTCTGTCTTGCCCTCTCCCAAGGTCCTTTCCCCAGCGTGCGAAAGCTTTCTACTGGATTCCCCTCTGTCTTCCCCTCTCCCAAGGTCCTTTCCCCAGCGTGCAATAGCTTTCTACTGGATTCCCCTCTATCTTGCCCTCTCCTATATCCCAACCTCCCTCCCCCAGCGTGCGATAGCTTTCTACTGCATTCCCCTCTGTCCTGCCCCCTCTGGTCTCCCAAGGTCTTTCCCCAACGTGCGATAGCTTTCTACTGGATTCCTTTCTGTCTTGCCCCCTCCAGTCTCCCAAGGTCCTTTCCCCAGCGTGCGATAGTTTTCTACTGGATTCCCCTCTGCCTTGCCCTCTCCCAAGGTCCTTTCCCCAGTGTGCGATAGCTTTCTACTGGATTCCCCTCTGTCTTGCCCTCTCAGATATCCCAACCTCCCTCCCCTCCCTCCCCCAGCGTGCTATAGTTTTCTAATGGATTCCCCTCTGTCTTGCCCTCTCCGATATCCCAACCTCCCTCCCCCAGCGTGCAATAGTTTTCTACTGGATTCCCCTCTGTCTTGCCCTCTCCCAAGGTCCTTTCCCCAGCGTGCGATAGCTTTCTACTGGATTCCCCTCTGTCTTGCCCTCTCCGATATCCCAACCTCCCTCCCCCAGCGTGCGATAGCTTTCTACTGCATTCCCCTCTGTCCTGCCCCCTCTGGTCTCCCAAGGTCCTTTCCCCAGCGTGCGATAGCTTTCTACTGGATTCCTTTCTGTCTTGCCCCCTCCAGTCTCCCAAGGTCCTTTCCCCAGCGTGCGATAGCTTTCTACTGGATTCCCCTCTGTCTTGCCTCCTCCGGTCCCCCAAGCTCCCTCCCCCAGCGTGCGATAGCTTTCTACTGGATTCCCCTCTGTCTTGCCTCCTCCAGTCTGGCAACCTCCCTCCCCCAGCGTGCGATAGCTTTCTACTGGATTCCCCTCTGTCTTGCCCTCTCCGATATCCCAACCTCCCTCCCCCAGCGTGCAATAGCTTTCTACAGGATTCCCGTCTGTCCTGCCCCCTCTGGTCTCCCAAGGTCCTTTCCCCAGCGTGCGATAGCTTTCTACTGGATTCCTTTCTGTCTTGCCCCCTCCAGTCTCCCAAGGTCCCTCCCCCAGCTTGCGATAGCTTTCTACTGGATTCCCCTCTGTCTTGCCCTCTCCGGTATCCCAACCTCCCTCCCCTAGCGTGCGATAGCTTTCTACTGGATTCCCCTCTGTCTTGCCCTCTCCGATATCCCAACCTCTCTCCCCCAGCGTGCTATAGCTTTCTACTGCATTCCCCTCTGTCCTGCCCCCTCTGGTCTCCCAAGGTCCTTTCCCCAGCGTGCGATAGCTTTCTACTGGATTCCTTTCTGTCTTGCCCTCTCCGATATCCCAACCTCCCTCCCCCAGCGTGCGATAGTTTTCTACTGGATTCCCCTCTGTCTTGCCCTCTCCCAAGGTCCTTTCCCCAGCATGCGATAGCTTTCTACTGGATTCCTCTCTGTCTTGCCCCCTCCGGTCCCCCAAGGTCCTTTCCCCAGCGTGCGATAGCTTTCTACTGGATTCCCCTCTGTCTTGCCCTCTCCGATATACCAACCTCCCTCCCCCAGCGTGCGATAGCTTTCTACTGGATTCCCCTCTGTCTTGCCCTCTCCGATATCCCAACCTCCCTCCCCCAGCGTGCAATAGCTTTCTACAGGATTCCCGTCTGTCCTGCCCCCTCTGGTCTCCCAAGGTCCTTTCCCCAGCGTGCGATAGCTTTCTACTGGATTCCTTTCTGTCTTGCCCCCTCCAGTCTCCCAAGGTCCCTCCCCCAGCTTGCGATAGCTTTCTACTGGATTCCCCTCTGTCTTGCCCTCTCCGATATCCCAACCTCTCTCCCCCAGCGTGCTATAGCTTTCTACTGCATTCCCCTCTGTCCTGCCCCCTCTGGTCTCCCAAGGTCCTTTCCCCAGCGTGCGATAGCTTTCTACTGGATTCCTTTCTGTCTTGCCCTCTCCGATATCCCAACCTCCCTCCCCCAGCGTGCGATAGCTTTCTACTGGATTCCCCTCTGTCTTGCCCTCTCCGATATCCCAACCTCTCTCCCCCAGCGTGCTATAGCTTTCTACTGCATTCCCCTCTGTCCTGCCCCCTCTGGTCTCCCAAGGTCCTTTCCCCAGCGTGCGATAGCTTTCTACTGGATTCCTCTCTGTCTTGCCCTCTCCGATATCCCAACCTCCCTCCCCCAGAGTGCGATAGTTTTCTACTGGATTCCCCTCTGTCTTGCCCTCTCCCAAGGTCCTTTCCCCAGCATGCGATAGCTTTCTACTGGATTCCTCTCTGTCTTGCCCCCTCCGGTCCCCCAAGGTCCTTTCCCCAGCGTGCAATAGCTTTCTACTGGATTCCCCTCTGTCTTGCCCTCTCCGATATACCAACCTCCCTCCCCCAGCGTGCGATAGCTTTCTACTGGATTCCCCTCTGTCTTGCCCTCTCCGATATCCCAACCTCCCTCCCCCAGCGTGCAATAGCTTTCTACAGGATTCCCGTCTGTCCTGCCCCCTCTGGTCTCCCAAGGTCCTTTCCCCAGCGTGCGATAGCTTTCTACTGGATTCCCGTCTGTCCTGCCCCCTCTGGTCTCCCAAGGTCCTTTCCCCAGCGTGCGATAGCTTTCTACTGGATTCCTTTCTGTCTTGCCCCCTCCAGTCTCCCAAGGTCCCTCCCCCAGCTTGCGATAGCTTTCTACTGGATTCCCCTCTGTCTTGCCCTCTCCGATATCCCAACCTCTCTCCCCCAGCGTGCTATAGCTTTCTACTGCATTCCCCTCTGTCCTGCCCCCTCTGGTCTCCCAAGGTCCTTTCCCCAGCGTGCGATAGCTTTCTACTGGATTCCTTTCTGTCTTGCCCTCTCCGATATCCCAACCTCCCTCCCCCAGCGTGCGATAGCTTTCTACTGGATTCCCCTCTGTCTTGCCCTCTCCGATATCCCAACCTCTCTCCCCCAGCGTGCTATAGCTTTCTACTGCATTCCCCTCTGTCCTGCCCCCTCTGGTCTCCCAAGGTCCTTTCCCCAGCGTGCGATAGCTTTCTACTGGATTCCTCTCTGTCTTGCCCTCTCCGATATCCCAACCTCCCTCCCCCAGAGTGCGATAGTTTTCTACTGGATTCCCCTCTGTCTTGCCCTCTCCCAAGGTCCTTTCCCCAGCATGCGATAGCTTTCTACTGGATTCCTCTCTGTCTTGCCCCCTCCGGTCCCCCAAGGTCCTTTCCCCAGCGTGCAATAGCTTTCTACTGGATTCCCCTCTGTCTTGCCCTCTCCGATATACCAACCTCCCTCCCCCAGCGTGCGATAGCTTTCTACTGGATTCCCCTCTGTCTTGCCCTCTCCGATATCCCAACCTCCCTCCCCCAGCGTGCAATAGCTTTCTACAGGATTCCCGTCTGTCCTGCCCCCTCTGGTCTCCCAAGGTCCTTTCCCCAGCGTGCGATAGCTTTCTACTGGATTCCTTTCTGTCTTGCCCCCTCCAGTCTCCCAAGGTCCCTCCCCCAGCTTGCGATAGCTTTCTACTGGATTCCCCTCTGTCTTGCCCTCTCCGATATCCCAACCTCTCTCCCCCAGCGTGCTATAGCTTTCTACTGCATTCCCCTCTGTCCTGCCCCCTCTGGTCTCCCAAGGTCCTTTCCCCAGCGTGCGATAGCTTTCTACTGGATTCCTTTCTGTCTTGCCCTCTCCGATATCCCAACCTCCCTCCCCCAGCGTGCGATAGTTTTCTACTGTATTCCCCTCTGTCTTGCCCTCTCCCAAGGTCCTTTCCCCAGCATGCGATAGCTTTCTACTGGATTCCTCTCTGTCTTGCCCTCTCCGATATCCCAACCTCCCTCCCCCAGAGTGCGATAGTTTTCTACTGGATTCCCCTCTGTCTTGCCCTCTCCCAAGGTCCTTTCCCCAGCATGCGATAGCTTTCTACTGGATTCCTCTCTGTCTTGCCCCCTCCGGTCCCCCAAGGTCCTTTCCCCAGCGTGCGATAGCTTTCTACTGGATTCCCCTCTGTCTTGCCCTCTCCGATATACCAACCTCCCTCCCCCAGCGTGCGATAGCTTTCTACTGGATTCCCCTCTGTCTTGCCCTCTCCGATATCCCAACCTCCCTCCCCCAGCGTGCAATAGCTTTCTACAGGATTCCCGTCTGTCCTGCCCCCTCTGGTCTCCCAAGGTCCTTTCCCCAGCGTGCGATAGCTTTCTACTGGATTCCTTTCTGTCTTGCCCCCTCCAGTCTCCCAAGGTCCCTCCCCCAGCTTGCGATAGCTTTCTACTGGATTCCCCTCTGTCTTGCCCTCTCCGATATCCCAACCTCTCTCCCCCAGCGTGCTATAGCTTTCTACTGCATTCCCCTCTGTCCTGCCCCCTCTGGTCTCCCAAGGTCCTTTCCCCAGCGTGCGATAGCTTTCTACTGGATTCCTTTCTGTCTTGCCCTCTCCGATATCCCAACCTCCCTCCCCCAGCGTGCGATAGCTTTCTACTGGATTCCCCTCTGTCTTGCCCTCTCCGATATCCCAACCTCTCTCCCCCAGCGTGCTATAGCTTTCTACTGCATTCCCCTCTGTCCTGCCCCCTCTGGTCTCCCAAGGTCCTTTCCCCAGCGTGCGATAGCTTTCTACTGGATTCCTCTCTGTCTTGCCCTCTCCGATATCCCAACCTCCCTCCCCCAGAGTGCGATAGTTTTCTACTGGATTCCCCTCTGTCTTGCCCTCTCCCAAGGTCCTTTCCCCAGCATGCGATAGCTTTCTACTGGATTCCTCTCTGTCTTGCCCCCTCCGGTCCCCCAAGGTCCTTTCCCCAGCGTGCGATAGCTTTCTACTGGATTCCCCTCTGTCTTGCCCTCTCCGATATACCAACCTCCCTCCCCCAGCGTGCGATAGCTTTCTACTGGATTCCCCTCTGTCTTGCCCTCTCTGATATCCCAACCTCCCTCCCCCAGCGTGCAATAGCTTTCTACAGGATTCCCGTCTGTCCTGCCCCCTCTGGTCTCCCAAGGTCCTTTCCCCAGCGTGCGATAGCTTTCTACTGGATTCCTTTCTGTCTTGCCCCCTCCAGTCTCCCAAGGTCCCTCCCCCAGCTTGCGATAGCTTTCTACTGGATTCCCCTCTGTCTTGCCCTCTCCGATATCCCAACCTCTCTCCCCCAGCGTGCTATAGCTTTCTACTGCATTCCCCTCTGTCCTGCCCCCTCTGGTCTCCCAAGGTCCTTTCCCCAGCGTGCGATAGCTTTCTACTGGATTCCTTTCTGTCTTGCCCTCTCCGATATCCCAACCTCCCTCCCCCAGCGTGCGATAGTTTTCTACTGGATTCCCCTCTGTCTTGCCCTCTCCCAAGGTCCTTTCCCCAGCGTGCGATAGCTTTCTACTGGATTCCCCTCTGTCTTGCCCTCTCCGATATCCCAACCTCCCTCCCCCAGAGTGCGATAGTTTTCTACTGGATTCCCCTCTGTCTTGCCCTCTCCCAAGGTCCTTTCCCCAGCGTGCGATAGCTTTCTACTGGATTCCCCTCTGTCTTGCCCTCTCCGATATACCAACCTCCCTCCCCCAGCGTGCGATAGTTTTCTACTGGATTCCCCTCTGTCTTGCCCTCTCCGATACACCAACCTCCCTCCCCTCCCTCCCCCAGCTGCGATAGTTTTCTACTGGATTCCCCTCTGTCTTGCCCTCTCCGATATCCCAACCTCCCTCCCCCAGCGTGCGATAGCTTTCTACTGCATTCCCCTCTGTCCTGCCCCCTCTGGTCTCCCAAGGTCCTTTCCCCAGCGTGCGATAGCTTTCTACTGGATTCCTTTCTGTCTTGCCCCCTCCAGTCTCCCAAGGTCCTTTCCCCAGCGTGCGGTAGCTTTCTACTGGATTCCTCTCTGTCCTGCCCCCTCTGGTCTCCCAAGGTCCTTTCCCCAGCGTGCGATAGCTTTCTACTGGATTCCCCTCTGTCTTGCCTCCTCCGGTCCCCCAAGCTCCCTCCCCCAGCGTGCGATAGCTTTCTACTGGATTCCCCTCTGTCTTGCCTCCTCCAGTCTGCCAACCTCCCTCCCCCAGCGTGCGATAGCTTTCGACTGGATTCCCCTCTGTCTTGCCCTCTCCGATATCCCAACCTCCCTCTCCCAGCGTGCAATAGCTTTCTACTGGATTCCCCTCTGTCCTGCCCCCTCTGGTCTCCCAAGGTCCTTTCCCCAGCGTGCGATAGCTTTCTACTGGATTCCTTTCTGTCTTGCCCCCTCCAGTCTCCCAAGGTCCCTCCCCCAGCGTGCGATAGCTTTCTACTGGATTCCCCTCTGTCTTGCCCTCTCCGGTATCCCAACCTCCCTCCCCCAGAGTGCGATAGTTTTCTACTGGATTCCCCTCTGTCTTCCCCTCTCCCAAGGTCCTTTCCCCAGCTTGCAATAGCTTTCTACTGGATTCCCCTCTGTCTTGCCCTCTCTGATATACCAACCTCCCTCCCCTCCCTCCCCCAGCGTGCGATAGTTTTCTACTGGATTCCCCTCTGTCTTCCGCTCTCCGATATCCCAACCTCCCTCCCCCAGCGTGCGATAGCTTTCTACTGCATTCCCCTCTGTCCTGCCCCCTCTGGTCTCCCAAGGTCCTTTCCCCAGCGTGCGATAGCTTTCTACTGGATTCCTTTCTGTCTTGCCCCCTCCAGTCTCCCAAGGTCCCTCCCCCAGCTTGCGATAGCTTTCTACTGGATTCCCCTCTGTCTTGCCCTCTCCGGTATCCCAACCTCCCTCCCCTAGCGTGCGATAGCTTTCTACTGGATTCCCCTCTGTCTTGCCCTCTCCGATATCCCAACCTCTCTCCCCCAGCGTGCTATAGCTTTCTACTGCATTCCCCTCTGTCCTGCCCCCTCTGGTCTCCCAAGGTCCTTTCCCCAGCGTGCGATAGCTTTCTACTGGATTCCTTTCTGTCTTGCCCTCTCCGATATCCCAACCTCCCTCCCCCAGCGTGCGATAGTTTTCTACTGGATTCCCCTCTGTCTTGCCCTCTCCCAAGGTCCTTTCCCCAGCATGCGATAGCTTTCTACTGGATTCCTCTCTGTCTTGCCCCCTCCGGTCCCCCTCTGGTCTCCCAAGGTCCTTTCCCCAGCGTGCGATAGCTTTCTACTGGATTCCTTTCTGTCTTGCCCTCTCCGATATCCCAACCTCCCTCCCCCAGAGTGCGATAGTTTTCTACTGGATTCCCCTCTGTCTTGCCCTCTCCCAAGGACCTTTCCCCAGCATGCGATAGCTTTCTACTGGATTCCTCTCTGTCTTGCCCCCTCCGGTCCCCCAAGGTCCTTTCCCCAGCGTGCGATAGCTTTCTACTGGATTCCCCTCTGTCTTGCCCTCTCCGATATACCAACCTCCCTCCCCCAGCGTGCGATAGCTTTCTACTGGATTCCCCTCTGTCTTGCCCTCTCCGATATCCCAACCTCCCTCCCCCAGCGTGCAATAGCTTTCTACAGGATTCCCGTCTGTCCTGCCCCCTCTGGTCTCCCAAGGTCCTTTCCCCAGCGTGCGATAGCTTTCTACTGGATTCCTTTCTGTCTTGCCCCCTCCAGTCTCCCAAGGTCCCTCCCCCAGCTTGCGATAGCTTTCTACTGGATTCCCCTCTGTCTTGCCCTCTCGGATATCCCAACCTGTCTCCCCCAGCGTGCTATAGCTTTCTACTGCATTCCCCTCTGTCCTGCCCCCTCTGGTCTCCCAAGGTCCTTTCCCCAGCGTGCGATAGCTTTCTACTGGATTCCTTTCTGTCTTGCCCTCTCCGATATCCCAACCTCCCTCCCCCAGCGTGCGATAGCTTTCTACTGGATTCCCCTCTGTCTTGCCCTCTCCCAAGGTCCTTTCCCCAGCGTGCGATAGCTTTCTACTGGATTCCCCTCTGTCTTGCCCTCTCCGATATCCCAACCTCCCTCCCCCAGAGTGCGATAGTTTTCTACTGGATTCCCCTCTGTCTTGCCCTCTCCCAAGGTCCTTTCCCCAGCGTGCGATAGCTTTCTACTGGATTCCCCTCTGTCTTGCCCTCTCCGATATACCAACCTCCCTCCCCCAGCGTGCGATAGTTTTCTACTGGATTCCCCTCTGTCTTGCCCTCTCCGATACACCAACCTCCCTCCCCTCCCTCCCCCAGCTGCGATAGTTTTCTACTGGATTCCCCTCTGTCTTGCCCTCTCCGATATCCCAACCTCCCTCCCCCAGCGTGCGATAGCTTTCTACTGCATTCCCCTCTGTCCTGCCCCCTCTGGTCTCCCAAGGTCCTTTCCCCAGCGTGCGATAGCTTTCTACTGGATTCCTTTCTGTCTTGCCCCCTCCAGTCTCCCAAGGTCCTTTCCCCAGCGTGCGGTAGCTTTCTACTGGATTCCTCTCTGTCCTGCCCCCTCTGGTCTCCCAAGGTCCTTTCCCCAGCGTGCGATAGCTTTCTACTGGATTCCCCTCTGTCTTGCCTCCTCCGGTCCCCCAAGCTCCCTCCCCCAGCGTGCGATAGCTTTCTACTGGATTCCCCTCTGTCTTGCCTCCTCCAGTCTGCCAACCTCCCTCCCCCAGCGTGCGATAGCTTTCGACTGGATTCCCCTCTGTCTTGCCCTCTCCGATATCCCAACCTCCCTCTCCCAGCGTGCAATAGCTTTCTACTGGATTCCCCTCTGTCCTGCCCCCTCTGGTCTCCCAAGGTCCTTTCCCCAGCGTGCGATAGCTTTCTACTGGATTCCTTTCTGTCTTGCCCCCTCCAGTCTCCCAAGGTCCCTCCCCCAGCGTGCGATAGCTTTCTACTGGATTCCCCTCTGTCTTGCCCTCTCCGGTATCCCAACCTCCCTCCCCCAGAGTGCGATAGTTTTCTACTGGATTCCCCTCTGTCTTCCCCTCTCCCAAGGTCCTTTCCCCAGCTTGCAATAGCTTTCTACTGGATTCCCCTCTGTCTTGCCCTCTCTGATATACCAACCTCCCTCCCCTCCCTCCCCCAGCGTGCGATAGTTTTCTACTGGATTCCCCTCTGTCTTCCGCTCTCCGATATCCCAACCTCCCTCCCCCAGCGTGCGATAGCTTTCTACTGCATTCCCCTCTGTCCTGCCCCCTCTGGTCTCCCAAGGTCCTTTCCCCAGCGTGCGATAGCTTTCTACTGGATTCCTTTCTGTCTTGCCCCCTCCAGTCTCCCAAGGTCCCTCCCCCAGCTTGCGATAGCTTTCTACTGGATTCCCCTCTGTCTTGCCCTCTCCGGTATCCCAACCTCCCTCCCCTAGCGTGCGATAGCTTTCTACTGGATTCCCCTCTGTCTTGCCCTCTCCGATATCCCAACCTCTCTCCCCCAGCGTGCTATAGCTTTCTACTGCATTCCCCTCTGTCCTGCCCCCTCTGGTCTCCCAAGGTCCTTTCCCCAGCGTGCGATAGCTTTCTACTGGATTCCTTTCTGTCTTGCCCTCTCCGATATCCCAACCTCCCTCCCCCAGCGTGCGATAGTTTTCTACTGGATTCCCCTCTGTCTTGCCCTCTCCCAAGGTCCTTTCCCCAGCATGCGATAGCTTTCTACTGGATTCCTCTCTGTCTTGCCCCCTCCGGTCCCCCTCTGGTCTCCCAAGGTCCTTTCCCCAGCGTGCGATAGCTTTCTACTGGATTCCTTTCTGTCTTGCCCTCTCCGATATCCCAACCTCCCTCCCCCAGAGTGCGATAGTTTTCTACTGGATTCCCCTCTGTCTTGCCCTCTCCCAAGGACCTTTCCCCAGCATGCGATAGCTTTCTACTGGATTCCTCTCTGTCTTGCCCCCTCCGGTCCCCCAAGGTCCTTTCCCCAGCGTGCGATAGCTTTCTACTGGATTCCCCTCTGTCTTGCCCTCTCCGATATACCAACCTCCCTCCCCCAGCGTGCGATAGCTTTCTACTGGATTCCCCTCTGTCTTGCCCTCTCCGATATCCCAACCTCCCTCCCCCAGCGTGCAATAGCTTTCTACAGGATTCCCGTCTGTCCTGCCCCCTCTGGTCTCCCAAGGTCCTTTCCCCAGCGTGCGATAGCTTTCTACTGGATTCCTTTCTGTCTTGCCCCCTCCAGTCTCCCAAGGTCCCTCCCCCAGCTTGCGATAGCTTTCTACTGGATTCCCCTCTGTCTTGCCCTCTCGGATATCCCAACCTGTCTCCCCCAGCGTGCTATAGCTTTCTACTGCATTCCCCTCTGTCCTGCCCCCTCTGGTCTCCCAAGGTCCTTTCCCCAGCGTGCGATAGCTTTCTACTGGATTCCTTTCTGTCTTGCCCTCTCCGATATCCCAACCTCCCTCCCCCAGCGTGCGATAGCTTTCTACTGGATTCCCCTCTGTCTTGCCCTCTCCCAAGGTCCTTTCCCCAGCGTGCGATAGCTTTCTACTGGATTCCCCTCTGTCTTGCCCTCTCCGATATCCCAACCTCCCTCCCCCAGAGTGCGATAGTTTTCTACTGGATTCCCCTCTGTCTTGCCCTCTCCCAAGGTCCTTTCCCCAGCGTGCGATAGCTTTCTACTGGATTCCCCTCTGTCTTGCCCTCTCCGATATACCAACCTCCCTCCCCCAGCGTGCGATAGTTTTCTACTGGATTCCCCTCTGTCTTGCCCTCTCCGATACACCAACCTCCCTCCCCTCCCTCCCCCAGCTGCGATAGTTTTCTACTGGATTCCCCTCTGTCTTGCCCTCTCCCAAGGTCCTTTCCCCAGCGTGCGATAGCTTTCTACTGGATTCCCCTCTGTCTTGCCCTCTCCGATATCCCAACCTCCCTCCCCCAGCGTGCGATAGCTTTCTACTGCATTCCCCTCTGTCCTGCCCCCTCTGGTCTCCCAAGGTCCTTTCCCCAGCGTGCGATAGCTTTCTACTGGATTCCTTTCTGTCTTGCCCCCTCCAGTCTCCCAAGGTCCTTTCCCCAGCGTGCGGTAGCTTTCTACTGGATTCCTCTCTGTCCTGCCCCCTCCGGTCTCCCAAGGTCCTTTCCCCAGCGTGCGATAGCTTTCTACTGGATTCCCCTCTGTCTTGCCTCCTCCGGTCCCCCAAGCTCCCTCCCCCAGCGTGCGATAGCTTTCTACTGGATTCCCCTCTGTCTTGCCTCCTCCAGTCTGCCAACCTCCCTCCCCCAGCGTGCGATAGCTTTCGACTGGATTCCCCTCTGTCTTGCCCTCTCCGATATCCCAACCTCCCTCTCCCAGCGTGCAATAGCTTTCTACTGGATTCCCCTCTGTCCTGCCCCCTCTGGTCTCCCAAGGTCCTTTCCCCAGCGTGCGATAGCTTTCTACTGGATTCCTTTCTGTCTTGCCCCCTCCAGTCTCCCAAGGTCCCTCCCCCAGCTTGCGATAGCTTTCTACTGGATTCCCCTCTGTCTTGCCCTCTCCGATATCCCAACCTCCCTCCCCCAGCGTGCGATAGTTTTCTACTGGATTCCCCTCTGTCTTGCCCTCTCCGATATCCCAACCTCCCTCCCCCAGCGTGCTATAGTTTTCTACTGGATTCCCCTCTGTCTTGCCCTCTCCGATATCCCAACCTCCCTCCCCTCCCTCCCCCAGCGTGCAATAGTTTTCTACTGGATTCCCCTCTGTCTTGCCCTCTCCCAAGGTCCTTTCCCCAGCGTGCGATAGCTTTCTACTGGATTCCCCTCTGTCTTGCCCTCTCCGATATCCCAACCTCCCTCCCCCAGCGTGCGATAGTTTTCTACTGGATTCCCCTCTGTCTTGCCCTCTCCGATATCCCAACCTCCCTCCCCCAGCGTGCGATAGTTTTCTACTGGATTCCCCTCTGTCTTGCCCTCTCCGATATCCCAACCTCCCTCCCCTCCCTCCCCCAGCGTGCAATAGTTTTCTACTGGATTCCCCTCTGTCTTGCCCTCTCCCAAGGTCCTTTCCCCAGCGTGCGATAGCTTTCTACTGGATTCCTTTCTGTCTTGCCCCCTCCACTCTCCCAAGGTCCCTCCCCCAGCGTGCGATAGCTTTCTACTGGATTCCCCTCTGTCTTGCCCTCTCCCAAGGTCCTTTCCCCAGCGTGCAATAGCTTTCTACTGGATTCCCCTCTATCTTGCCCTCTCCGATATCCCAACCTCCCTCCCCCAGCGTGCGATAGTTTTCTGCTGGATTCCCCTCTGTCTTGCCCTCTCCGATATCCCAACCTCCCTCCCCCAGCGTGCGATAGTTTTCTACTGGATTCCCCTCTGTCTTGCCCTCTCCGATATCCCAACCTCCCTCCCCTCCCTCCCCCAGCGTGCAATAGTTTTCTACTGGATTCCCCTCTGTCTTGCCCTCTCCCAAGGTCCTTTCCCCAGCGTGCGATAGCTTTCTACTGCATTCCCCTCTGTCCTGCCCCCTCTGGTCTCCCAAGGTCCTTTCCCCAGCGTGTGATAGCTTTCTACTGGATTCCTTTCTGTCTTGCCCCCTCCAGTCTCCCAAGGTCCTTTCCCCAGCGTGCGATAGCTTTCTACTGGATTCCCCTCTGTCTTGCCTCCTCCGGTCCCCCAAGCTCCCTCCCCCAGCGTGCGATAGCTTTCTACTGGATTCCCCTCTGTCTTGCCTCCTCCAGTCTGCCAACCTCCCTCCCCCAGCGTGCGATAGCTTTCTACTGGATTCCCCTCTGTCTTGCCCTCTCCGATATCCCAACCTCCCTCCCCCAGCGTGCAATAGCTTTCTACTGGATTCCCGTCTGTCCTGCCCCCTCTGGTCTCCCAAGGTCCTTTCCCCAGCGTGCGATAGCTTTCTACTGGATTCCCCTCTGTCTTGCCCTCTCCGGTCCCCCAAGGTCCTTTCCCCAGCGTGCGATAGCTTTCTACTGGATTCCCCTCTGTCTTGCCCTCTCCGATATACCAACCTCCCTCCCCCAGCGTGCGATAGTTTTCTACTGGATTCCCCTCTGTCTTGCCTCCTCCAGTCTGCCAACCTCCCTCCCCCAGCGTGCGATAGCTTTCTACTGGATTCCCCTCTGTCTTGCCCTCTCCCAAGGTCCTTTCCCCAGCGTGCGAAAGCTTTCTACTGGATTCCCCTCTGTCTTGCCCTCTCCGATATACCAACCTCCCTCCCCCAGCGTGCGATAGTTTTCTACTGGATTCCCCTCTGTCTTGCCCTCTCCGATATCCCAACCTCCCTCCCCCAGCGTGCGATAGTTTTCTACTGGATTCCCCTCTGTCTTGCCCTCTCCGATATCCCAACCTCCCTCCCCCAGCGTGCAATAGCTTTCTACTGCATTCCCCTCTGTCCTGCCCCCTCTGGTCTCCCAAGGTCCTTTCCCCAGCGTGCGATAGCTTTCTACTGGATTCCCCTCTGTCTTGCCCTCTCCGGTATCCCAACCTCCCTCCCCCAGAGTGCGATAGTTTTCTACTGGATTCCCCTCTGTCTTCCCCTCTCCCAAGGTCCTTTCCCCAGCGTGCAATAGCTTTCTACTGGATTCCCCTCTGTCTTGCCCTCTCTGATATACCAACCTCCCTCCCCCAGCGTGCGATAGCTTTCTACTGCATTCCCCTCTGGTCTCCCAAGGTCCTTTCCCTAGCGTGCGATAGCTTTCTACTGGATTCCTTTCTGTCTTGCCCCCTCCAGTCTCCCAAGGTCCTTTCCCCAGCGTGCGATAGCTTTCTACTGGATTCCTCTCTGTCTTGCCCCCTCTGGTCTCCCAAGGTCCTTTCCCCAGCGTGCGATAGCTTTCTACTGGATTCCCCTCTGTCTTGCCTCCTCCGGTCCCCCAAGCTCCCTCCCCCAGCGTGCGATAGCTTTCTACTGGATTCCCCTCTGTCTTGCCCTCTCCGGTATCCCAACCTCCCTCCCCCAGAGTGCGATAGTTTTCTACTGGATTCCCCTCTGTCTTCCCCTCTCCCAAGGTCCTTTCCCCAGCGTGCAATAGCTTTCTACTGGATTCCCCTCTATCTTGCCCTCTCCGATATCCCAACCTCCCTCCCCCAGCGTGCGATAGTTTTCTACTGGATTCCCCTCTGTCTTGCCCTCTCCGATATCCCAACCTCCCTCCCCCAGCGTGCGATAGTTTTCTACTGGATTCCCCTCTGCCTTGCCCTCTCCGATATCCCAACCTCCCTCCCCTCCCTCCCCCAGCCTGCAATAGTTTTCTACTGGATTCCCCTCTGTCTTGCCCTCTCCCAAGGTCCTTTCCCCAGCGTGCGATAGCTTTCTACTGGATTCCCCTCTGTCTTGCCCTCTCCGATATCCCAACCTCCCTCCCCCAGCGTGCGATAGCTTTCTACTGCATTCCCCTCTGTCCTGCCCCCTCTGGTCTCCCAAGGTCCTTTCCCCAGCGTGCGATAGCTTTCTACTGGATTCCTTTCTGTCTTGCCCCCTCCAGTCTCCCAAGGTCCTTTCCCCAGCGTGCGATAGCTTTCTACTGGATTCCTTTCTGTCTTGCCCCCTCCAGTCTCCCAAGGTCCCTCCCCCAGAGTGCGATAGTTTTCTACTGGATTCCCCTCTGTCTTCCCCTCTCCCAAGGTCCTTTCCCCAGCGTGCAATAGTTTTCTACTGGATTCCCCTCTGTCTTGCCCTCTCCGATATCCCAACCTCCCTCCCCTCCCTCCCCCAGCGTGCAATAGTTTTCTACTGGATTCCCCTCTGTCTTGCGCTCTCCGGTATCCCAACCTCCCTCCCCTAGCGTGCGATAGCTTTCTACTGGATTCCCCTCTGTCTTGCCCTCTCCCATATCCCAACCTCTCTCCCCCAGCGTGCTATAGCTTTCTACTGCATTCCCCTCTGTCCTGCCCCCTCTGGTCTCCCAAGGTCCTTTCCCCAGCGTGCGATAGCTTTCTACTGGATTCCTTTCTGTCTTGCCCTCTCCGATATCCCAACCTCCCTCCCCCAGCGTGCGATAGTTTTCTACTGGATTCCCCTCTGTCTTGCCCTCTCCCAAGGTCCTTTCCCCAGCGTGCGATAGCTTTCTACTGGATTCCCCTCTGTCTTCCCCTCTCCCAAGGTCCTTCCCCCAGCGTGCGATAGTTTTCTACTGGATTCCCCTCTGTCTTGCCCTCTCCGATATCCCAACCTCCCTCCCCTCCCTCCCCCAGCGTGCAATAGTTTTCTACTGGATTCCCCTCTGTCTTGCCCTCTCCCAAGGTCCTTTCCCCAGCGTGCGATAGCTTTCTACTGGATTCCCCTCTGTCTTGCCCTCTCCGATATCCCAACCTCCCTCCCCCAGCGTGCGATAGCTTTCTACTGCATTCCCCTCTGTCCTGCCCCCTCTGGTCTCCCAAGGTCCTTTCCCCAGCGTGCGATAGCTTTCTACTGGATTCCTTTCTGTCTTGCCCCCTCCGGTCCCCCAAGCTCCCTCCCCCAGCGTGCGATAGCTTTCTACTGGATTCCCCTCTGTCTTGCCTCCTCCAGTCTGCCAACCTCCCTCCCCCAGCGTGCGATAGCTTTCTACTGGATTCCCCTCTGTCTTGCCCTCTCCGATATCCCAACCTCCCTCCCCCAGCGTGCAATAGCTTTCTACTGGATTCCCGTCTGTCCTGCCCCCTCTGGTCTCCCAAGGTCCTTTCCCCAGCGTGCGATAGCTTTCTACTGGATTCCCCTCTGTCTTGCCCTCTCCGGTCCCCCAAGGTCCTTTCCCCAGCGTGCGATAGCTTTCTACTGGATTCCCCTCTGTCTTGCCCTCTCCGATATACCAACCTCCCTCCCCCAGCGTGCGATAGTTTTCTACTGGATTCCCCTCTGTCTTGCCTCCTCCAGTCTGCCAACCTCCCTCCCCCAGCGTGCGATAGCTTTCTACTGGATTCCCCTCTGTCTTGCCCTCTCCCAAGGTCCTTTCCCCAGCGTGCGAAAGCTTTCTACTGGATTCCCCTCTGTCTTGCCCTCTCCATATCCCAACCTCCCTCCCCCAGCCTGCGATAGTTTTCTACTGGATTCCCCTCTGTCTTGCCCTCTCCCAAGGTCCTTTCCCCAGCGTGTGATAGCTTTCTACTGGATTCCTCTCTGTCTTGCCCCCTCCAGTCTCCCAAGGTCCTTTCCCCAGCGTGCGGTAGCTTTCTACTGGATTCCTCTCTGTCCTGCCCCCTCCGGTCTCCCAAGGTCCCTCCCCCCCCGCTTGCGATAGCTTTCTACTGGATTCCCCTCTGTCTTGCCCTCTCCGGTATCCCAACCTCCCTCCCCCAGCGTGCGATAGTTTTCTACTGGATTCCCCTCTGTCTTGCCCTCTCCATATCCCAACCTCCCTCCCCCAGCCTGCGATAGTTTTCTACTGGATTCCCCTCTGTCTTGCCCTCTCCCAAGGTCCTTTCCCCAGCGTGTGATAGCTTTCTACTGGATTCCTCTCTGTCTTGCCCCCTCCAGTCTCCCAAGGTCCTTTCCCCAGCGTGCGGTAGCTTTCTACTGGATTCCTCTCTGTCCTGCCCCCTCCGGTCTCCCAAGGTCCCTCCCCCCCGCTTGCGATAGCTTTCTACTGGATTCCCCTCTGTCTTGCCCTCTCCGGTATCCCAACCTCCCTCCCCCAGCGTGCGATAGCTTTCTACTGGATTCCCCTCTGTCTTGCCCTCTCCATATCCCAACCTCCCTCCCCCAGCCTGCGATAGTTTTCTACTGGATTCCCCTCTGTCTTGCCCTCTCCCAAGGTCCTTTCCCCAGCGTGTGATAGCTTTCTACTGCATTCCCCTCTGTCCTGCCCCCTCTGGTCTCCCAAGGTCCTTTCCCCAGCGTGCGATAGCTTTCTACTGGATTCCTTTCTGTCTTGCCCTCTCCGATATCCCAACCTCCCTCCCCCAGCGTGCGATAGTTTTCTACTGGATTCCCCTCTGTCTTGCCCTCTCCCAAGGTCCTTTCCCCAGGGTGCGATAGCTTTCTACTGGATTCCTCTCTGTCTTGCCCCCTCCGGTCCCCCAAGGTCCTTTCCCCAGCGTGCGATAGCTTTCTACTGGATTCCCCTCTGTCTTGCCCTCTCCGATATACCAACCTCCCTCCCCCAGCGTGCGATAGTTTTCTACTGGATTCCCCTCTGTCTTTTCCCTCTCCGGTATCCCAACCTCCCTCCCCCAGCGTGCGATAGTTTTCTACTGGATTCCCCTCTGTCTTCCCCTCTCCATATCCCAACCTCCCTCCCCCAGCCTGCGATAGTTTTCTACTGGATTCCCCTCTGTCTTGCCCTCTCCGATATCCCAACCTCCCTCCCCCAGAGTGCGATAGTTTTCTACTGGATTCCCCTCTGTCTTGCCCTCTCCCAAGGTCCTTTCCCCAGCATGCGATAGCTTTCTACTGGATTCCTCTCTGTCTTGCCCCCTCCGGTCCCCCAAGGTCCTTTCCCCAGCGTGCGATAGTTTTCTACTGGATTCCCCTCTGTCTTGCCCTCTCCGATATACCAACCTCCCTCCCCTCCCTCCCCCAGCGTGCGATAGTTTTCTACTGGATTCCCCTCTGTCTTGCCCTCTCCGATATCCCAACCTCCCTCCCCCAGCGTGCCATAGTTTTCTACTGGATTCCCCTCTGTCTTGCCCTCTCCGATATCCCAACCTCCCTCCCCCAGCGTGCGATAGTTTTCTACTGGATTCCTCTCTGTCTTGCCCCCTCTGGTCTCCCAAGGTCTTGCCCTCTCCGATATCCCAACCTCTCTCCCCCAGCGTGCTATAGCTTTCTACTGCATTCCCCTCTGTCCTGCCCCCTCTGGTCTCCCAAGGTCCTTTCCCCAGCGTGCGATAGCTTTCTACTGGATTCCTTTCTGTCTTGCCCCCTCCAGTCTCCCAAGGTCCTTTCCCCAGCGTGCGGTAGCTTTCTACTGGATTCCTCTCTGTCCTGCCCCCTCTGGTCTCCCAAGGTCCTTTCCCCAGCGTGCGATAGCTTTCTACTGGATTCCCCTCTGTCTTGCCTCCTCCGGTCCCCCAAGCTGCCTCCCCCAGCGTGCGATAGCTTTCTACTGGATTCCCCTCTGTCTTGCCTCCTCCAGTCTGCCAACCTCCCTCCCCCAGCGTGCGATAGCTTTCTACTGGATTCCCCTCTGTCTTGCCCTCTCCGATATCCCAACCTCTCTCCCCCAGCGTGCTATAGCTTTCTACTGCATTCCCCTCTGTCCTGCCCCCTCTGGTCTCCCAAGGTCCTTTCCCCAGCGTGCGATAGCTTTCTACTGGATTCCTTTCTGTCTTGCCCCCTCCGGTCCCCCAAGGTCCTTTCCCCAGCGTGCGATAGCTTTCTACTGGATTCCCCTCTATCTTGCCCTCTCCGATATCCCAACCTCCCTCCCCTCCCTCCCCCAGCGTGCGATAGTTTTCTACTGGATTCCCCTCTGTCTTGCCCTCTCCCAAGGTCCTTTCCCCAGCGTGCGATAGCTTTCTACTGGATTCCTTTCTGTCTTGCCCCCTCCAGTCTCCCAAGGTCCTTTCCCCAGCGTGCGATAGCTTTCTACTGGATTCCCCTCTGTCTTGCCTCCTCCAGTCTGCCAACCTCCCTCCCCCAGCGTGCGATAGCTTTCTACTGGATTCCCCTCTGTCTTGCCCTCTCCGATATCCCAACCTCCCTCCCCCAGCGTGCGATAGTTTTCTACTGGATTCCCCTCTGTCTTGCCCTCTCCGATATACCAACCTCCCTCCCCTCCCTCCCCCAGCGTGCGATAGTTTTCTACTGGATTCCCCTCTGTCTTGCCCTCTCCCAAGGTCCTTTCCCCAGCGTGCGATAGCTTTCTACTGGATTCCCCTCTGTCTTGCCCTCTCCGATATCCCAACCTCCCTCCCCCAGCGTGCGATAGCTTTCTACTGCATTCCCCTCTGTCCTGCCCCCTCTGGTCTCCCAAGGTCCTTTCCCCAGCGTGCGATAGCTTTCTACTGGATTCCTTTCTGTCTTGCCCCCTCCAGTCTCCCAAGGTCCTTTCCCCAGCGTGCGGTAGCTTTCTACTGGATTCCTCTCTGTCCTGCCCCCTCTGGTCTCCCAAGGTCCTTTCCCCAGCGTGCGATAGCTTTCTACTGGATTCCCCTCTGTCTTGCCTCCTCCGGTCCCCCAAGCTCCCTCCCCCAGCGTGCGATAGCTTTCTACTGGATTCCCCTCTGTCTTGCCTCCTCCAGTCTGCCAACCTCCCTCCCCCAGCGTGCGATAGCTTTCGACTGGATTCCCCTCTGTCTTGCCCTCTCCGATATCCCAACCTCCCTCTCCCAGCGTGCAATAGCTTTCTACTGGATTCCCCTCTGTCCTGCCCCCTCTGGTCTCCCAAGGTCCTTTCCCCAGCGTGCGATAGCTTTCTACTGGATTCCTTTCTGTCTTGCCCCCTCCAGTCTCCCAAGGTCCCTCCCCCAGCTTGCGATAGCTTTCTACTGGATTCCCCTCTGTCTTGCCCTCTCCGATATCCCAACCTCTCTCCCCCAGCGTGCTATAGCTTTCTACTGCATTCCCCTCTGTCCTGCCCCCTCTGGTCTCCCAAGGTCCTTTCCCCAGCTTGCGATAGCTTTCTACTGGATTCCTTTCTGTCTTGCCCGCTCCAGTCTCCCAAGGTCCCTCCCCCAGCTTGCGATAGCTTTCTACTGGATTCCCCTCTGTCTTGCCCTCTCCGGTATCCCAAGGTCCTTTCCCCAGCGTGCGATAGCTTTCTACTGGATTCCTTTCTGTCTTGCCCCCTCCAGTCTCCCAAGGTCCTTTCCCCAGCGTGCGGTAGCTTTCTACTGGATTCCTCTCTGTCCTGCCCCCTCTGGTCTCCCAAGGTCCTTTCCCCAGCGTGCGATAGCTTTCTACTGGATTCCCCTCTGTCTTGCCTCCTCCGGTCCCCCAAGCTCCCTCCCCCAGCGTGCGATAGCTTTCTACTGGATTCCCCTCTGTCTTGCCCTCTCCGATATCCCAACCTCCCTCCCCCAGCATGCAATAGCTTTCTACTGGATTCCCCTCTGTCCTGCCCCCTCTGGTCTCCCAAGGTCCTTTCCCCAGCGTGCGATAGCTTTCTACTGGATTCCTTTCTGTCTTGCCCCCTCCAGTCTCCCAAGGTCCCTCCCCCAGCTTGCGATAGCTTTCTACTGGATTCCCCTCTGTCTTGCCCTCTACGGTATCCCAACCTCCCTCCCCTAGCGTGCGATAGCTTTCTACTGGATTCCCCTCTGTCTTGCCCTCTCCGATATCCCAACCTCTCTCCCCCAGCGTGCTATAGCTTTCTACTGCATTCCCCTCTGTCCTGCCCCCTCTGGTCTCCCAAGGTCCTTTCCCCAGCGTGCGATAGCTTTCTACTGGATTCCTTTCTGTCTTGCCCTCTCCGATATCCCAACCTCCCTCCCCCAGCGTGCGATAGTTTTCTACTGGATTCCCCTCTGTCTTGCCCTCTCCCAAGGTCCTTTCCCCAGCATGCGATAGCTTTCTACTGGATTCCTCTCTGTCTTGCCCCCTCCGGTCCCCCAAGGTCCTTTCCCCAGCGTGCGATAGCTTTCTACTGGATTCCCCTCTGTCTTGCCCTCTCCGATATACCAACCTCCCTCCCCCAGCGTGCGATAGTTTTCTACTGGATTCCCCTCTGTCTTGCCCTCTCCAATATCCCAACCTCCCTCCCCCAGCGTGCGATAGTTTTCTACTGGATTCCCCTCTGTCTTGCCCTCTCCCAAGGTCCTTTCCCCAGCATGCGATAGCTTTCTACTGGATTCCTCTCTGTCTTGCCCCCTCCGGTCCCCCAAGGTCCTTTCCCCAGCGTGCGATAGCTTTCTACTGGATTCCCCTCTGTCTTGCCCTCTCCGATATACCAACCTCCCTCCCCCAGCGTGCGATAGCTTTCTACTGGATTCCTTTCTGTCTTGACCCCTCCAGTCTCCCAAGGTCCCTCCCCCAGCTTGCGATAGCTTTCTACTGGATTCCCCTCTGTCTTGCCCTCTCCGGTATCCCAACCTCCCTCCCCCAGCGTGCTATAGCTTTCTACTGCATTCCCCTCTGTCCTGCCCCCTCTGGTCTCCCAAGGTCCTTTCCCCAGCGTGCGATAGCTTTCTACTGGATTCCTTTCTGTCTTGCCCCCTCCAGTCTCCCAAGGTCCCTCCCCCAGCTTGCGATAGCTTTCTACTGGATTCCCCTCTGTCTTGCCCTCTCCGATATCCCAACCTCCCTCCCCCAGCGTGCAATAGCTTTCTACTGGATTCCCCTCTGTCCTGCCCCCTCTGGTCTCCCAAGGTCCTTTCCCCAGCGTGCGATAGCTTTCTACTGGATTCCTTTCTGTCTTGCCCCCTCCAGTCTCCCAAGGTCCCTCCCCCAGCTTGCGATAGCTTTCTACTGGATTCCCCTCTGTCTTGCCCTCTCCGATATCCCAACCTCTCTCCCCCAGCGTGCTATAGCTTTCTACTGCATTCCCCTCTGTCCTGCCCCCTCTGGTCTCCCAAGGTCCTTTCCCCAGCGTGCGATAGCTTTCTACTGGATTCCTTTCTGTCTTGCCCTCTCCGATATCCCAACCTCCCTCCCCCAGCGTGCGATAGTTTTCTACTGGATTCCCCTCTGTCTTGCCCTCTCCCAAGGTCCTTTCCCCAGCATGCGATAGCTTTCTACTGGATTCCTCTCTGTCTTGCCCCCTCCGGTCCCCCAAGGTCCTTTCCCCAGCGTGCGATAGCTTTCTACTGGATTCCCCTCTGTCTTGCCCTCTCCGATATACCAACCTCCCTCCCCCAGCGTGCGATAGTTTTCTACTGGATTCCCCTCTGTCTTGCCCTCTCCGATATCCCAACCTCCCTCCCCCAGCGTGCGATAGTTTTCTACTGGATTCCCCTCTGTCTTGCCCTCTCCCAAGGTCCTTTCCCCAGCATGCGATAGCTTTCTACTGGATTCCTCTCTGTCTTGCCCCCTCCGGTCCCCCAAGGTCCTTTCCCCAGCGTGCGATAGCTTTCTACTGGATTCCCCTCTGTCTTGCCCTCTCCGATATACCAACCTCCCTCCCCCAGCGTGCGATAGTTTTCTACTGGATTCCCCTCTGTCTTGCCCTCTCCGATATACCAACCTCCCTCCCCTCCCTCCCCCAGCGTGCGATAGTTTTCTACTGGATTCCCCTCTGTCTTGCCCTCTCCCAAGGTCCTTTCCCCAGCATGCGATAGCTTTCTACTGGATTCCTTTCTGTCTTGCCCCCTCCAGTCTCCCAAGGTCCCTCCCCCAGCTTGCGATAGCTTTCTACTGGATTCCCCTCTGTCTTGCCCTCTCCGATATCCCAACCTCTCTCCCCCAGCGTGCTATAGCTTTCTACTGCATTCCCCTCTGTCCTGCCCCCTCTGGTCTCCCAAGGTCCTTTCCCCAGCGTGCGATAGCTTTCTACTGGATTCCTTTCTGTCTTGCCTCCTCCAGTCTCCCAAGGTCCCTCCCCCAGCTTGCGATAGCTTTCTACTGGATTCCTTTCTGTCTTGCCCTCTCCGATATCCCAACCTCCCTCCCCCAGCGTGCGATAGTTTTCTACTGGATTCCCCTCAGTCTTGCCCTCTCCCAAGGTCCTTTCCCCAGCATGCGATAGCTTTCTACTGGATTCCTTTCTGTCTTGCCCCCTCCAGTCTCCCAAGGTCCCTCCCCCAGCTTGCGATAGCTTTCTACTGGATTCCCCTCTGTCTTGCCCTCTCCGATATCCCAACCTCTCTCCCCCAGCGTGCTATAGCTTTCTACTGCATTCCCCTCTGTCCTGCCCCCTCTGGTCTCCCAAGGTCCTTTCCCCAGCGTGCGATAGCTTTCTACTGGATTCCTTTCTGTCTTGCCCTCTCCGATATCCCAACCTCCCTCCCCCAGCGTGCGATAGTTTTCTACTGGATTCCCCTCTGTCTTGCCCTCTCCCAAGGTCCTTTCCCCAGCATGCGATAGCTTTCTACTGGATTCCTCTCTGTCTTGCCCCCTCCAGTCTCCCAAGGTCCTTTCCCCAGCGTGCGGTAGCTTTCTACTGGATTCCTCTCTGTCCTGCCCCCTCTGGTCTCCCAAGGTCCTTTCCCCAGCGTGCGATAGCTTTCTACTGGATTCCCCTCTGTCTTGCCTCCTCCGGTCCCCCAAGCTCCCTCCCCCAGCGTGCGATAGCTTTCTACTGGATTCCCCTCTGTCTTGCCCTCTCCGATATCCCAACCTCCCTCCCCCAGCGTGCAATAGCTTTCTACTGGATTCCCCTCTGTCCTGCCCCCTCTGGTCTCCCAAGGTCCTTTCCCCAGCGTGCGATAGCTTTCTACTGGATTCCTTTCTGTCTTGCCCCCTCCAGTCTCCCAAGGTCCCTCCCCCAGCTTGCGATAGCTTTCTACTGGATTCCCCTCTGTCTTGCCCTCTCCGGTATCCCAACCTCCCTCCCCTAGCGTGCGATAGCTTTCTACTGGATTCCCCTCTGTCTTGCCCTCTCCGATATCCCAACCTCTCTCCCCCAGCGTGCTATAGCTTTCTACTGCATTCCCCTCTGTCCTGCCCCCTCTGGTCTCCCAAGGTCCTTTCCCCAGCGTGCGATAGCTTTCTACTGGATTCCTTTCTGTCTTGCCCTCTCCGATATCCCAACCTCCCTCCCCCAGCGTGCGATAGTTTTCTACTGGATTCCCCTCTGTCTTGCCCTCTCCCAAGGTCCTTTCCCCAGCATGCGATAGCTTTCTACTGGATTCCTCTCTGTCTTGCCCCCTCCGGTCCCCCAAGGTCCTTTCCCCAGCATGCGATAGCTTTCTACTGGATTCCCCTCTGTCTTGCCCTCTCCGATATACCAACCTCCCTCCCCCATCGTGCGATAGTTTTCTACTGGATTCCCCTCTGTCTTGCCCTCTCCGGTATCCCAACCTCCCTCCCCCAGCGTGCGATAGTTTTCTACTGGATTCCCCTCTGTCTTGCCCTCTCCCAAGGTCCTTTCCCCAGCATGCGATAGCTTTCTACTGGATTCCTTTCTGTCTTGCCCCCTCCAGTCTCCCAAGGTCCCTCCCCCAGCTTGCGATAGCTTTCTACTGGATTCCTTTCTGTCTTGCCCCCTCCAGTCTCCCAAGGTCCCTCCCCCAGCTTGCGATAGCTTTCTACTGGATTCCCCTCTGTCTTGCCCCCTCTGGTCTCCCAAGGTCCTTTCCCCAGCGTGCGATAGCTTTCTACTGGATTCCCCTCTGTCTTGCCCTCTCCGATATACCAACCTCCCTCCCCCATCGTGCGATAGTTTTCTACTGGATTCCCCTCTGTCTTGCCCTCTCCGATATCCCAACCTCCCTCCCCCAGCGTGCGATAGTTTTCTACTGGATTCCCCTCTGTCTTGCCCTCTCCCAAGGTCCTTTCCCCAGCATGCGATAGCTTTCTACTGGATTCCTCTCTGTCTTGCCCCCTCCGGTCCCCCAAGGTCCTTTCCCCAGCGTGCGATAGCTTTCTACTGGATTCCCCTCTGTCTTGCCCTCTCCGATATACCAACCTCCCTCCCCCAGCGTGCGATAGTTTTCTACTGGATTCCCCTCTGTCTTGCCCTCTCCGATATCCCAACCTCCCTCCCCCAGCGTGCGATAGTTTTCTACTGGATTCCCCTCTGTCTTGCCCTCTCCCAAGGTCCTTTCCCCAGCATGCGATAGCTTTCTACTGGATTCCTCTCTGTCTTGCCCCCTCCGGTCCCCCAAGGTCCTTTCCCCAGCGTGCGATAGCTTTCTACTGGATTCCCCTCTGTCTTGCCCTCTCCGATATACCAACCTCCCTCCCCCAGCGTGCGATAGTTTTCTACTGGATTCCCCTCTGTCTTGCCCTCTCCGATATCCCAACCTCCCTCCCCCAGCGTGCGATAGTTTTCTACTGGATTCCCCTCTGTCTTGCCCTCTCCCAAGGTCCTTTCCCCAGCATGCGATAGCTTTCTACTGGATTCCTCTCTGTCTTGCCCCCTCCGGTCCCCCAAGGTCCTTTCCCCAGCGTGCGATAGCTTTCTACTGGATTCCCCTCTGTCTTGCCCTCTCCGATATCCCAACCTCTCTCCCCCAGCGTGCTATAGCTTTCTACTGCATTCCCCTCTGTCCTGCCCCCTCTGGTCTCCCAAGGTCCTTTCCCCAGCGTGCGATAGTTTTCTACTGGATTCCCCTCTGTCTTGCCCTCTCCGATATCCCAACCTCCCTCCCCCAGCGTGCGATAGTTTTCTACTGGATTCCCCTCTGTCTTGCCCTCTCCCAAGGTCCTTTCCCCAGCATGCGATAGCTTTCTACTGGATTCCTCTCTGTCTTGCCCCCTCCGGTCCCCCAAGGTCCTTTCCCCAGCGTGCGATAGCTTTCTACTGGATTCCCCTCTGTCTTGCCCTCTCCGATATACCAACCTCCCTCCCCCATCGTGCGATAGTTTTCTACTGGATTCCCCTCTGTCTTGCCCTCTCCGATATCCCAACCTCCCTCCCCCAGCGTGCGATAGTTTTCTACTGGATTCCCCTCTGTCTTGCCCTCTCCCAAGGTCCTTTCCCCAGCATGCGATAGCTTTCTACTGGATTCCTTTCTGTCTTGCCCCCTCCAGTCTCCCAAGGTCCCTCCCCCAGCTTGCGATAGCTTTCTACTGGATTCCTTTCTGTCTTGCCCCCTCCAGTCTCCCAAGGTCCCTCCCCCAGCATGCGATAGCTTTCTACTGGATTCCTTTCTGTCTTGCCCCCTCCAGTCTCCCAAGGTCCCTCCCCCAGCTTGCGATAGCTTTCTACTGGATTCCCCTCTGTCTTGCCCTCTCCGGTATCCCAACCTCCCTCCCCCAGCGTGCGATAGTTTTCTACTGGATTCCCCTCTGTCTTGCCCTCTCCCAAGGTCCTTTCCCCAGCATGCGATAGCTTTCTACTGGATTCCTCTCTGTCTTGCCCCCTCCGGTCCCCCAAGGTCCTTTCCCCAGCGTGCGATAGCTTTCTACTGGATTCCCCTCTGTCTTGCCCTCTCCGATATACCAACCTCCCTCCCCCAGCGTGCGATAGTTTTCTACTGGATTCCCCTCTGTCTTGCCCTCTCCGATATCCCAACCTCCCTCCCCCAGCGTGCAATAGTTTTCTACTGGATTCCCCTCTGTCTTGCCCTCTCCCAAGGTCCTTTCCCCAGCATGCGATAGCTTTCTACTGGATTCCTCTCTGTCTTGCCCCCTCCGGTCCCCCAAGGTCCTTTCCCCAGCGTGCGATAGCTTTCTACTGGATTCCCCTCTGTCTTGCCCTCTCCGATATCCCAACCTCTCTCCCCCAGCGTGCTATAGCTTTCTACTGCATTCCCCTCTGTCCTGCCCCCTCTGGTCTCCCAAGGTCCTTTCCCCAGCGTGCGATAGCTTTCTACTGGATTCCTTTCTGTCTTGCCCTCTCCGATATCCCAACCTCCCTCCCCCAGCGTGCGATAGTTTTCTACTGGATTCCCCTCTGTCTTGCCCTCTCCCAAGGTCCTTTCCCCAGCATGCGATAGCTTTCTACTGGATTCCTCTCTGTCTTGCCCCCTCCGGTCCCCCAAGGTCCTTTCCCCAGCGTGCGATAGCTTTCTACTGGATTCCCCTCTGTCTTGCCCTCTCCGATATACCAACCTCCCTCCCCCAGCGTGCGATAGTTTTCTACTGGATTCCCCTCTGTCTTGCCCTCTCCGATATCCCAACCTCCCTCCCCCACCGTGCGATAGTTTTCTACTGGATTCCCCTCTGTCTTGCCCTCTCCCAAGGTCCTTTCCCCAGCATGCGATAGCTTTCTACTGGATTCCTCTCTTTCTTGCCCCCTCCGGTCCCCCAAGGTCCTTTCCCCAGCGTGCGATAGCTTTCTACTGGATTCCCCTCTGTCTTGCCCTCTCCGATATACCAACCTCCCTCCCCCATCGTGCGATAGTTTTCTACTGGATTCCCCTCTGTCTTGCCCTCTCCCAAGGTCCTTTCCCCAGCATGCGATAGCTTTCTACTGGATTCCTTTCTGTCTTGCCCCCTCCAGTCTCCCAAGGTCCCTCCCCCAGCTTGCGATAGCTTTCTACTGGATTCCCCTCTGTCTTGCCCTCTCCGGTATCCCAACCTCCCTCCCCTAGCGTGCGATAGCTTTCTACTGGATTCCCCTCTATCTTGCCCTCTCCGATATCCCAACCTCTCTCCCCCAGCGTGCAATAGCTTTCTACTGGATTCCCCTCTGTCCTGCCCCCTCTGGTCTCCCAAGGTCCTTTCCCCAGCGTGCGATAGCTTTCTACTGGATTCCTTTCTGTCTTGCCCCCTCCAGTCTCCCAAGGTCCTTTCCCCAGCGTGCGATAGCTTTCTACTGGATTCCCCTCTGTCTTGCCTCCTCCGGTCCCCCAAGCTCCCTCCCCCAGCGTGCGATAGCTTTCTACTGGATTCCCCTCTGTCTTGCCCTCTCCGATATCCCAACCTCCCTCCCCCAGCGTGCAATAGCTTTCTACTGGATTCCCCTCTGCCCTGCCCCCTCTGGTCTCCCAAGGTCCTTTCCCCAGCGTGCGATAGCTTTCTACTGGATTCCTTTCTGTCTTGCCCCCTCCAGTCTCCCAAGGTCCCTCCCCCAGCTTGCGATAGCTTTCTACTGGATTCCCCTCTGTCTTGCCCTCTCCGGTATCCCAAGGTCCTTTCCCCAGCGTGCGATAGCTTTCTACTGGATTCCTTTCTGTCTTGCCCCCTCCAGTCTCCCAAGGTCCTTTCCCCAGCGTGCGGTAGCTTTCTACTGGATTCCTCTCTGTCCTGCCCCCTCTGGTCTCCCAAGGTCCTTTCCCCAGCGTGCGATAGCTTTCTACTGGATTCCCCTCTGTCTTGCCTCCTCCGGTCCCCCAAGCTCCCTCCCCCAGCGTGCGATAGCTTTCTACTGGATTCCCCTCTGTCTTGCCCTCTCCGATATCCCAACCTCCCTCCCCCAGCGTGCAATAGCTTTCTACTGGATTCCCCTCTGTCCTGCCCCCTCTGGTCTCCCAAGGTCCTTTCCCCAGCGTGCGATAGCTTTCTACTGGATTCCTTTCTGTCTTGCCCCCTCCAGTCTCCCAAGGTCCCTCGCCCAGCTTGCGATAGCTTTCTACTGGATTCCCCTCTGTCTTGCCCTCTCCGGTATCCCAACCTCCCTCCCCTAGCGTGCGATAGCTTTCTACTGGATTCCCCTCTGTCTTGCCCTCTCCGATATCCCAACCTCTCTCCCCCAGCGTGCTATAGCTTTCTACTGCATTCCCCTCTGTCCTGCCCCCTCTGGTCTCCCAAGGTCCTTTCCCCAGCGTGCGATAGCTTTCTACTGGATTCCTTTCTGTCTTGCCCTCTCCGATATCCCAACCTCCCTCCCCCAGCGTGCGATAGTTTTCTACTGGATTCCCCTCTGTCTTGCCCTCTCCCAAGGTCCTTTCCCCAGCATGCGATAGCTTTCTACTGGATTCCTCTCTGTCTTGCCCCCTCCGGTCCCCCAAGGTCCTTTCCCCAGCGTGCGATAGCTTTCTACTGGATTCCCCTCTGTCTTGCCCTCTCCGATATACCAACCTCCCTCCCCCAGCGTGCGATAGTTTTCTACTGGATTCCCCTCTGTCTTGCCCTCTCCGATATACCAACCTCCCTCCCCTCCCTCCCCCAGCGTGCGATAGTTTTCTACTGGATTCCCCTCTGTCTTGCCCTCTCCCAAGGTCCTTTCCCCAGCATGCGATAGCTTTCTACTGGATTCCTTTCTGTCTTGCCCCCTCCAGTCTCCCAAGGTCCCTCCCCCAGCTTGCGATAGCTTTCTACTGGATTCCCCTCTGTCTTGCCCTCTCCGGTATCCCAACCTCCCTCCCCTAGCGTGCGATAGCTTTCTACTGGATTCCCCTCTATCTTGCCCTCTCCGATATCCCAACCTCTCTCCCCCAGCGTTGCTATAGCTTTCTACTGCATTCCCCTCTGTCCTGCCCCCTCTGGTCTCCCAAGGTCCTTTCCCCAGCGTGCGATAGCTTTCTACTGGATTCCTTTCTGTCTTGCCCCCTCCAGTCTCCCAAGGTCCCTCCCCCAGCGTGCGATAGTTTTCTACTGGATTCCCCTCTGTCTTGCCCTCTCCCAAGGTCCTTTCCCCAGCATGCGATAGCTTTCTACTGGATTCCTCTCTGTCTTGCCCCCTCCGGTCCCCCAAGGTCCTTTCCCCAGCGTGCGATAGCTTTCTACTGGATTCCCCTCTGTCTTGCCCTCTCCGATATACCAACCTCCCTCCCCCAGCGTGCGATAGTTTTCTACTGGATTCCCCTCTGTCTTGCCCTCTCCGATATCCCAACCTCCCTCCCCCAGCGTGCGATAGTTTTCTACTGGATTCCCCTCTGTCTTGCCCTCTCCCAAGGTCCTTTCCCCAGCATGCGATAGCTTTCTACTGGATTCCTCTCTGTCTTGCCCCCTCCGGTCCCCCAAGGTCCTTTCCCCAGCGTGCGATAGCTTTCTACTGGATTCCCCTCTGTCTTGCCCTCTCCGATATACCAACCTCCCTCCCCCATCGTGCGATAGTTTTCTACTGGATTCCCCTCTGTCTTGCCCTCTCCCAAGGTCCTTTCCCCAGCATGCGATAGCTTTCTACTGGATTCCTTTCTGTCTTGCCCCCTCCAGTCTCCCAAGGTCCCTCCCCCAGCTTGCGATAGCTTTCTACTGGATTCCCCTCTGTCTTGCCCTCTCCTGTATCCCAACCTCCCTCCCCTAGCGTGCGATAGCTTTCTACTGGATTCCCCTCTATCTTGCCCTCTCCGATATCCCAACCTCTCTCCCCCAGCTTGCTATAGCTTTCTACTGCATTCCCCTCTGTCCTGCCCCCTCTGGTCTCCCAAGGTCCTTTCCCCAGCGTGCGATAGCTTTCTACTGGATTCCTTTCTGTCTTGCCCCCTCCAGTCTCCCAAGGTCCCTCCCCCAGCTTGCGATAGCTTTCTACTGGATTCCCCTCTGTCTTGCCCTCTCCGATATCCCAACCTCTCTCCCCCAGCTTGCTATAGCTTTCTACTGCATTCCCCTCTGTCCTGCCCCCTCTGGTCTCCCAAGGTCCTTTCCCCAGCGTGCGATAGCTTTCTACTGGATTCCTTTCTGTCTTGCCCTCTCCGATATCCCAACCTCCCTCCCCCAGCGTGCGATAGTTTTCTACTGGATTCCCCTCTGTCTTGCCCTCTCCCAAGGTCCTTTCCCCAGCATGCGATAGCTTTCTACTGGATTCCTCTCTGTCTTGCCCCCTCCGGTCCCCCAAGGTCCTTTCCCCAGCGTGCGATAGCTTTCTACTGGATTCCCCTCTGTCTTGCCCTCTCCGATATACCAACCTCCCTCCCCCAGCGTGCGATAGTTTTCTACTGGATTCCCCTCTGTCTTGCCCTCTCCGATATCCCAACCTCCCTCCCCCAGCGTGCGATAGTTTTCTACTGGATTCCCCTCTGTCTTGCCCTCTCCCAAGTTCCTTTCCCCAGCATGCGATAGCTTTCTACTGGATTCCTCTCTGTCTTGCCCCCTCCGGTCCCCCAAGGTCCTTTCCCCAGCGTGCGATAGCTTTCTACTGGATTCCCCTCTGTCTTGCCCTCTCCGATATACCAACCTCCCTCCCCCATCGTGCGATAGTTTTCTACTGGATTCCCCTCTGTCTTGCCCTCTCCCAAGGTCCTTTCCCCAGCATGCGATAGCTTTCTACTGGATTCCTTTCTGTCTTGCCCCCTCCAGTCTCCCAAGGTCCCTCCCCCAGCTTGCGATAGCTTTCTACTGGATTCCTTTCTGTCTTGCCCCCTCCAGTCTCCCAAGGTCCCTCCCCCAGCTCTCGATAGCTTTCTACTGGATTCCCCTCTGTCTTGCCCTCTCCGGTATCCCAACCTCTCTCCCCCAGCGTGCTATAGCTTTCTACTGCATTCCCCTCTGTCCTGCCCCCTCTGGTCTCCCAAGGTCCTTTCCCCAACGTGCGATAGGTTTCTACTGGATTCCTTTCTGTCTTCCCCTCTCCGATATCCCAACCTCCCTCCCCAGCGTGCAATAGTTTTCTACTGGATTCCCCTCTGTCTTGCCCTCTCCCAAGGTCCTTTCCCCAGCATGCGATAGCTTTCTACTGGATTCCTCTCTGTCTTGCCCCCTCCGGTCCCCCAAGGTCCTTTCCCCAGCGTGCGATAGCTTTCTACTGGATTCCCCTCTGTCTTGCCCTCTCCGATATACCAACCTCCCTCCCCCAGCGTGCGATAGCTTTCTACTGGATTCCCCTCTGTCTTGCCCTCTCCGATATACCAACCTCCCTCCCCCAGCGTGCGATAGCTTTCTACTGGATTCCCCTCTGTCTTGCCCTCTCCGATATACCAACCTCCCTCCCCCAGCTTGCTATAAATTTCTCCTGGATTCCCCTCTGTCCTGCCTACTCCGATCTCCCAAAGTTCTTTCCCTAGCGTGCGATAGATTTCTCCTTGATAGATTTCTCCTGGATTCCCCTTTGTCCTGCCTCCTCCGATTTCCCAAAGTTCTTTCCCCATCTTGCGATGCTCCCAACTGGATTCCCCTCTGTCCTGCCTCCTCAGATCTCCGAAAGTACTTTCCCTAGAGTACGATAGCTTTCTATTGGATTCCCCTCTGTCCTGCCTCCTCCGATTTCCCAAAGTTCTTTCCCCAGTTTGCTATAGCTTTCTCCTGGATTCCCCTCTGTCCTGCCTCCCCCATCTCCCAAACTTCTTTCCCCATCTTGCGATGCTCCCAACTGGATTCCCCTCTGTCCTGCCTCCCCCATCTCCCAAAGTTCTTTCCCCATCCTGTGATGCTCCCTCCTGGATTCCCCTCTGTCCTGCCTCCTCAGATCTCCCAAAGTTCTTTCTCCAGCGTGCGATAGATTTCTCCTGGATTCCCCTCTGTCCTGCCTACTGCGATCTCCCAAAGTTCTTTCCCCAGCTTGCTATAAATTTCTCCTGGATTCCCCTCTGTCCTGCCTACTCCGATCTCCCAAAGTTCTTTTCCTAGCGTGCGATAGATTTCTCCTTGATAGATTTCTCCTGGATTCCCCTTTGTCCTGCCTCCTCCGATTTCCCAAAGTTCTTTCCCCATCTTGCGATGCTCCCAACTGGATTCCCCTCTGTCCTGCCTCCTCAGATCTCCGAAAGTTCTTTCCCTAGAGTGCGATAGGTTTCTATTGATTTCCCCTCTGTCCAGCCTCCTCTGATTTCCCAAAGTTCTTTCCCCAGTTTGCTATAGCTTTCTCCTCGATTCCCCTCTGTCCTGCCTCCCCCATCTCCCAAACTTCTTTCCCCCAGCGTGCAACAGCTTTCTCCTGGATTCCCCTCTGTCCTGCCTCTCTCATCTCCCAAAGTTCTTTCCCTAGCATGGATAGATTTCTCCTTGATAGTTTTCTCCTGGATTCCCCTTTGTCCTGCCTCCCCCATCTCCCAAACTTCTTGCCCCATCTTGTGATGCTCCCAACTGGATTCCCCTCTGTCGTGCCTCCCCCATCTCCCAAAGTTCTTTCCCCATCCTGTGATGCTCCCTCCTGGATTCCCCTCTGTCCTGCCTCCTCAGATCTCCCAAAGTTCTTTCCCCAGCTTGCGATAGATTTCTTCTGGATTACCCTCTGTCCTGCCTCCTCCGACCTCCCAAAGTTCTTTCCCCAGTTTGCTATAGCTTTCTCCTGGATTCCGCTCTGTCCTGCCTCCCCCATCTCCCAAAGTTCTATCCCCAGCTTGCGATAGATTTCTCCTGGATTCCCCTCTGTCCTGCCTACTCCGATCTCCCAAAGTTCTTTCCCTCCGTGCGATAGCTTTCTCCTGGATTCCCCTCTGTCCTGCCTCCTCAGATCTCCCAAAGTTCTTTCCCCAGCGTGCAACAGCTTTCTCCTGGATTCCCCTCTGTCCTGCCTCCACCGATCTCCCAAAGTTCTTTCTCCAGCGTGCGATAGATTTCTCCTGGATTCCCCTCTGTCCTGCCTACTCCGATTTCCCAAAGTTCTTTCCCCAGCTTGCTATAAATTTCTCCTGGATTCCCCTCTGTCCTGCCTACTCCGATCTCCCAAAGTTCTTTCCCTAGCGTGCGATAGATTTCTCCTTGATAGATTTCTCCTGGATTCCCCTTTGTCCTGCCTCCTCCGATTTCCCAAAGTTCTTTCCCCATCTTGCGATGCTCCCAACTGGATTCCCCTCTGTCCTGCCTCCTCAGATCTCCGAAAGTTCTTTCCCTAGAGTGCGATAGGTTTCTATTGATTTCCCCTCTGTCCAGCCTCCTCTGATTTCCCAAAGTTCTTTCCCCAGTTTGCTATAGCTTTCTCCTCGATTCCCCTCTGTCCTGCCTCCCCCATCTCCCAAACTTCTTGCCCCATCTTGTGATGCTCCCAACTGGATTCCCCTCTGTCCTGCCTCCCCCATCTCCCAAAGTTCTTTCCCCAGCTTGCGGTAGATTTCTCCTGGATTCCCCTCTGTCCTGCCTACTCCGATCTCCCAAAGTTCTTTCCCTCCGTGCGATAGCTTTCTCCTGGATTCCCCTCTGTCCTACCTCCTCAGATCTCCCAAAGTTCTTTCCCCAGCGTGCAACAGCTTTCTCCTGGATTCCCCTCTGTCCTGCCTCCTCCGTTCTTTCTCCAGCGTTCGATAGATTTCTCCTGGATTCCCCTCTGTCCTGCCTACTGCGATTTCCCAAAGTTCTTTCCCCATCTTGTGATGCTCCCTCCTGGATTCCCCTCTGTCCTGCCTCCTCAGATCTCCGAAAGTACTTTCCCTAGAGTACGATAGCTTTCTATTGGATTCCCCTCTGTCCTGCCTCCTCCGATTTCCCAAAGTTCTTTCCCCAGTTTGCTATAGCTTTCTCCTGGATTCCCCTCTGTCCTGCCTCCCCCATCTCCCAAACTTCTTTCCCCATCTTGCGATGCTCCCAACTGGATTCCCCTCTGTCCTGCCTCCCCCATCTCCCAAAGTTCTTTCCCCATCCTGTGATGCTCCCTCCTGGATTACCCTCTGTCCTGCCTCCTCCGACCTCCCAAAGTTCTTTCCCCAGTTTGCTATAGCTTTCTCCTGGATTCCGCTCTGTCCTGCCTCCCCCATCTCCCAAAGTTCTATCCCCAGCTTGCGATAGATTTCTCCTGGATTCCCCTCTGTCCTGCCTACTCCGATCTCCCAAAGTTCTTTCCCTCCGTGCGATAGCTTTCTCCTGGATTCCCCTCTGTCCTGCCTCCTCAGATCTCCCAAAGTTCTTTCCCCAGCGTGCAACAGCTTTCTCCTGGATTCCCCTCTGTCCTGCCTCCACCGATCTCCCAAAGTTCTTTCTCCAGCGTGCGATAGATTTCTCCTGGATTCCCCTCTGTCCTGCCTACTCCGATTTCCCAAAGTTCTTTCCCCAGCTTGCTATAAATTTCTCCTGGATTCCCCTCTGTCCTGCCTACTCCGATCTCCCAAAGTTCTTTCCCTAGCGTGCGATAGATTTCTCCTTGATAGATTTCTCCTGGATTCCCCTTTGTCCTGCCTCCTCCGATTTCCCAAAGTTCTTTCCCCATCTTGCGATGCTCCCAACTGGATTCCCCTCTGTCCTGCCTCCTCAGATCTCCGAAAGTTCTTTCCCTAGAGTGCGATAGGTTTCTATTGATTTCCCCTCTGTCCAGCCTCCTCTGATTTCCCAAAGTTCTTTCCCCAGTTTGCTATAGCTTTCTCCTCGATTCCCCTCTGTCCTGCCTCCCCCATCTCCCAAACTTCTTGCCCCATCTTGTGATGCTCCCAACTGGATTCCCCTCTGTCCTGCCTCCCCCATCTCCCAAAGTTCTTTCCCCAGCTTGCGGTAGATTTCTCCTGGATTCCCCTCTGTCCTGCCTACTCCGATCTCCCAAAGTTCTTTCCCTCCGTGCGATAGCTTTCTCCTGGATTCCCCTCTGTCCTACCTCCTCAGATCTCCCAAAGTTCTTTCCCCAGCGTGCAACAGCTTTCTCCTGGATTCCCCTCTGTCCTGCCTCCACCGATCTCCCAAAGTTCTTTCTCCAGCGTGCGATAGATTTCTCCTTGATAGATTTCTCCTGGATTCCCCTTTGTCCTGCCTCCTCCGATTTCCCAAAGTTCTTTCCCCATCTTGCGATGCTCCCAACTGGATTCCCCTCTGTCCTGCCTCCTCAGATCTCCGAAAGTTCTTTCCCTAGAGTGCGATAGGTTTCTATTGATTTCCCCTCTGTCCAGCCTCCTCTGATTTCCCAAAGTTCTTTCCCCAGTTTGCTATAGCTTTCTCCTCGATTCCCCTCTGTCCTGCCTCCCCCATCTCCCAAACTTCTTTCCCCCAGCGTGCAACAGCTTTCTCCTGGATTCCCCTCTGTCCTGCCTCTCTCATCTCCCAAAGTTCTTTCCCTAGCATGGATAGATTTCTCCTTGATAGTTTTCTCCTGGATTCCCCTTTGTCCTGCCTCCCCCATCTCCCAAACTTCTTGCCCCATCTTGTGATGCTCCCAACTGGATTCTCCTCTGTCGTGCCTCCCCCATCTCCCAAAGTTCTTTCCCCATCCTGTGATGCTCCCTCCTGGATTCCCCTCTGTCCTGCCTCCTCAGATCTCCCAAAGTTCTTTCCCCAGCTTGCGATAGATTTCTTCTGGATTACCCTCTGTCCTGCCTCCTCCGACCTCCCAAAGTTCTTTCCCCAGTTTGCTATAGCTTTCTCCTGGATTCCGCTCTGTCCTGCCTCCCCCATCTCCCAAAGTTCTATCCCCAGCTTGCGATAGATTTCTCCTGGATTCCCCTCTGTCCTGCCTACTCCGATCTCCCAAAGTTCTTTCCCTCCGTGCGATAGCTTTCTCCTGGATTCCCCTCTGTCCTGCCTCCTCAGATCTCCCAAAGTTCTTTCCCCAGCGTGCAACAGCTTTCTCCTGGATTCCCCTCTGTCCTGCCTCCACCGATCTCCCAAAGTTCTTTCTCCAGCGTGCGATAGATTTCTCCTGGATTCCCCTCTGTCCTGCCTACTCCGATTTCCCAAAGTTCTTTCCCCAGCTTGCTATAAATTTCTCCTGGATTCCCCTCTGTCCTGCCTACTCCGATCTCCCAAAGTTCTTTCCCTAGCGTGCGATAGATTTCTCCTTGATAGATTTCTCCTGGATTCCCCTTTGTCCTGCCTCCTCCGATTTCCCAAAGTTCTTTCCCCATCTTGCGATGCTCCCAACTGGATTCCCCTCTGTCCTGCCTCCTCAGATCTCCGAAAGTTCTTTCCCTAGAGTGCGATAGGTTTCTATTGATTTCCCCTCTGTCCAGCCTCCTCTGATTTCCCAAAGTTCTTTCCCCAGTTTGCTATAGCTTTCTCCTCGATTCCCCTCTGTCCTGCCTCCCCCATCTCCCAAACTTCTTGCCCCATCTTGTGATGCTCCCAACTGGATTCCCCTCTGTCCTGCCTCCCCCATCTCCCAAAGTTCTTTCCCCAGCTTGCGGTAGATTTCTCCTGGATTCCCCTCTGTCCTGCCTACTCCGATCTCCCAAAGTTCTTTCCCTCCGTGCGATAGCTTTCTCCTGGATTCCCCTCTGTCCTACCTCCTCAGATCTCCCAAAGTTCTTTCCCCAGCGTGCAACAGCTTTCTCCTGGATTCCCCTCTGTCCTGCCTCCTCCGTTCTTTCTCCAGCGTTCGATAGATTTCTCCTGGATTCCCCTCTGTCCTGCCTACTGCGATTTCCCAAAGTTCTTTCCCCATCTTGTGATGCTCCCTCCTGGATTCCCCTCTGTCCTGCCTCCTCAGATCTCCGAAAGTACTTTCCCTAGAGTACGATAGCTTTCTATTGGATTCCCCTCTGTCCTGCCTCCTCCGATTTCCCAAAGTTCTTTCCCCAGTTTGCTATAGCTTTCTCCTGGATTCCCCTCTGTCCTGCCTCCCCCATCTCCCAAACTTCTTTCCCCATCTTGCGATGCTCCCAACTGGATTCCCCTCTGTCCTGCCTCCCCCATCTCCCAAAGTTCTTTCCCCATCCTGTGATGCTCCCTCCTGGATTACCCTCTGTCCTGCCTCCTCCGACCTCCCAAAGTTCTTTCCCCAGTTTGCTATAGCTTTCTCCTGGATTCCGCTCTGTCCTGCCTCCCCCATCTCCCAAAGTTCTATCCCCAGCTTGCGATAGATTTCTCCTGGATTCCCCTCTGTCCTGCCTACTCCGATCTCCCAAAGTTCTTTCCCTCCGTGCGATAGCTTTCTCCTGGATTCCCCTCTGTCCTGCCTCCTCAGATCTCCCAAAGTTCTTTCCCCAGCGTGCAACAGCTTTCTCCTGGATTCCCCTCTGTCCTGCCTCCACCGATCTCCCAAAGTTCTTTCTCCAGCGTGCGATAGATTTCTCCTGGATTCCCCTCTGTCCTGCCTACTCCGATTTCCCAAAGTTCTTTCCCCAGCTTGCTATAAATTTCTCCTGGATTCCCCTCTGTCCTGCCTACTCCGATCTCCCAAAGTTCTTTCCCTAGCGTGCGATAGATTTCTCCTTGATAGATTTCTCCTGGATTCCCCTTTGTCCTGCCTCCTCCGATTTCCCAAAGTTCTTTCCCCATCTTGCGATGCTCCCAACTGGATTCCCCTCTGTCCTGCCTCCTCAGATCTCCGAAAGTTCTTTCCCTAGAGTGCGATAGGTTTCTATTGATTTCCCCTCTGTCCAGCCTCCTCTGATTTCCCAAAGTTCTTTCCCCAGTTTGCTATAGCTTTCTCCTCGATTCCCCTCTGTCCTGCCTCCCCCATCTCCCAAACTTCTTGCCCCATCTTGTGATGCTCCCAACTGGATTCCCCTCTGTCCTGCCTCCCCCATCTCCCAAAGTTCTTTCCCCAGCTTGCGGTAGATTTCTCCTGGATTCCCCTCTGTCCTGCCTACTCCGATCTCCCAAAGTTCTTTCCCTCCGTGCGATAGCTTTCTCCTGGATTCCCCTCTGTCCTACCTCCTCAGATCTCCCAAAGTTCTTTCCCCAGCGTGCAACAGCTTTCTCCTGGATTCCCCTCTGTCCTGCCTCCACCGATCTCCCAAAGTTCTTTCTCCAGCGTGCGATAGATTTCTCCTTGATAGATTTCTCCTGGATTCCCCTTTGTCCTGCCTCCTCCGATTTCCCAAAGTTCTTTCCCCATCTTGCGATGCTCCCAACTGGATTCCCCTCTGTCCTGCCTCCTCAGATCTCCGAAAGTTCTTTCCCTAGAGTGCGATAGGTTTCTATTGATTTCCCCTCTGTCCAGCCTCCTCTGATTTCCCAAAGTTCTTTCCCCAGTTTGCTATAGCTTTCTCCTCGATTCCCCTCTGTCCTGCCTCCCCCATCTCCCAAACTTCTTTCCCCCAGCGTGCAACAGCTTTCTCCTGGATTCCCCTCTGTCCTGCCTCTCTCATCTCCCAAAGTTCTTTCCCTAGCATGGATAGATTTCTCCTTGATAGTTTTCTCCTGGATTCCCCTTTGTCCTGCCTCCCCCATCTCCCAAACTTCTTGCCCCATCTTGTGATGCTCCCAACTGGATTCTCCTCTGTCGTGCCTCCCCCATCTCCCAAAGTTCTTTCCCCATCCTGTGATGCTCCCTCCTGGATTCCCCTCTGTCCTGCCTCCTCAGATCTCCCAAAGTTCTTTCCCCAGCTTGCGATAGATTTCTTCTGGATTACCCTCTGTCCTGCCTCCTCCGACCTCCCAAAGTTCTTTCCCCAGTTTGCTATAGCTTTCTCCTGGATTCCGCTCTGTCCTGCCTCCCCCATCTCCCAAAGTTCTATCCCCAGCTTGCGATAGATTTCTCCTGGATTCCCCTCTGTCCTGCCTACTCCGATCTCCCAAAGTTCTTTCCCTCCGTGCGATAGCTTTCTCCTGGATTCCCCTCTGTCCTGCCTCCTCAGATCTCCCAAAGTTCTTTCCCCAGCGTGCAACAGCTTTCTCCTGGATTCCCCTCTGTCCTGCCTCCACCGATCTCCCAAAGTTCTTTCTCCAGCGTGCGATAGATTTCTCCTGGATTCCCCTCTGTCCTGCCTACTCCGATTTCCCAAAGTTCTTTCCCCAGCTTGCTATAAATTTCTCCTGGATTCCCCTCTGTCCTGCCTACTCCGATCTCCCAAAGTTCTTTCCCTAGCGTGCGATAGATTTCTCCTTGATAGATTTCTCCTGGATTCCCCTTTGTCCTGCCTCCTCCGATTTCCCAAAGTTCTTTCCCCATCTTGCGATGCTCCCAACTGGATTCCCCTCTGTCCTGCCTCCTCAGATCTCCGAAAGTTCTTTCCCTAGAGTGCGATAGGTTTCTATTGATTTCCCCTCTGTCCAGCCTCCTCTGATTTCCCAAAGTTCTTTCCCCAGTTTGCTATAGCTTTCTCCTCGATTCCCCTCTGTCCTGCCTCCCCCATCTCCCAAACTTCTTGCCCCATCTTGTGATGCTCCCAACTGGATTCCCCTCTGTCCTGCCTCCCCCATCTCCCAAAGTTCTTTCCCCAGCTTGCGGTAGATTTCTCCTGGATTCCCCTCTGTCCTGCCTACTCCGATCTCCCAAAGTTCTTTCCCTCCGTGCGATAGCTTTCTCCTGGATTCCCCTCTGTCCTACCTCCTCAGATCTCCCAAAGTTCTTTCCCCAGCGTGCAACAGCTTTCTCCTGGATTCCCCTCTGTCCTGCCTCCTCCGTTCTTTCTCCAGCGTTCGATAGATTTCTCCTGGATTCCCCTCTGTCCTGCCTACTGCGATTTCCCAAAGTTCTTTCCCCATCTTGTGATGCTCCCTCCTGGATTCCCCTCTGTCCTGCCTCCTCAGATCTCCGAAAGTACTTTCCCTAGAGTACGATAGCTTTCTATTGGATTCCCCTCTGTCCTGCCTCCTCCGATTTCCCAAAGTTCTTTCCCCAGTTTGCTATAGCTTTCTCCTGGATTCCCCTCTGTCCTGCCTCCCCCATCTCCCAAACTTCTTTCCCCATCTTGCGATGCTCCCAACTGGATTCCCCTCTGTCCTGCCTCCCCCATCTCCCAAAGTTCTTTCCCCATCCTGTGATGCTCCCTCCTGGATTACCCTCTGTCCTGCCTCCTCCGACCTCCCAAAGTTCTTTCCCCAGTTTGCTATAGCTTTCTCCTGGATTCCGCTCTGTCCTGCCTCCCCCATCTCCCAAAGTTCTATCCCCAGCTTGCGATAGATTTCTCCTGGATTCCCCTCTGTCCTGCCTACTCCGATCTCCCAAAGTTCTTTCCCTCCGTGCGATAGCTTTCTCCTGGATTCCCCTCTGTCCTGCCTCCTCAGATCTCCCACAGTTCTTTCCCCAGCGTGCAACAGCTTTCTCCTGGATTCCCCTCTGTCCTGCCTCCACCGATCTCCCAAAGTTCTTTCTCCAGCATGCGATAGATTTCTCCTGGATTCCCCTCTGTCCTGCCTACTCCGATTTCCCAAAGTTCTTTCCCCAGCTTGCTATAAATTTCTCCGGGATTCCCCTCTGTCCTGCCTACTCCGATCTCCCAAAGTTCTTTCCCTAGCGTGCGATAGATTTCTCCTTGATAGATTTCTCCTGGATTCCCCTTTGTCCTGCCTCCTCCGATTTCCCAAAGTTCTTTCCCCATCTTGCGATGCTCCCAACTGGATTCCCCTCTGTCCTGCCTCCTCAGATCTCCGAAAGTTCTTTCCCTAGAGTGCGATAGGTTTCTATTGATTTCCCCTCTGTCCAGCCTCCTCTGATTTCCCAAAGTTCTTTCCCCAGTTTGCTGTAGCTTTCTCCTCGATTCCCCTCTGTCCTGCCTCCCCCATCTCCCAAACTTCTTGCCCCATCTTGTGATGCTCCCAACTGGATTCCCCTCTGTCCTGCCTCCCCCATCTCCCAAAGTTCTTTCCCCAGCTTGCGGTAGATTTCTCCTGGATTCCCCTCTGTCCTGCCTACTCCGATCTCCCAAAGTTCTTTCCCTCCGTGCGATAGCTTTCTCCTGGATTCCCCTCTGTCCTACCTCCTCAGATCTCCCAAAGTTCTTTCCCCAGCGTGCAACAGCTTTCTCCTGGATTCCCCTCTGTCCTGCCTACTGCGATTTCCCAAAGTTCTTTCCCCATCTTGTGATGCTCCCTCCTGGATTCCCCTCTGTCCTGCCTCCTCAGATCTCCGAAAGTACTTTCCCTAGAGTACGATAGCTTTCTATTGGATTCCCCTCTGTCCTGCCTCCTCCGATTTCCCAAAGTTCTTTCCCCAGTTTGCTATAGCTTTCTCCTGGATTCCCCTCTGTCCTGCCTCCTCCGACCTCCCAAAGTTCTTTCCCCATCTTGCGATGCTCCCAACTAGATTCCCCTCTGTCCTGCCTCCCCCATCTCCCAAAGTTCTTTCCCCATCCTGTGATGCTCCCTCCTGGATTCCCCTCTGTCCTGCCTCCTCAGATCTCCCAAAGTTCTTTCTCCAGCGTGCGATAGATTTCTCCTGGATTCCCCTCTGTCCTGCCTACTGCGATCTCCCAAAGTTCTTTCCCCAGCTTGCTATAAATTTCTCCTGGATTCCCCTCTGTCCTGCCTACTCCGATCTCCCAAAGTTCTTTTCCTAGCGTGCGATAGATTTCTCCTTGATAGATTTCTCCTGGATTCCCCTTTGTCCTGCCTCCTCCGATTTCCCAAAGTTCTTTCCCCATCTTGCGATGCTCCCAACTGGATTCCCCTCTGTCCTGCCTCCTCAGATCTCCGAAAGTTCTTTCCCTAGAGTGCGATAGGTTTCTATTGATTTCCCCTCTGTCCAGCCTCCTCTGATTTCCCAAAGTTCTTTCCCCAGTTTGCTATAGCTTTCTCCTCGATTCCCCTCTGTCCTGCCTCCCCCATCTCCCAAACTTCTTTCCCCCAGCGTGCAACAGCTTTCTCCTGGATTCCCCTCTGTCCTGCCTCTCTCATCTCCCAAAGTTCTTTCCCTAGCATGGATAGATTTCTCCTTGATAGTTTTCTCCTGGATTCCCCTTTGTCCTGCCTCCCCCATCTCCCAAACTTCTTGCCCCATCTTGTGATGCTCCCAACTGGATTCCCCTCTGTCCTGCCTCCCCCATCTCCCAAAGTTCTTTCCCCAGCGTGCAACAGCTTTCTCCTGGATTCCCCTCTGTCCTGCCTCCTCCGTTCTTTCTCCAGCGTTCGATAGATTTCTCCTGGATTCCCCTCTGTCCTGCCTACTGCGATTTCCCAAAGTTCTTTCCCCATCTTGTGATGCTCCCTACTGGATTCCCCTCTGTCCTGCCTCCTCTGATCTCCGAAAGTTCTTTCCCTAGAGTACGATAGCTTTCTATTGGATTCCCCTCTGTCTTGCCCTCTCCGATATACCAACCTCCCTCCCCTCCCTCCCCCAGCGTGCGATAGTTTTCTACTGGATTCCCCTCTGCCTTGCCCTCTCCCAAGGTCCTTTCCCCAGCATGCGATAGCTTTCTACTGGATTCCTCTCTATCTTGCCCCCTCCGGTCCCCCAAGGTCCTTTCCCCAGCGTGCGATAGTTTTCTACTGGATTCCCCTCTGTCTTGCCCTCTCCGATATACCAACCTCCCTCCCCTCCCTCCCCCAGCGTGCGATAGTTTTCTACTGGATTCCCCTCTGTCTTGCCCTCTCCCAAGGTCCTTTCCCCAGCATGCGATAGCTTTCTACTGGATTCCTCTCTATCTTGCCCCCTCCGGTCCCCCAAGGTCCTTTCCCCAGCGTGCGATAGTTTTCTACTGGATTCTCCTCTGTCTTGCCCTCTCCGATATACCAACCTCCCTCCCCTCCCTCCCCCAGCGTGCGATAGTTTTCTACTGGATTCCTTTCTGTCTTGCCCCCTCCAGTCTCCCAAGGTCCCTCCCCCAGCTTGCGATAGCTTTCTACTGGATTCCTTTCTGTCTTGCCCCCTCCAGTCTCCCAAGGTCCCTCCCCCAGCTTGCGATAGCTTTCTACTGGATTCCCCTCTGTCTTGCCCTCTCCGGTATCCCAACCTCCCTCCCCTAGCGTGCGATAGCTTTCTACTGGATTCCCCTCTATCTTGCCCTCTCCGATATCCCAACCTCTCTCCCCCAGCGTGCTATAGCTTTCTACTGCATTCCCCTCTGTCCTGCCCCCTCTGGTCTCCCAAGGTCCTTTCCCCAGCGTGCGATAGCTTTCTACTGGATTCCTTTCTGTCTTGCCCTCTCCCAAGGTCCTTTCCCCAGCATGCGATAGCTTTCTACTGGATTCCTCTCTGTCTTGCCCCCTCCGGTCCCCCAAGGTCCTTTCCCCAGCGTGCGATAGCTTTCTACTGGATTCCCCTCTGTCTTGCCCTCTCCGATATCCCAACCTCCCTCCCCCAGCGTGCGATAGTTTTCTACTGGATTCCCCTCTGTCCTGCCTACTGCGATTTCCCAAAGTTCTTTCCCCATCTTGTGATGCTCCCTACTGGATTCCCCTCTGTCCTGCCTCCTCAGATCTCCGAAAGTACTTTCCCTAGAGTACGATAGCTTTCTATTGGATTCCCCTCTGTCCTGCCTCCTCCGATTTCCCAAAGTTCTTTCCCCAGTTTGCTATAGCTTTCTCCTGGATTCCCCTCTGTCCTGCCTCCCCCATCTCCCAAACTTCTTTCCCCATCTTGCGATGCTCCCAACTGGATTCCCCTCTGTCCTGCCTCCCCCATCTCCCAAACTTCTTTCCCCATCCTGTGATGCTCCCTCCTGGATTCCCCTCTGTCCTGCCTCCTCCGACCTCCCAAAGTTCTTTCCCCAGTTTGCTATAGCTTTCTCCTGGATTCCGCTCTGTCCTGCCTCCCCCATCTCCCAAAGTTCTATCCCCAGCTTGCGATAGATTTCTCCTGGATTCCCCTCTGTCCTGCCTACTCCGATCTCCCAAAGTTCTTTCCCTCCGTGCGATAGCTTTCTCCTGGATTCCCCTCTGTCCTGCCTCCTCAGATCTCCCAAAGTTCTTTCCCCAGCGTGCAACAGCTTTCTCCTGGATTCCCCTCTGTCCTGCCCCCTCTGGTCTCCCAAAGTTCTTTCCCTCCGTGCGATAGCTTTCTCCTGGATTCCCCTCTGTCCTGCCTCCTCAGATCTCCCAAAGTTCTTTCCCCAGCATGCAACAGCTTTCTACTGGATTCCCCTCTGTCTTGCCCTCTCCGATATCCCAACGTCCCTCCCCCAGGGTGCGATAGTTTTCTACTGGATTCCCCTCTGTCTTGCCCTCTCCCAAGGTCCTTTCCCCAGCATGCGATAGCTTTCTACTGGATTCCTCTCTGTCTTGCCCCCTCCGGTCCCCCAAGGTCCTTTCCCCAGCGTGCGATAGCTTTCTACTGCATTCCCCTCTGTCCTGCCCCCTCTGGTCTCCCAAGGTCCTTTCCCCAGCGTGCGATAGCTTTCTACTGCATTCCCCTCTGTCCTGCCCCCTCTGGTCTCCCAAGGTCCTTTCCCCAGCGTGCGATAGCTTTCTACTGGATTCCTTTCTGTCTTGCCCCCTACAGTCTCCCAAGGTCCTTTCCCCAGCGTGCGGTAGCTTTCTACTGGATTCCCCTCTGTCTTGCCTCCTCCGGTCCCCCAAGGTCCTTTCCCCAGCGTGCGATAGTTTTCTACTGGATTCCCCTCTGTCTTGCCCTCTCCCAAGGTCCTTTCCCCAGCATGCGATAGCTTTCTACTGGATTCCTCTCTATCTTGCCCCCTCCGGTCCCCCAAGGTCCTTTCCCCAGCGTGCGATAGTTTTCTACTGGATTCCCCTCTGTCTTGCCCTCTCCGATATACCAACCTCCCTCCCCTCCCTCCCCCAGCGTGCGATAGTTTTCTACTGGATTCCCCTCTGTCTTGCCCTCTCCCAAGGTCCTTTCCCCAGCATGCGATAGCTTTCTACTGGATTCCTCTCTATCTTGCCCCCTCCGGTCCCCCAAGGTCCTTTCCCCAGCGTGCGATAGTTTTCTACTGGATTCTCCTCTGTCTTGCCCTCTCCGATATACCAACCTCCCTCCCCTCCCTCCCCCAGCGTGCGATAGTTTTCTACTGGATTCCTTTCTGTCTTGCCCCCTCCAGTCTCCCAAGGTCCCTCCCCCAGCTTGCGATAGCTTTCTACTGGATTCCTTTCTGTCTTGCCCCCTCCAGTCTCCCAAGGTCCCTCCCCCAGCTTGCGATAGCTTTCTACTGGATTCCCCTCTGTCTTGCCCTCTCCGGTATCCCAACCTCCCTCCCCTAGCGTGCGATAGCTTTCTACTGGATTCCCCTCTATCTTGCCCTCTCCGATATCCCAACCTCTCTCCCCCAGCGTGCTATAGCTTTCTACTGCATTCCCCTCTGTCCTGCCCCCTCTGGTCTCCCAAGGTCCTTTCCCCAGCGTGCGATAGCTTTCTACTGGATTCCTTTCTGTCTTGCCCTCTCCCAAGGTCCTTTCCCCAGCATGCGATAGCTTTCTACTGGATTCCTCTCTGTCTTGCCCCCTCCGGTCCCCCAAGGTCCTTTCCCCAGCGTGCGATAGCTTTCTACTGGATTCCCCTCTGTCTTGCCCTCTCCGATATCCCAACCTCCCTCCCCCAGCGTGCGATAGTTTTCTACTGGATTCCCCTCTGTCCTGCCTACTGCGATTTCCCAAAGTTCTTTCCCCATCTTGTGATGCTCCCTACTGGATTCCCCTCTGTCCTGCCTCCTCAGATCTCCGAAAGTACTTTCCCTAGAGTACGATAGCTTTCTATTGGATTCCCCTCTGTCCTGCCTCCTCCGATTTCCCAAAGTTCTTTCCCCAGTTTGCTATAGCTTTCTCCTGGATTCCCCTCTGTCCTGCCTCCCCCATCTCCCAAACTTCTTTCCCCATCTTGCGATGCTCCCAACTGGATTCCCCTCTGTCCTGCCTCCCCCATCTCCCAAACTTCTTTCCCCATCCTGTGATGCTCCCTCCTGGATTCCCCTCTGTCCTGCCTCCTCCGACCTCCCAAAGTTCTTTCCCCAGTTTGCTATAGCTTTCTCCTGGATTCCGCTCTGTCCTGCCTCCCCCATCTCCCAAAGTTCTATCCCCAGCTTGCGATAGATTTCTCCTGGATTCCCCTCTGTCCTGCCTACTCCGATCTCCCAAAGTTCTTTCCCTCCGTGCGATAGCTTTCTCCTGGATTCCCCTCTGTCCTGCCTCCTCAGATCTCCCAAAGTTCTTTCCCCAGCGTGCAACAGCTTTCTCCTGGATTCCCCTCTGTCCTGCCCCCTCTGGTCTCCCAAAGTTCTTTCCCTCCGTGCGATAGCTTTCTCCTGGATTCCCCTCTGTCCTGCCTCCTCAGATCTCCCAAAGTTCTTTCCCCAGCATGCAACAGCTTTCTACTGGATTCCCCTCTGTCTTGCCCTCTCCGATATCCCAACGTCCCTCCCCCAGGGTGCGATAGTTTTCTACTGGATTCCCCTCTGTCTTGCCCTCTCCCAAGGTCCTTTCCCCAGCATGCGATAGCTTTCTACTGGATTCCTCTCTGTCTTGCCCCCTCCGGTCCCCCAAGGTCCTTTCCCCAGCGTGCGATAGCTTTCTACTGCATTCCCCTCTGTCCTGCCCCCTCTGGTCTCCCAAGGTCCTTTCCCCAGCGTGCGATAGCTTTCTACTGCATTCCCCTCTGTCCTGCCCCCTCTGGTCTCCCAAGGTCCTTTCCCCAGCGTGCGATAGCTTTCTACTGGATTCCTTTCTGTCTTGCCCCCTACAGTCTCCCAAGGTCCTTTCCCCAGCGTGCGGTAGCTTTCTACTGGATTCCCCTCTGTCTTGCCCTCTCCGATATACCAACCTCCCTCCCCCAGCGTGCGATAGTTTTCTACTGGATTCCCCTCTGTCTTGCCCTCTCCGATATCCCAACCTCCCTCCCCCAGCGTGCGATAGTTTTCTACTGGATTCCCCTCTCTCTTGCCCTCTCCCAAGGTCCTTTCCCCAGCATGCGATAGCTTTCTACTGGATTCCCCTCTGTCCTGCCTACTGCGATTTCCCAAAGTTCTTTCCCCATCTTGTGATGCTCCCTACTGGATTCCCCTCTGTCCTGCCTCCTCAGATCTCCGAAAGTACTTTCCCTAGAGTACGATAGCTTTCTACTGCATTCCCCTCTGTCCTGCCCCCTCTGGTCTCCCAAGGTCCTTTCCCCAGCGTGCGATAGCTTTCTACTGGATTCCTTTCTGTCTTACCCTCTCCGATATCCCAACCTCCCTCCCCCAGCGTGCAATAGTTTTCTACTGGATTCCCCTCTGTCTTGCCCTCTCCCAAGGTCCTTTCCCCAGCATGCGATAGCTTTCTACTGGATTCCTCTCTGTCCTGCCCCCTCTGGTCTCCCAAGGTCCTTTCCCCAGCGTGCGATAGCTTTCTACTGGATTCCCCTCTGTCCTGCCTACTGCGATTTCCCAAAGTTCTTTCCCCATCTTGTGATGCTCCCTACTGGATTCCCCTCTGTCCTGCCTCCTCCGATTTCCCAAAGTTCTTTCCCCAGTTTGCTATAGCTTTCTCCTGGATTCCCCTCTGTCCTGCCTCCCCCATCTCCCAAATTTCTTTCCCCATCTCGCGATGCTCCCAACTGGATTCCCCTCTGTCCTGCCTCCCCCATCTCCCAAAGTTCTTTCCCCATCCTGTGATGCTCCCTCCTGGATTCCCCTCTGTCCTGCCTCCTCAGATCTCCCAAAGTTCTTTCCCCAGCTTGCGATAGATTTCTTCTGGATTACCCTCTGTCCTGCCTACTCCGATCTCCCAAAGTTCTTTCCCCAGTTTGCTATAGCTTTCTCCTGGATTCCGCTCTGTCCTGCCTCCCCCATCACCCAAAGTTCTATCCCCAGCTTGCGATAGATTTCTCCTGGATTCCCCTCTGTCCTGCCTACTCCGATCTCCCAAAGTTCTTTCCCTCCTTGCGATAGCTTTCTCCTGGATTCCCCTCTGTCCTGCCTCCTCAGATCTCCCAAAGTTCTTTCCCCAGCGTGCAACAGCTTTCTCCTGGATTCCCCTCTGTCCTGCCTACTCCGATCTCCCAAAGTTCTTTCCCTAGAGTACGATAGCTTTCTCCTGGATTCCCCTCTGTCCTGCCTCCTCAGATCTCCCAAAGTTCTTTCCCTCCGTGCGATAGCTTTCTCCTGGATTCCCCTCTGTCCTGTCTCCTCAGATCTCCCAAAGTTCTTTCCCCAGCGTGCAACAGCTTTCTCCTGGATTCCCCTCTGTCCTGCCTCCACCGATTTCCCAAAGTTCTTTCTCCAGCGTGCGATAGATTTCTCCTGGATTCCCCTCTCTCCTGCCTACTGCGATCTCCCAAAGTTCTTTCCCTAGCGTGCGATAGATTTCTCCTGGATTCCCCTCTGTCCTGCCTACTCCGATTTCCCAAAGTTCTTTCCCCAGCTTGCTATAAATTTCTCCTGGATTCCCCTCTGTCCTGCCCCCTCCGGTCCCCAAAGGTCCTTTCCCCAGCGTGCGATAGCTTTCTACTGGATTCCTTTCTGTCTTGCCCTCTCCGATATCCCAACCTCCCTCCCCCAGCGTGCAATAGTTTTCTACTGGATTCCCCTCTGTCTTGCCCTCTCCCAAGGTCCTTTCCCCAGCATGCGATAGCTTTCTACTGGATTCCTCTCTGTCTTGCCCCCTCCGGTCCCCCAAGGTCCTTTCCCCAGCGTGCTATAGTTTTCTACTGGATTCCCCTCTGTCTTGCCCTCTCCGATATCCCAACCTCCCTCCCCCAGCGTGCTATAGTTTTCTACTGGATTCCCCTCTGTCTTGCCCTCTCCGATATCCCAACCTCCCTCCCCTCCCTCCCCCAGCGTGCGATAGTTTTCTACTGGATTCCCCTCTGTCTTGCCCTCTCCCAAGGTCCTTTCCCCAGCATGCGATAGCTTTCTACTGGATTCCCCTCTGTCCTGCCTACTGCGATTTCCCAAAGTTCTTTCCCCATCTTGTGATGCTCCCTACTGGATTCCCCTCTGTCCTGCCTCCTCAGATCTCCGAAAGTACTTTCCCTAGAGTACGATAGCTTTCTATTGGATTCCCCTCTGTCCTGCCTCCCCCATCTCCCAAACTTCTTTCCCCATCTTGCGATGCTCCCAACTGGATTCCCCTCTGTCCTGCCTCCCCCATCTCCCAAAGTTCTTTCCCCATCCTGTGATGCTCCCTCCTGGATTCCCCTCTGTCCTGCCTCCTCAGATCTCCCAAAGTTCTTTCCCCAGCTTGCGATAGATTTCTTCTGGATTACCCTCTGTCCTGCCTCCTCCGACCTCCCAAAGTTCTTTCCCCAGTTTGCTATAGCTTTCTCCTGGATTCCGCTCTATCCTGCCTCCCCCATCTCCCAAAGTTCTATCCCCAGCTTGCGATAGATTTCTCCTGGATTCCCCTCTGTCCTGCCTACTCCGATCTCCCAAAGTTCTTTCCCCAGCGTGCAACAGCTTTCTCCTGGATTCCCCTCTGTCCTGCCTCCACCGATCTCCCAAAGTTCTTTCTCCAGCGTGCGGTAGATTTCTCCTGGATTCCCCTTTGTCCTGCCTCCCCCATCTCCCAAACTTCTTGCCCCATCTTGTGATGCTCCCAACTGGATTCCCCTCTGTCCTGCCTCCTCTGATCTCCGAAAGTTCTTTCCCAAGCTTGCGATAGCTTTCTCCTGGATTCCCCTCTGTCCTGCCTCCCCCATCTCCCAAAGTTCTTTCCCCATCTTGTGATGCTCCCTACTGGATTCCCCTCTGTCCTGCCTCCTCTGATCTCCGAAAGTTCTTTCCCTAGAGTGCGATAGCTTTCTACTGGATTCCCCTCTGTCCTGCCTCCTCCGGTCTCCCAAGGTCCTTTCCCCAGCGTGTGATAGCTTTCTACTGGATTCCCCTCTGTCTTGCCCTCTCCGAAATCCCAACCTCCCTCCCCCAGCGTGCGATAGCTTTCTACTGGATTCCTCTCTGTCTTGCCCCCTCCGGTCTCCCAAGGTCCTTTCCCCAGCGTCCGATAGCTTTCTACTGGATTCCCCTCTGTCTTGCCTCCTCCGGTCCCCCAAGCTCCCTCCCCCAGCGTGCGATAGCTTTCTACTGGATTCCCCTCTGTCTTGACCCCTCCGGTCTCCCAAGGTCCTTTCCCCAGCGTGCGGTAGCTTTCTACTGCATTCCCCTCTGTCCTGCCTCCTCCGGTCTCCCAAGGTCCTTTCCCCAGCGTGTGATAGCTTTCTACTGGATTCCCCTCTGTCTTGCCCTCTCCGATATCCCAACCTCCCTCCCCCAGCGTGCGATAGTTTTCTACTGGATTCCCCTCTGTCTTGCCCTCTCCCAAGGTCCTTTCCCCAGCGTGCGATAGTTTTCTACTGGATTCCCCTCTGTCTTGCCCTCTCCTATATCCCAACCTCCCTCCCCCAGCGTGCGATAGTTTTCTACTGGATTCCCCTCTGTCTTGCCCTCTCCGATATCCCAACCTCCCTCCCCTCCCTCCCCCAGCGTGCAATAGTTTTCTACTGGATTCCCCTCTGTCTTGCCCTCTCCCAAGGTCCTTTCCCCAGCGTGCGATAGCTTTCTACTGGATTCCCCTCTGTCTTGCCCTCTCCGATATCCCAACCTCCCTCCCCCAGCGTGCGATAGCTTTCTACTGCATTCCCCTCTGTCCTGCCCCCTCTGGTCTCCCAAGGTCCTTTCCCCAGCGTGCGATAGCTTTCTACTGGATTCCTTTCTGTCTTGCCCCCTCCAGTCTCCCAAGGTCCTTTCCCAGCGTGCGGTAGCTTTCTACTGGATTCCTCTCTGTCCTGCCCCCTCTGGTCTCCCAAGGTCCTTTCCCCAGCGTGCGATAGCTTTCTACTGGATTCCCCTCTGTCTTGCCTCCTCCGGTCCCCCAAGCTCCCTCCCCCAGCGTGCGATAGCTTTCTACTGGATTCCCCTCTGTCTTGCCTCCTCCAGTCTGCCAACCTCCCTCCCCCAGCGTGCGATAGCTTTCTACTGGATTCCCCTCTGTCTTGCCCTCTCCGATATCCCAACCTCCCTCCCCCAGCGTGCAATAGCTTTCTACTGGATTCCCCTCTGTCCTGCCCCCTCTGGTCTCCCAAGGTCCTTTCCCCAGCGTGCGATAGCTTTCTACTGGATTCCTTTCTGTCTTGCCCCCTCCAGTCTCCCAAGGTCCCTCCCCCAGCTTGCGATAGCTTTCTACTGGATTCCCCTCTGTCTTGCCCTCTCCCAAGGTCCTTTCCCCAGCATGCGATAGCTTTCTACTGGATTCCTCTCTGTCTTGCCCCCTCCGGTCCCCCAAGGTCCTTTCCCCAGCGTGCGATAGCTTTCTACTGGATTCCCCTCTGTCTTGCCCTCTCCGATGTACCAACCTCCCTCCCCCAGCGTGCGATAGTTTTCTACTGGATTCCCCTCTGTCTTGCCCTCTCCGATATACCAACCTCCCTCCCCTCCCTCCCCCAGCGTGCGATAGTTTTCTACTGGATTCCCCTCTGTCTTGCCCTCTCCCAAGGTCCTTTCCCCAGCATGCGATAGCTTTCTACTGGATTCCTTTCTGTCTTGCCCCCTCCAGTCTCCCAAGGTCCCTCCCCCAGCTTGCGATAGCTTTCTACTGGATTCCCCTCTGTCTTGCCCTCTCCGGTATCCCAACCTCCCTCCCCTAGCGTGCGATAGCTTTCTACTGGATTCCCCTCTATCTTGCCCTCTCCGATATCCCAACCTCTCTCCCCCAGCGTGCTATAGCTTTCTACTGCATTCCCCTCTGTCCTGCCCCCTCTGGTCTCCCAAGGTCCTTTCCCCAGCGTGCGATAGCTTTCTACTGGATTCCTTTCTGTCTTACCCTCTCCGATATCCCAACCTCCCTCCCCCAGCGTGCGATAGTTTTCTACTGGATTCCCCTCTGTCTTGCCCTCTCCCAAGGTCCTTTCCCCAGCATGCGATAGCTTTCTACTGGATTCCTCTCTGTCCTGCCCCCTCTGGTCTCCCAAGGTCCTTTCCCCAGCGTGCGATAGCTTTCTACTGGATTCCTTTCTGTCTTACCCTCTCCGATATCCCAACCTCCCTCCCCCAGCGTGCAATAGTTTTCTACTGGATTCCCCTCTGTCTTGCCCTCTCCCAAGGTCCTTTCCCCAGCATGCGATAGCTTTCTACTGGATTCCTCTCTGTCCTGCCCCCTCTGGTCTCCCAAGGTCCTTTCCCCAGCGTGCGATAGCTTTCTACTGGATTCCTCTCTGTCCTGCCCCCTCTGGTCTCCCAAGGTCCTTTCCCCAGCGTGCGATAGCTTTCTACTGGATTCCCCTCTGTCCTGCCTACTGCGATTTCCCAAAGTTCTTTCCCCATCTTGTGATGCTCCCTACTGGATTCCCCTCTGTCCTGCCTCCTCCGATTTCCCAAAGTTCTTTCCCCAGTTTGCTATAGCTTTCTCCTGGATTCCCCTCTGTCCTGCCTCCCCCATCTCCCAAATTTCTTTCCCCATCTCGCGATGCTCCCAACTGGATTCCCCTCTGTCCTGCCTCCCCCATCTCCCAAAGTTCTTTCCCCATCCTGTGATGCTCCCTCCTGGATTCCCCTCTGTCCTGCCTCCTCAGATCTCCCAAAGTTCTTTCCCCAGCTTGCGATAGATTTCTTCTGGATTACCCTCTGTCCTGCCTACTCCGATCTCCCAAAGTTCTTTCCCCAGTTTGCTATAGCTTTCTCCTGGATTCCGCTCTGTCCTGCCTCCCCCATCTCCCAAAGTTCTATCCCCAGCTTGCAACAGCTTTCTCCTGGATTCCCCTCTGTCCTGCCTCCACCGATTTCCCAAAGTTCTTTCTCCAGCGTGCGATAGATTTCTCCTGGATTCCCCTCTGTCCTGCCTACTCCGATTTCCCAAAGTTCTTTCCCCAGCTTGCTATAAATTTCTCCTGGATTCCCCTCTGTCCTGCCCCCTCCGGTCCCCAAAGGTCCTTTCCCCAGCGTGCGATAGCTTTCTACTGGATTCCTTTCTGTCTTGCCCTCTCCGATATCCCAACCTCCCTCCCCCAGCGTGCAATAGTTTTCTACTGGATTCCCCTCTGTCTTGCCCTCTCCCAAGGTCCTTTCCCCAGCATGCGATAGCTTTCTACTGGATTCCTCTCTGTCTTGCCCCCTCCGGTCCCCCAAGGTCCTTTCCCCTGCGTGCTATAGTTTTCTACTGGATTCCCCTCTGTCTTGCCCTCTCCGATATCCCAACCTCCCTCCCCCAGCGTGCGATAGTTTTCTACTGGATTCCCCTCTGTCTTGCCCTCTCCGATATCCCAACCTCCCTCCCCTCCCTCCCCCAGCGTGCGATAGTTTTCTACTGGATTCCCCACTGTCTTGCCCTCTCCCAAGGTCCTTTCCCCAGCATGCGATAGCTTTCTACTGGATTCCCCTCTGTCCTGCCTACTGCGATTTCCCAAAGTTCTTTCCCCATCTTGTGATGCTCCCTACTGGATTCCCCTCTGTCCTGCCTCCTCAGATCTCCGAAAGTACTTTCCCTAGAGTACGATAGCTTTCTATTGGATTCCCCTCTGTCCTGCCTCCTCCGATTTCCCAAAGTTCTTTCCCCAGTTTGCTATAGCTTTCTCCTGGATTCCCCTCTGTCCTGCCTCCCCCATCTCCCAAACTTCTTTCCCCATCTTGCGATGCTCCCAACTGGATTCCCCTCTGTCCTGCCTCCCCCATCTCCCAAAGTTCTTTCCCCATCCTGTGATGCTCCCTCCTGGATTCCCCTCTGTCCTGCCTCCTCAGATCTCCCAAAGTTCTTTCCCCAGCTTGCGATAGATTTCTTCTGGATTACCCTCTGTCCTGCCTCCTCCGACCTCCCAAAGTTCTTTCCCCAGTTTGCTATAGCTTTCTCCTGGATTCCGCTCTATCCTGCCTCCCCCATCTCCCAAAGTTCTATCCCCAGCTTGCGATAGATTTCTCCTGGATTCCCCTCTGTCCTGCCTACTCCGATCTCCCAAAGTTCTTTCCCTCCGTGCGATAGCTTTCTCCTGGATTCCCCTCTGTCCTGCCTCCTCAGATCTCCCAAAGTTCTTTCCCCAGCGTGCAACAGCTTTCTCCTGGATTCCCCTCTGTCCTGCCTCCACCGATCTCCCAAAGTTCTTTCTCCAGCGTGCGTTAGATTTCTCCTGGATTCCCCTTTGTCCTGCCTCCCCCATCTCCCAAACTTCTTGCCCCATCTTGTGATGCTCCCAACTGGATTCCCCTCTGTCCTGCCTCCTCTGATCTCCGAAAGTTCTTTCCCAAGCTTGCGATAGCTTTCTCCTGGATTCCCCTCTGTCCTGCCTCCCCCATCTCCCAAAGTTCTTTCACCATCTTGTGATGCTCCCTACTGGATTCCCCTCTGTCCTGCCTCCTCTGATCTCCGAAAGTTCTTTCCCTAGAGTGCGATAGCTTTCTACTGGATTCCCCTCTATCTTGCCCTCTCCCAAGGTCCTTTCCCCAGCGTGCGATAGCTTTCTACTGGATTCCCCTCTGTCCTGCCTCCTCCGGTCTCCGAAGGTCCTTTCCCCAGCGTGTGATAGCTTTCTACTGGATTCCCCTCCGTCTTGCCCTCTCCGAAATCCCAACCTCCCTCCCCCAGCGTGCGATAGCTTTCTACTGGATTCCTCTCTGTCTTGCCCCCTCCGGTCTCCCAAGGTCCTTTCCCCAGCGTCCGATAGCTTTCTACTGGATTCCCCTCTGTCTTGCCTCCTCCGGTCCCCCAAGCTCCCTCCCCCAGCGTGCGATAGCTTTCTACTGGATTCCCCTCTGTCTTGACCCCTCCGGTCTCCCAAGGTCCTTTCCCCAGCGTGCGGTAGCTTTCTACTGCATTCCCCTCTGTCCTGCCTCCTCCGGTCTCCCAAGGTCCTTTCCCCAGCGTGTGATAGCTTTCTACTGGATTCCCCTCTGTCTTGCCCTCTCCGATATCCCAACCTCCCTCCCCCAGCGTGCGATAGTTTTCTACTGGATTCCCCTCTGTCTTGCCCTCTCCCAAGGTCCTTTCCCCAGCGTGCGATAGCTTTCTACTGGATTCCCCTCTGTCTTGCCCTCTCCTATATCCCAACCTCCCTCCCCCAGCGTGCGATAGTTTTCTACTGGATTCCCCTCTGTCTTGCCCTCTCCGATATCCCAACCTCCCTCCCCTCCCTCCGCCAGCGTGCAATAGTTTTCTACTGGATTCCCCTCTGTCTTGCCCTCTCCCAAGGTCCTTTCCCCAGCGTGCGATAGCTTTCTACTGGATTCCCCTCTGTCTTGCCCTCTCCGATATCCCAACCTCCCTCCCCCAGCGTGCGATAGCTTTCTACTGCATTCCCCTCTGTCCTGCCCCCTCTGGTCTCCCAAGGTCCTTTCCCCAGCGTGCGATAGCTTTCTACTGGATTCCTTTCTGTCTTGCCCCCTCCAGTCTCCCAAGGTCCTTTCCCCAGCGTGCGGTAGCTTTCTACTGGATTCCTCTCTGTCCTGCCCCCTCTGGTCTCCCAAGGTCCTTTCCCCAGCGTGCGATAGCTTTCTACTGGATTCCCCTCTGTCTTGCCTCCTCCGGTCCCCCAAGCTCCCTCCCCCAGCGTGCGATAGCTTTCTACTGGATTCCCCTCTGTCTTGCCTCCTCCAGTCTGCCAACCTCCCTCCCCCAGCGTGCGATAGCTTTCTACTGGATTCCCCTCTGTCTTGCCCTCTCCGATATCCCAACCTCCCTCCCCCAGCGTGCAATAGCTTTCTACTGGATTCCCCTCTGTTCTGCCCCCTCTGGTCTCCCAAGGTCCTTTCCCCAGCGTGCGATAGCTTTCTACTGGATTCCTTTCTGTCTTGCCCCCTCCAGTCTCCCAAGGTCCCTCCCCCAGCTTGCGATAGCTTTCTACTGGATTCCCCTCTGTCTTGCCCTCTCCCAAGGTCCTTTCCCCAGCATGCGATAGCTTTCTACTGGATTCCTCTCTGTCTTGCCCCCTCCGGTCCCCCAAGGTCCTTTCCCCAGCGTGCGATAGCTTTCTACTGGATTCCCCTCTGTCTTGCCCTCTCCGATATACCAACCTCCCTCCCCCAGCGTGCGATAGTTTTCTACTGGATTCCCCTCTGTCTTGCCCTCTCCGATATCCCAACCTCCCTCCCCCAGCGTGCGATAGTTTTCTACTGGATTCCCCTCTGTCTTGCCCTCTCCCAAGGTCCTTTCCCCAGCATGCGATAGCTTTCTACTGGATTCCTCTCTGTCTTGCCCCCTCCGGTCCCCCAAGGTCCTTTCCCCAGCGTGCGATAGCTTTCTACTGGATTCCCCTCTGTCTTGCCCTCTCCGATATACCAACCTCCCTCCCCCAGCGTGCGATAGTTTTCTACTGGATTCCCCTCTGTCTTGCCCTCTCCGATATACCAACCTCCCTCCCCTCCCTCCCCCAGCGTGCGATAGTTTTCTACTGGATTCCCCTCTGTCTTGCCCTCTCCCAAGGTCCTTTCCCCAGCATGCGATAGCTTTCTACTGGATTCCTCTCTGTCTTGCCCCCTCCGGTCCCCCAAGGTCCTTTCCCCAGCGTGCGATAGCTTTCTACTGGATTCCCCTCTGTCTTGCCCTCTCCGATATACCAACCTCCCTCCCCCAGCGTGCGATAGTTTTCTACTGGATTCCCCTCTGTCTTGCCCTCTCCGATATCCCAACCTCCCTCCCCCAGCGTGCGATACTTTTCTACTGGATTCCCCTCTGTCTTGCCCTCTCCGATATCCCAACCTCCCTCCCCCAGCGTGCGATAGTTTTCTACTGGATTCCACTCTGTCTTGCCCTCTCCCAAGGTCCTTTCCCCAGCATGCGATAGCTTTCTACTGGATTCCTCTCTGTCTTGCCCCCTCCGGTCCCCCAAGGTCCTTTCCCCAGCGTGCGATAGCTTTCTACTGGATTCCCCTCTGTCTTGCCCTCTCCGATATACCAACCTCCCTCCCCAGCGTGCGATAGTTTTCTACTGGATTCCCCTCTGTCTTGCCCTCTCCGATATACCAACCTCCCTCCCCTCCCTCCCCCAGCGTGCGATAGTTTTCTACTGGATTCCCCTCTGTCTTGCCCTCTCCCAAGGTCCTTTCCCCAGCATGCGATAGCTTTCTACTGGATTCCTCTCTGTCTTGCCCCCTCCGGTCTCCCAAGGTCCTTTCCCCAGCGTCCGATAGCTTTCTACTGGATTCCCCTCTGTCTTGCCTCCTCCGGTCCCCCAAGCTCCCTCCCCCAGCGTGCGATAGCTTTCTACTGGATTCCCCTCTGTCTTGACCCCTCCGGTCTCCCAAGGTCCTTTCCCCAGCGTGCGGTAGCTTTCTACTGCATTCCCCTCTGTCTTGCCCTCTCCTATATCCCAACCTCCCTCCCCCAGCGTGCGATAGTTTTCTACTGGATTCCCCTCTGTCTTGCCCTCTCCGATATCCCAACCTCCCTCCCCTCCCTCCCCCAGCGTGCAATAGTTTTCTACTGGATTCCCCTCTGTCTTGCCCTCTCCCAAGGTCCTTTCCCCAGCGTGCGATAGCTTTCTACTGGATTCCCCTCTGTCTTGCCCTCTCCGATATCCCAACCTCCCTCCCCCAGCGTGCGATAGCTTTCTACTGCATTCCCCTCTGTCCTGCCCCCTCTGGTCTCCCAAGGTCCTTTCCCCAGCGTGCGATAGCTTTCTACTGGATTCCTTTCTGTCTTGCTCCCTCCAGTCTCCCAAGGTCCTTTCCCCAGCGTGCGGTAGCTTTCTAGTGGATTCCTCTCTGTCCTGCCCCCTCTGGTCTCCCAAGGTCCTTTCCCCAGCGTGCGATAACTTTCTACTGGATTCCCCTCTGTCTTGCCTCCTCCGGTCCCCCAAGCTCCCTCCCCCAGCGTGCGATAGCTTTCTACTGGATTCCCCTCTGTCTTGCCTCCTCCAGTCTGCCAACCTCCCTCCCCCAGCGTGCGATAGCTTTCTACTGGATTCCCCTCTGTCTTGCCCTGTCCCAAGGTCCTTTCCCCAGCGTGCGATAGCTTTCTACTGGATTCCCCTCTATCTTGCCCTCTCCCAAGGTCCTTTCCCCAGCGTGCGATAGCTTTCTACTGGATTCCCCTCTGTCCTGCCTCCTCCGGTCTCCCAAGGTCCTTTCCCCAGCGTGTGATAGCTTTCTACTGGATTCCCCTCTGTCTTGCCCTCTCCGAAATCCCAACCTCCCTCCCCCAGCGTGCGATAGCTTTCTACTGGATTCCCCTCTGTCTTGCCTCCTCCGGTCCCCCAAGCTCCCTCCCCCAGCGTGCGATAGCTTTCTACTGCATTCCCCTCTGTCCTGCCCCCTCTGGTCTCCCAAGGTCCTTTCCCCAGCGTGCGATAGCTTTCTACTGGATTCCTTTCTGTCTTGCCCCCTCCAGTCTCCCAAGGTCCTTTCCCCAGCGTGCGATAGCTTTCTACTGGATTCCCCTCTATCTTGCCCTCTCCCAAGGTCCTTTCCCCAGCGTGCGATAGCTTTCTACTGGATTCCCCTCTGTCCTGCCTCCTCCGGTCTCCCAAGGTCCTTTCCCCAGCGTGTGATAGCTTTCTACTGGATTCCCCTCTGTCTTGCCCTCTCCGAAATCCCAACCTCCCTCCCCCAGCGTGCGATAGCTTTCTACTGGATTCCTCTCTGTCTTGCCCCCTCCGGTCTCCCAAGGTCCTTTCCCCAGCGTCCGATAGCTTTCTACTGGATTCCCCTCTGTCTTGCCTCCTCCGGTCCCCCAAGCTCCCTCCCCCAGCGTGCGATAGCTTTCTACTGGATTCCCCTCTGTCTTGACCCCTCCGGTCTCCCAAGGTCCTTTCCCCAGCGTGTGATAGCTTTCTACTGGATTCCCCTCTGTCTTGCCCTCTCCGATATCCAACCTCCCTCCCCCAGCGTGCGATAGTTTTCTACTGGATTCCCCTCTGTCTTGCCCTCTCCCAAGGTCCTTTCCCCAGCGTGCGATAGCTTTCTACTGGATTCCCCTCTGTCTTGCCCTCTCCTATATCCCAACCTCCCTCCCCCAGCGTGCGATAGTTTTCTACTGGATTCCCCTCTGTCTTGCCCTCTCCGATATCCCAACCTCCCTCCCCTCCCTCCCCAGCGTGCAATAGTTTTCTACTGGATTCCCCTCTGTCTTGCCCTCTCCCAAGGTCCTTTCCCCAGCGTGCGATAGCTTTCTACTGCATTCCCCTCTGTCTGCCCCTCTGGTCTCCCAAGGTCCTTTCCCCAGCGTGCGATAGCTTTCTACTGCATTCCTTTCTGTCTTGCCCCCTCCAGTCTCCCAAGGTCCTTTCCCAGCGTGCGGTAGCTTTCTACTGGATTCCTCTCTGTCCTGCCCCCTCTGGTCTCCCAAGGTCCTTTCCCCAGCGTGCGATAGCTTTCTACTGGATTCCCCTCTGTCTTGCCTCCTCCAGTCTGCCAACCTCCCTCCCCCAGCGTGCGATAGCTTTCTACTGGATTCCCCTCTGTCTTGCCCTCTCCAAGGTCCTTTCCCCAGCGTGCGATAGCTTTCTACTGGATTCCCCTCTATCTTGCCCTCTCCCAAGGTCCTTTCCCCAGCGTGCGATAGCTTTCTACTGGATTCCCCTCTGTCCTGCCTCCTCCGGTCTCCCAAGGTCCTTTCCCCAGCGTGTGATAGCTTTCTACTGGATTCCCCTCTGTCTTGCCCTCTCCGAAATCCCAACCTCCCTCCCCCAGCGTGCGATAGCTTTCTACTGGATTCCTCTCTGTCTTGCCCCCTCCGGTCTCCCAACGTCCTTTCCCCAGCGTCCGATAGCTTTCTACTGGATTCCCCTCTGTCTTGCCTCCTCCGGTCCCCCAAGCTCCCTCCCCCAGCGTGCGATAGCTTTCTACTGGATTCCCCCTCTGTCTTGACCCCTCCGGTCTCCCAAGGTCCTTTCCCCAGCGTGTGATAGCTTTCTACTGGATTCCCCTCTGTCTTGCCCTCTCCTATATCCCAACCTCCCTCCCCCAGCGTGCGATAGTTTTCTACTGGATTCCCCTCTGTCTTGCCCTCTCCGATATCCCAACCTCCCTCCCCTCCCTCCCCCAGCGTGCAATAGTTTTCTACTGGATTCCCCCTCTGTCTTGCCCTCTCCCAAGGTCCTTTCCCCAGCGTGCGATAGCTTTCTACTGGATTCCCCTCTGTCTTGCCCTCTCCGATATCCCAAACCTCCCTCCCCCAGCGTGCGATAGCTTTCTACTGCATTCCCCTCTGTCCTGCCCCCCTCTGGTCTCCCAAGGTCCTTTCCCCACCGTGCGATAGCTTTCTACTGCATTCCTTTCTGTCTTGCCCCCTCCAGTCTCCCAAGGTCCTTTCCCCAGCGTGCGGTAGCTTTCTACTGGATTCCTCTCTGTCCTGCCCCCTCTGGTCTCCCAAGGTCCTTTCCCCAGCGTGCGATAGCTTTCTACTGGATTCCCCTCCTGTCTTGCCTCCTCCAGTCTGCCAACCTCCCTCCCCCAGCGTGCGATAGCTTTCTACTGGATTCCCCTCTGTCTTGCCCTCTCCCAAGGTCCTTTCCCCAGCGTGCGATAGCTTTCTACTGGATTCCCCTCTATCTTGCCCTCTCCCAAGGTCCTTTCCCCAGCGTGCGATAGCTTTCTACTGGATTCCCCTCTGTCCTGCCTCCTCCGGTCTCCCAAGGTCCTTTCCCCAGCGTGTGATAGCTTTCTACTGGATTCCCCTCTGTCTTGCCCTCTCCGAAATCCCAACCTCCCTCCCCCAGCGTGCGATAGCTTTCTACTGGATTCCTCTCTGTCTTGCCCCCTCCGGTCTCCCAAGGTCCTTTCCCCAGAGTCCGATAGCTTTCTACTGGATTCCCCTCTGTCTTGCCTCCTCCAGTCCCCCAAGCTCCCTCCCCCAGCGTGCGATAGCTTTCTACTGGATTCCCCTCTGTCTTGCCCTCTCCGATATCCCAACCTCCCTCCCCCAGCGTGCGATAGTTTTCTACTGGATTCCCCTCTGTCTTGCCCTCTCCGATATCCCAACCTCCCTCCCCCAGCGTGCGATAGTTTTCTACTGGATTCCCCTCTGGTCTTGCCCTCTCCGATATCCCAACCTCCCTCCCCCAGCGTGCGATAGTTTTCTACTGGATTCCCCTCTGTCTTGCCCTCTCCGATATCCCAACCTCTCCTCCCCCAGCGTGCTATAGCTTTCTACTGCATTCCCCTCTGTCCTGCCCCCTCTGGTCTCCCAAGGTCCTTCCCCAGCGTGCGATAGCTTTCTACTGGATTCCTTTCTGTCTTGCCCCCTCCAGTCTCCCAAGGTCCCTCCCCCAGCTTGCGATAGCTTTCTACTGGATTCCCCTCTGTCTTGCCCTCTCCGATATCCCAACCTCTCTCCCCCAGCGTGCTATAGCTTTCTACTGCATTCCCCTCTGTCCTGCCCCCTCTGGTCTCCCAAGGTCCTTTCCCCAGCGTGCGATAGCTTTCTACTGGATTCCTTTCTGTCTTGCCCTCTCCGATATCCCAACCTCCCTCCCCCAGCGTGCGATAGTTTTCTACTGGATTCCCCTCTGTCTTGCCCTCTCCCAAGGTCCTTTCCCCAGCATGCGATAGCTTTCTACTGGATTCCTCTCTGTCTTGCCCCCTCCGGTCCCCCAAGGTCCTTTCCCCAGCGTGCGATAGCTTTCTACTGGATTCCCCTCTGTCTTGCCCTCTCCGATATACCAACCTCCCTCCCCCAGCGTGCGTTACTTTTCTACTGGATTCCCCTCTGTCTTGTCCTCTCCGATATCCCAACCTCCCTCCCCCAGCGTGCGATAGTTTTCTACTGGATTCCCCTCTGTCTTGCCCTCTCCCAAGGTCCTTTCCCCAGCATGCGATAGCTTTCTACTGGATTCCCCTCTGTCCTGCCTACTGCGATTTCCCAAAGTTCTTTCCCCATCTTGTGATGCTCCCTACTGGATTCCCCTCTGTCCTGCCTCCTCAGATCTCCGAAAGTACTTTCCCTAGAGTACGATAGCTTTCTATTGGATTCCCCTCTGTCCTGCCTCCTCCGATTTCCCAAAGTTCTTTCCCCAGTTTGCTATAGCTTTCTCCTGGATTCCCCTCTGTCCTGCCTCCCCCATCTCCCAAACTTCTTTCCCCATCTTGCGATGCTCCCAACTGGATTCCCCTCTGTCCTGCCTCCCCCATCTCCCAAAGTTCTTTCCCCATCCTGTGATGCTCCCTCCTGGATTCCCCTCTGTCCTGCCTCCTCAGATCTCCCAAAGTTCTTTCCCCAGCTTGCGATAGATTTCTTCTGGATTACCCTCTGTCCTGCCTCCTCCGACCTCCCAAAGTTCTTTCCCCAGTTTGCTATAGCTTTCTCCTGGATTCCGCTCTGTCCTGCCTCCCCCATCTCCCAAAGTTCTTTCCCTCCGTGCGATAGCTTTCTCCTGGATTCCCCTCTGTCCTGCCTCCTCAGATCTCCCAAAGTTCTTTCCCCAGCGTGCAACAGCTTTCTCCTGGATTCCCCTCTGTCCTGCCTCCACCGATCTCCCAAAGTTCTTTCTCCAGCGTGCGATAGATTTCTCCTGGATTCCCCTCTGTCCTGCCTACTCCGATTTCCCAAAGTTCTTTCCCCAGCTTGCTATAAATTTCTCCTGGATTCCCCTCTGTCCTGCCTACTCCGATCTCCCAACGTTCTTTCCCTAGCGTGCAATAGATTTCTCCTTGATAGATTTCTCCTGGATTCCCCTTTGTCCTGCCTCCTCCGATTTCCCAAAGTTCTTTCCCCATCTTGCGATGCTCCCAACTGGATTCCCCTCTGTCCTGCCTCCTCAGATCTCCGAAAGTTCTTTCCCTAGAGTGCGATAGGTTTCTATTGATTTCCCCTCTGTCCAGCCTCCTCTGATTTCCCAAATTTCTTTACCCAGTTTGCTATAGCTTTCTCCTCGATTCCCCTCTGTCCTGCCTCCCCCATCTCCCAAACTTCTTGCCCCATCTTGTGATGCTCCCAACTGGATTCCCCTCTGTCCTGCCTCCCCCATCTCCCAAAGTTCTTTCCCCAGCTTGCGGTAGATTTCTCCTGGATTCCCCTCTGTCCTGCCTACTCCGATCTCCCAAAGTTCTTTCCCTCCGTGCGATAGCTTTCTCCTGGATTCCCCTCTGTCCTACCTCCTCAGATCTCCCAAAGTTCTTTCCCCAGCGTGCAACAGCTTTCTCCTGGATTCCCCTCTGTCCTGCCTCCTCCGTTCTTTCTCCAGCGTTCGATAGATTTCTCCTGGATTCCCCTCTGTCCTGCCTACTGCGATTTCCCAAAGTTCTTTCCCCATCTTGTGATGCTCCCTCCTGGATTCCCCTCTGTCCTGCCTCCTCAGATCTCCGAAAGTACTTTCCCTAGAGTACGATAGCTTTCTATTGGATTCCCCTCTGTCCTGCCTCCTCCGATTTCCCAAAGTTCTTTCCCCAGTTTGCTATAGCTTTCTCCTGGATTCCCCTCTGTCCTGCCTCCTCCGACCTCCCAAAGTTCTTTCCCCATCTTGCGATGCTCCCAACTAGATTCCCCTCTGTCCTGCCTCCCCCATCTCCCAAAGTTCTTTCCCCATCCTGTGATGCTCCCTCCTGGATTCCCCTCTGTCCTGCCTCCTCAGATCTCCCAAAGTTCTTTCCCCAGCTTGCGATAGATTTCTTCTGGATTACCCTCTGTCCTGCCTCCTCCGACCTTCCAAAGTTCTTTCCCCAGTTTGCTATAGCTTTCTCCTGGATTCCGCTCTGTCCTGCCTCCCCCATCTCCCAAAGTTCTTTCCCCAACATGTGATAGCTTTCTCCTGGATTCCCCTCTGTCCTGCCTCCTCAGATCTCCCAAAGTTCTTTCCCCAGCGTGCAACAGCTTTCTCCTGGATTCCCCTCTGTCCTGCCTCCACCGATCTCCCAAAGTTCTTTCTCCAGCGTGCGATAGATTTCTCCTGGATTCCCCTCTGTCCTGCCTACTCCGATTTCCCAAAGTTCTTTCCCCAGCTTGCTATAAATTTCTCCTGGATTCCCCTCTGTCCTGCCTACTCCGATCTCCCAAAGTTCTTTCCCTAGCGTGCGATAGATTTCTCCTTGATAGATTTCTCCTGGATTCCCCTTTGTCCTGCCTCCTCCGATTTCCCAAAGTTCTTTCCCCATCTTGCGATGCTCCCAACTGGATTCCCCTCTGTCCTGCCTCCTCAGATCTCCGAAAGTTCTTTCCCTAGAGTGCGATAGGTTTCTATTGATTTCCCCTCTGTCCAGCCTCCTCTGATTTCCCAAAGTTCTTTCCCCAGTTTGCTATAGCTTTCTCCTCGATTCCCCTCTGTCCTGCCTCCCCCATCTCCCAAACTTCTTGCCCCATCTTGTGATGCTCCCAACTGGATTCCCCTCTGTCCTGCCTCCCCCATCTCCCAAAGTTCTTTCCCCAGCTTGCGGTAGATTTCTCCTGGATTCCCCTCTGTCCTGCCTACTCCGATCTCCCAAAGTTCTTTCCCTCCGTTCGATAGCTTTCTCCTGGATTCCCCTCTGTCCTACCTCCTCAGATCTCCCAAAGTTCTTTCCCCAGCGTGCAACAGCTTTCTCCTGGATTCCCCTCTGTCCTGCCTCCTCCGTTCTTTCTCCAGCGTTCGATAGATTTCTCCTGGATTCCCCTCTGTCCTGCCTACTGCGATTTCCCAAAGTTCTTTCCCCATCTTGTGATGCTCCCTCCTGGATTCCCCTCTGTCCTGCCTCCTCAGATCTCCGAAAGTACTTTCCCTAGAGTACGATAGCTTTCTATTGGATTCCCCTCTGTCCTGCCTCCTCCGATTTCCCAAAGTTCTTTCCCCAGTTTGCTATAGCTTTCTCCTGGATTCCCCTCTGTCCTGCCTCCTCCGACCTCCCAAAGTTCTTTCCCCATCTTGCGATGCTCCCAAAAAGATTCCCCTCTGTCCTGCCTCCCCCATCTCCCAAAGTTCTTTCCCCATCCTGTGATGCTCCCTCCTGGATTCCCCTCTGTCCTGCCTCCTCAGATCTCCCAAAGTTCTTTCTCCAGCGTGCGATAGATTTCTCCTGGATTCCCCTCTGTCCTGCCTACTGCGATCTCCCAAAGTTCTTTCCCCAGCTTGCTATAAATTTCTCCTGGATTCCCCTCTGTCCTGCCTACTCCGATCTCCCAAAGTTCTTTCCCTAGCGTGCGATAGATTTCTCCTTGATAGATTTCTCCTGGATTCCCCTTTGTCCTGCCTCCTCCGATTTCCCAAAGTTCTTTCCCCATCTTGCGATGCTCCCAACTGGATTCCCCTCTGTCCTGCCTCCTCAGAACTCCGAAAGTTCTTTCCCTAGAGTGCGATAGGTTTCTATTGATTTCCCCTCTGTCCAGCCTCCTCTGATTTCCCAAAGTTCTTTCCCAGTTTGCTATAGCTTTCTCCTCGATTCCCCTCTGTCCTGCCTCCCCCATCTCCCAAACTTCTTTCCCCCAGCGTGCAACAGCTTTCTCCTGGATTCCCCTCTGTCCTGCCTCTCTCATCTCCCAAAGTTCTTTCCCTAGCATGGATAGATTTCTCCTTGATAGTTTTCTCCTGGATTCCCCTTTGTCCTGCCTCCCCCATCTCCCAAACTTCTTGCCCCATCTTGTGATGCTCCCAACTGGATTCCCCTCTGTCCTGCCTCCCCCATCTCCCAAAGTTCTTTCCCCAGCGTGCAACAGCTTTCTCCTGGATTCCCCTCTGTCCTGCCTCCTCCTTTCTTTCTCCAGCGTTCGATAGATTTCTCCTGGATTCCCCTCTGTCCTGCCTACTGCGATTTCCCAAAGTTCTTTCCCCATCTTGTGATGCTCCCTACTGGATTCCCCTCTGTCCTGCCTCCTCTGATCTCCGAAAGTTCTTTCCCTAGAGTACGATAGCTTTCTATTGGATTCCCCTCTGTCCTGCCTCCTCTGATCTCCCAAAGTTCTTTCCCCAGTTTGCTATAGCTTTCTCCTGGATTCCCCTCTGTCCTGCCTACTCCGATCTCCCAAAGTTCTTTCCCTAGCATGGATAGATTTCTCCTTGATAGTTTTCTCCAGGATTCCCCTTTGTCCTGCCTCCCCCATCTCCCAAACTTCTTGCCCCATCTTGTGATGCTCCCAACTGGATTGCCCTCTGTCCTGCCTCCTCTGATCTCCGAAAGTTCTTTCCCAAGCTTGCGATAGCTTTCTATTGATTTCCCCTCTGTCCTGCCTCCCCCATCTCCCAAAGTTCTTTCCCCCAGCATGTGATGCTCCCTCCTGGATTCCCCTCTGTCCTGCCTCCTCCGACCTCCCAAAGTTCTTTCCCCAGTGTGAGATAGCTTTCTATTGATTTTCCCTCTATCTTGCCTCCTCCGATTTCCCAAAGTTCTTTCCCCAGTTTGCTATAGCTTTCTCCTGGATTCCCGTCTGTCCTGCCTCCTCATATCTCCGAAAGTTCTTTCCCTAGAGTACGATAGCTTTCTATTGGATTCCCCTCTGTCCTGCCTCCTCCGACCTCCCAAAGTTCTTTCCCCAGTTTGCTATAGCTTTCTCCTGGATTCCGCTCTGTCCTGCCTCCCCCATCTCCCAAAGTTCTATCCCCAGCTTGCGATAGATTTCTCCTGGATTCCCCTCTGTCCTGCCTACTCCGATCTCCCAAAGTTCTTTCCCTCCGTGCGATAGCTTTCTCCTGGATTCCCCTCTGTCCTGCCTCCTCAGATCTCCCAAAGTTCTTTCCCCAGCTTGCTATAAATTTCTCCTGGATTCCCCTCTGTCCTGCCTACTCCGATCTCCCAAAGTTCTTTCCCTAGCGTGCGATAGATTTCTCCTTGATAGATTTCTCCTGGATTCCCCTTTGTCCTGCCTCCTCCGATTTCCCAAAGTTCTTTCCCCATCTTGCGATGCTCCCAGCTGGATTCCCCTCTGTCCTGCCTCCTCAGATCTCCGAAAGTTCTTTCCCTAGAGTGCGATAGGTTTCTATTGATTTCCCCTCTGTCCAGCCTCCTCTGATTTCCCAAAGTTCTTTCCCCAGTTTGCTATAGCTTTCTCCTCGATTCCCCTCTGTCCTGCCTCCCCCATCTCCCAAACTTCTTGCCCCATCTTGTGATGCTCCCAACTGGATTCCCCTCTGTCCTGCCTCCCCCATCTCCCAAAGTTCTTTCCCCAGCTTGCGGTAGATTTCTCCTGGATTCCCCTCTGTCCTACCTCCTCAGATCTCCCAAAGTTCTTTCCCCAGCGTGCAACAGCTTTCTCCTGGATTCCCCTCTGTCCTGCCTCCTCCGTTCTTTCTCCAGCGTTCGATAGATTTCTCCTGGATTCCCCTCTGTCCTGCCTACTGCGATTTCCCAAAGTTCTTTCCCCATCTTGTGATGCTCCCTCCTGGATTCCCCTCTGTCCTGCCTCCTCAGATCTCCGAAAGTACTTTCCCTAGAGTACGATAGCTTTCTATTGGATTCCCCTCTGTCCTGCCTTCTCCGATTTCCCAAAGTTCTTTCCCCAGTTTGCTATAGCTTTCTCCTGGATTCCCCTCTGTCCTGCCTCCTCCGACCTCCCAAAGTTCTTTCCCCATCTTGCGATGCTCCCAACTAGATTCCCCTCTGTCCTGCCTCCCCCATCTCCCAAAGTTCTTTCCCCATCCTGTGATGCTCCCTCCTGGATTCCCCTCTGTCCTGCCTCCTCAGATCTCCCAAAGTTCTTTCCCCAGCTTGCTATAAATTTCTCCTGGATTCCCCTCTGTCCTGCCTACTCCGATCTCCCAAAGTTCTTTCCCTAGCGTGCGATAGATTTCTCCTTGATAGATTTCTCCTGGATTCCCCTTTGTCCTGCCTCCTCCGATTTCCCAAAGTTCTTTCCCCATCTTGCGATGCTCCCAACTGGATTCCCCTCTGTCCTGCCTCCTCAGATCTCCGAAAGTTCTTTCCCTAGAGTGCGATAGGTTTCTATTGATTTCCCCTCTGTCCAGCCTCCTCTGATTTCCCAAAGTTCTTTCCCCAGTTTGCTATAGCTTTCTCCTCGATTCCCCTCTGTCCTGCCTCCCCCATCTCCCAAACTTCTTTCCCCCAGCGTGCAACAGCTTTCTCCTGGATTCCCCTCTGTCCTGCCTCTCTCATCTCCCAAAGTTCTTTCCCTAGCATGGATAGATTTCTCCTTGATAGTTTTCTCCTGGATTCCCCTTTGTCCTGCCTCCCCCATCTCCCAAACTTCTTGCCCCATCTTGTGATGCTCCCAACTGGATTCCCCTCTGTCCTGCCTCCTCTGATCTCCGAAAGTTCTTTCCCAAGCTTGCGATAGCTTTCTCCTGGATTCCCCTCTGTCCTGCCTCCCCCATCTCCCAAAGTTCTTTCCCCATCTTGTGATGCTCCCTACTGGATTCCCCTCTGTCCTGCCTCCTCTGATCTCCGAAAGTTCTTTCCCCAGAGTGTGATAGCTTTCTATTGGATTCCCCTCTGTTCTGCCTCCCCCACCTCCGAAAGTTCTTTCCCTACCGTGCGATAGCTTTCTATTGATTTCCCCTCTGTCCTGCCTCCCCCATCTCCCAAAGTTCTTTCCCCCAGCATGTGATGCTCCCTCCTGGATTCCCCTCTGTCCTGCCTCCTCCGACCTCCCAAAGTTCTTTCCCCAGTTTGCTATAGCTTTCTCCTGGATTCCCCTCTGTCCTGCCTACTCCGATCTCCCAAAGTTCTTTCCCTAGCATGGATAGATTTCTCCTTGATAGTTTTCTCCTGGATTCCCCTTTGTCCTGCCTCCCCCATCTCCCAAACTTCTTGCCCCATCTTGTGATGCTCCCAACTGGATTGCCCTCTGTCCTGCCTCCTCTGATCTCTGAAAGTTCTTTCCCAAGCTTGCGATAGCTTTCTCCTGGATTCCCCTCTGTCCTGCCTCCCCCATCTCCCAAAGTTCTTTCCCCATCTTGTGATGCTCCCTACTGGATTCCCCTCTGTCCTGCCTCCTCTGATCTCCGAAAGTTCTTTCCCTAGAGTGTGATAGCTTTCTATTGGATTCCCCTCTGTTCTGCCTCCCCCACCTCCGAAAGTTCTTTCCCTACCGTGCGATAGCTTTCTATTGATTTCCCCTCTTTCCTGCCTCCCCCATCTCCCAAAGTTCTTTCCCCCAGCATGTGATGCTCCCTCCTGGATTCCCCTCTGTCCTGCCTCCTCCGACCTCCCAAAGTTCTTTCCCCAGCGTGCAATAGCTTTCTCCTGGATTCCCCTCTGTCCTGCCTCTCTCATCTCCCAAAGTTCTTTCCCCAGTGTGAGATAGCTTTCTATTGATTTTCCCTCTATCTTGCCTCCTCCGATTTCCCAAAGTTCTTTCCCCAGTTTGCTATAGCTTTCTCCTGGATTCCCCTCTGTCCTGCCTACTCCGATCTCCCAAAGTTCTTGCCCCATCTTGTGATGCTCCCAACTGGATTCCCCTCTGTCCTGCCTCCTCTGATCTCCTAAAGTTCTTTCCCTAGAGTGTGATAGCTTTCTATTGGATTCCCCTCTGTCCTGCCTCCCCCATCTCCCAAAGTTCTTTCCCCATCTTGTGATGCTCCCTACTGGATTCCCCTCTGTCCTGCCTCCTCTGATCTCCGAAAGTTCTTTCCCTAGAGTGTGATAGCTTTCTATTGGATTCCCCTCTGTTCTGCCTCCCCCACCTCCCAAAGTTCTTTCCCTACCGTGCGATAGCTTTCTATTGATTTCCCCTCTGTCCTGCCTCCCCCATCTCCCAAAGTTCTTTCCCCCAGCATGTGATGCTCCCTCCTGGATTCCCCTCTGTCCTGCCTCCTCCGACCTCCCAAAGATCTTTCCCCAGTGTGAGATAGCTTTCTATTGATTTTCCCTCTATCTTGCCTCCTCCGATTTCCCAAAGTTCTTTCCCCAGTTTGCTATAGCTTTCTCCTGGATTCCCGTCTGTCCTGCCTCCTCATATCTCCGAAAGTTCTTTCCCTAGAGTACGATAGCTTTCTATTGGATTCCCCTCTGTCCTGCCTCCTCCAATTTCCCAAAGTTCTTTCCCCAGTTTGCTATAGCTTTCTCCTGGATTCCCCTCTGTCCTGCCTCCCCCATCTCCCAAAGTTCTTTCCCTAGCGTGTGATAGCTTTCTATTGGATTCCCCTCTGTCCTGCCTCCTCCAATTTCCCAAAGTTCTTTCCCCAGTTTGCTATAGCTTTCTCCTGGATTCCCCTCTGTCCTGCCTCCCCCATCTCCCAAAGTTCTTTCCCTAGCGTGTGATAGCTTTCTATTGGATTCCCCTCTGTCCTGCCTACTCCGATCTCCCAAAGTTCTTTCCCTAGCATGGATAGATTTCTCCTTGATAGTTTTCTCCTGGATTCCCCTTTGTCCTGCCTCCCCCATCTCCCAAACTTCTTGCCCCATCTTGTGATGCTCCCAACTGGATTGCCCTCTGTCCTGCCTCCTCTGATCTCCGAAAGTTCTTTCCCAAGCTTGCGATAGCTTTCTCCTGGATTCCCCTCTGTCCTGCCTCCCCCATCTCCCAAAGTTCTTTCCCCATCTTGTGATGCTCCCTACTGGATTCCCCTCTGTCCTGCCTCCTCTGATCTCCGAAAGTTCTTTCCCTAGAGTGTGATAGCTTTCTATTGGATTCCCCTCTGTTCTGCCTCCCCCACCTCCGAAAGTTCTTTCCCTACCGTGCGATAGCTTTCTATTGATTTCCCCTCTGTCCTGCCTCCCCCATCTCCCAAAGTTCTTTCCCCCAGCATGTGATGCTCCCTCCTGGATTCCCCTCTGTCCTGCCTCCTCCGACCTCCCAAAGTTCTTTCCCCAGTGTGAGATAGCTTTCTATTGATTTTCCCTCTATCTTGCCTCCTCCGATTTCCCAAAGTTCTTTCCCCAGTTTGCTATAGCTTTCTCCTGGATTCCCGTCTGTCCTGCCTCCTCATATCTCCGAAAGTTCTTTCCCTAGAGTACGATAGCTTTCTATTGGATTCCCCTCTGTCCTGCCTCCTCCAATTTCCCAAAGTTCTTTCCCCAGTTTGCTATAGCTTTCTCCTGGATTCCCCTCTGTCCTGCCTCCCCCATCTCCCAAAGTTCTTTCCCTAGCGTGTGATAGCTTTCTATTGGATTCCCCTCTGTCCTGCCTCCTCCAATTTCCCAAAGTTCTTTCCCCAGTTTGCTATAGCTTTCTCCTGGATTCCCCTCTGTCCTGCCTCCCCCATCTCCCAAAGTTCTTTCCCTAGCGTGTGATAGCTTTCTATTGGATTCCCCTCTGTCCTGCCTCCTCCAATTTCCCAAAGTTCTTTCCCTAGCGTGCGATAGATTTCTCCTGGATTCCCCTCTGTCCTGCCTACTCCGATCTCCCAAAGTTCTTTCCCTAGCGTGCGATAGATTTCTCCTGGATTCCCCTTTGTCCTGCCTCCTCCGATTTCCCAAAGTTCTTTCTCCAGCGTGCGATAGATTTCTCCTGGATTCCCCTCTGTCCTGCCTACTGCGATCTCCCAAAGTTCTTTCCTTAGCGTGCGATAGATTTCTCCTGGATAGATTTCTCCTGGATTCCCCTCTGTCCTGCCTCCTCCGATTTCCCAAAGTTCTTTCCCCAGCTTGCTATAGCTTTCTCCTGGATTCCCCTCTGTCCTGCCTACTCCGATCTCCCAAAGTTCTTTCCCTAGCGTGTGATAGCTTTCTATTGATTTCCCCTCTGTCCTGCCTCCTCCGATTTCCCAAAGTTCTTTCCCTAGCGTGCGATAGATTTCTCCTGGATTCCCCTCTGTCTTGCCCCCTCCAGTCCCCCAAGGTCCTTTCCCCAGCGTGCGATAGCTTTCTACTGGATTCCCCTCTGTCTTGCCCTCTCCGATATACCAACCTCCCTCCCCCAGCGTGCGATAGTTTTCTACTGGATTCCCCTCTGTCTTGCCCTCTCCCAAGGTCCTTTCCCCAGCATGCGATAGCTTTCTACTGGATTCCTTTCTGTCTTGCCCCCTCCAGTCTCCCAAGGTCCTTTCCCCAGCGTGCGATAGCTTTCTACTGGATTCCTTTCTGTCTTGCCCCCTCCAGTCTCCCAACCTCCCTCCCCTAGCGTGCGATAGCTTTCTACTGGATTCCCCTCTATCTTGCCCTCTCCGATATCCCAACCTCTCTCCCCCAGCGTGCTATAGCTTTCTACTGCATTCCCCTCTGTCCTGCCCCCTCTGGTCTCCCAAGGTCCTTTCCCCTGCGTGCGATAGCTTTCTACTGGATTCCTTTCTGTCTTGCCCTCTCCGATATCCCAACCTCCCTCCCCCAGCGTGCAATAGTTTTCTACTGGATTCCCCTCTGTCTTGCCCTCTCCCAAGGTCCTTTCCCCAGCATGCGATAGCTTTCTACTGGATTCCTCTCTGTCTTGCCCCCTCCGGTCCCCCAAGGTCCTTTCCCCAGCGTGCGATAGCTTTCTACTGGATTCCCCTCTGTCTTGCCCTCTCCGATATCCCAACCTCTCTCCCCCAGCGTGCTATAGCTTTCTACTGCATTCCCCTCTGTCCTGCCCCCTCTGGTCTCCCAAGGTCCTTTCCCCTGCGTGCGATAGCTTTCTACTGGATTCCTTTCTGTCTTGCCCTCTCCGATATCCCAACCTCCCTCCCCCAGCGTGCAATAGTTTTCTACTGGATTCCCCTCTGTCTTGCCCTCTCCCAAGGTCCTTTCCCCAGCGTGCGATAGCTTTCTACTGGATTCCTTTCTGTCTTGCCCCCTCCAGTCTCCCAAGGTCCTTTCCCCAGCGTGCGGTAGCTTTCTACTGGATTCCTCTCTGTCCTGCCCCCTCTGGTCTCCCAAGGTCCTTTCCCCAGCGTGCGATAGCTTTCTACTGGATTCCCCTCTGTCTTGCCTCCTCCGGTCCCCCAAGCTCCCTCCCCCAGCGTGCGATAGCTTTCTACTGGATTCCCCTCTGTCTTGCCTCCTCCAGTCTGCCAACCTCCCTCCCCCAGCGTGCGATAGCTTTCTACTGGATTCCCCTCTGTCTTGCCCTCTCCGATATCCCAACCTCCCTCCCCCAGCGTGCAATAGCTTTCTACTGGATTCCCCTCTGTCCTGCCCCCTCTGGTCTCCCAAGGTCCTTTCCCCAGCGTGCGATAGCTTTCTACTGGATTCCTTTCTGTCTTGCCCCCTCCAGTCTCCCAAGGTCCCTCCCCCAGCTTGCGATAGCTTTCTACTGGATTCCCCTCTGTCTTGCCCTCTCCGATATCCCAACCTCTCTCCCCCAGCGTGCTATAGCTTTCTACTGCATTCCCCTCTGTCCTGCCCCCTCTGGTCTCCCAAGGTCCTTTCCCCAGCGTGCGATAGATTTCTCCTGGATTCCCCTCTGTCCTGCCCCCTCCGGTCCCCAAAGGTCCTTTCCCCAGCGTGCGATAGCTTTCTACTGGATTCCTTTCTGTCTTGCCCTCTCCGATATCCCAACCTCCCTCCCCCAGCGTGCAATAGTTTTCTACTGGATTCCCCTCTGTCTTGCCCTCTCCCAAGGTCCTTTTCCCAGCATGCGATAGCTTTCTACTGGATTCCTCTCTGTCTTGCCCCCTCCGGTCCCCCAAGGTCCTTTCCCCAGCGTGCTATAGTTTTCTACTGGATTCCCCTCTGTCTTGCCCTCTCCGATATCCCAACCTCCCTCCCCCAGCGTGCGATAGTTTTCTACTGGATTCCCCTCTATCTTGCCCTCGCCGATATCCCAACCTCCCTCCCCTCCCTCCCCCAGCGTGCGATAGTTTTCTACTGGATTCCCCTCTGTCTTGCCCTCTCCCAAGGTCCTTTCCCCAGCGTGCGATAGCTTTCTACTGGATTCCCCTCTGTCTTGCCCTCTCCGATATCCCAACCTCCCTCCCCCAGCGTGCGATAGCTTTCTACTGCATTCCCCTCTGTCCTGCCCCCTCTGGTCTCCCAAGGTCCTTTTCCCAGCGTGCGATAGCTTTCTACTGGATTCCTTTCTGTCTTGCCCCCTCCAGTCTCCCAAGGTCCTTTCCCCAGCGTGCGGTAGCTTTCTACTGGATTCCTCTCTGTCCTGCCCCCTCTGGTCTCCCAAGGTCCTTTCCCCAGCGTGCGATAGCTTTCTACTGGATTCCCCTCTGTCTTGCCTCCTCCGGTCCCCCAAGGTCCTTTCCCCAGCATGCGATAGCTTTCTACTGGATTCCTCTCTGTCTTGCCCCCTCCGGTCCCCCAAGGTCCTTTCCCCAGCGTGCGATAGCTTTCTACTGGATTCCCCTCTGTCTTGCCCTCTCCGATATACCAACCTCCCTCCCCCAGCGTGCGATAGTTTTCTACTGGATTCCCCTCTGTCTTTCCCTCTCCGATATACCAACCTCCCTCCCCTCCCTCCCCCAGCGTGCGATAGTTTTCTACTGGATTCCCCTCTGTCTTGCCCTCTCCGATATACCAACCTCCCTCCCCCAGCGTGCGATAGTTTTCTACTGGATTCCCCTCTGTCTTTCCCTCTCCGATATACCAACCTCCCTCCCCTCCCTCCCCCAGCGTGCGATAGTTTTCTACTGGATTCCCCTCTGTCTTGCCCTCTCCCAAGGTCCTTTCCCCAGCATGCGATAGCTTTCTACTGGATTCCTTTCTGTCTTGCCCCCTCCAGTCTCCCAAGGTCCCTCCCCCAGCTTGCGATAGCTTTCTACTGGATTCCCCTCTGTCTTGCCCTCTCCGGTATCCCAACCTCCCTCCCCTAGCGTGCGATAGCTTTCTACTGGATTCCCCTCTATCTTGCCCTCTCCGATATCCCAACCTCTCTCCCCCAGCGTGCTATAGCTTTCTACTGCATTCCCCTCTGTCCTGCCCCCTCTGGTCTCCCAAGGTCCTTTCCCCAGCGTGCGATAGCTTTCTACTGGATTCCTTTCTGTCTTGCCCTCTCCCAAGGTCCTTTCCCCAGCATGCGATAGCTTTCTACTGGATTCCTCTCTGTCTTGCCCCCTCCGGTCCCCCAAGGTCCTTTCCCCAGCGTGCGATAGCTTTCTACTGGATTCCCCTCTGTCTTGCCCTCTCCGATATACCAACCTCCCTCCCCTCCCTCCCCCAGCGTGCGATAGTTTTCTACTGGATTCCCCTCTGTCTTGCCCTCTCCCAAGGTCCTTTCCCCAGCATGCGATAGCTTTCTACTGGATTCCTCTCTGTCTTGCCCCCTCCGGTCCCCCAAGGTCCTTTCCCCAGCGTGCGATAGCTTTCTACTGGATTCCCCTCTGTCTTGCCCTCTCCGATATACCAACCTCCCTCCCCCAGCGTGCGATAGTTTTCTACTGGATTCCCCTCTGTCTTGCCCTCTCCGATATACCAACCTCCCTCCCCTCCCTCCCCCAGCGTGCGATAGTTTTCTACTGGATTCCCCTCTGTCTTGCCCTCTCCCAAGGTCCTTTCCCCAGCATGCGATAGCTTTCTACTGGATTCCTTTCTGTCTTGCCCCCTCCAGTCTCCCAAGGTCCCTCCCCCAGCTTGCGATAGCTTTCTACTGGATTCCCCTCTGTCTTGCCCTCTCCGGTATCCCAACCTCCCTCCCCTAGCGTGCGATAGCTTTCTACTGGATTCCCCTCTATCTTGCCCTCTCCGATATCCCAACCTCTCTCCCCCAGTTTGCTATAGCTTTCTTCTGGATTACCCTCTGTCCTGCCTCCTCCGACCTCCCAAAGTTCTTTCCCCAGTTTGCTATAGCTTTCTCCTGGATTCCGCTCTGTCCTGCCTCCCCCATCTCCCAAAGTTCTATCCCCAGCTTGCGATAGATTTCTCCTGGATTCCCCTCTGTCCTGCCTACTCCGATCTCCCAAAGTTCTTTCCCTCCGTGCGATAGCTTTCTCCTGGATTCCCCTCTGTCCTGCCTCCTCAGATCTCCCAAAGTTCTTTCCCCAGCGTGCAACAGCTTTCTCCTGGATTCCCCTCTGTCCTGCCTACTCCGATCTCCCAAAGTTCTTTCCCTAGAGTACGATAGCTTTCTCCTGGATTCCCCTCTGTCCGGCCTCCTCAGATCTCCCAAAGTTCTTTCCCTCCGTGCGATAGCTTTCTCCTGGATTCCCCTCTGTCCTGCCTCCTCAGATCTCCCAAAGTTCTTTCCCCAGCGTGCAACAGCTTTCTCCTGGATTCCCCTCTGTCCTGCCTCCACCGATTTCCCAAAGTTCTTTCCCCAGCTTGCTATAAATTTCTCCTGGATTCCCCTCTGTCCTGCCCCCTCCGGTCCCCAAAGGTCCTTTCCCCAGCGTGCGATAGCTTTCTACTGGATTCCTTTCTGTCTTGCCCTCTCCGATATCCCAACCTCCCTCCCCCAGCGTGCAATAGTTTTCTACTGGATTCCCCTCTGTCTTGCCCTCTCCCAAGGTCCTTTCCCCAGCATGCGATAGCTTTCTACTGGATTCCTCTCTGTCTTGCCCCCTCCGGTCCCCCAAGGTCCTTTCCCCAGCGTGCTATAGTTTTCTACTGGATTCCCCTCTGTCTTGCCCTCTCCGATATCCCAACCTCCCTCCCCCAGCGTGCGATAGTTTTCTACTGGATTCCCCTCTGTCTTGCCCTCTCCGATATCCCAACCTCCCTCCCCTCCCTCCCCCAGCGTGCGATAGTTTTCTACTGGATTCCCCTCTGTCTTGCCCTCTCCCAAGGTCCTTTCCCCAGCGTGCGATAGCTTTCTACTGGATTCCCCTCTGTCTTGCCCTCTCCGATATCCCAACCTCCCTCCCCCAGCGTGCGATAGCTTTCTACTGGATTCCTTTCTGTCTTGCCCCCTCCAGTCTCCCAAGGTCCCTCCCCCAGCTTGCGATAGCTTTCTACTGGATTCCCCTCTGTCTTGCCCTCTCCGGTATCCCAACCTCCCAGCCCTAGCGTGCGATAGCTTTCTACTGGATTCCCCTCTGTCTTGCCCTCTCCGATATCCCAACCTCTCTCCCCCAGCGTGCTATAGCTTTCTACTGCATTCCCCTCTGTCCTGCCCCCTCTGGTCTCCCAAGGTCCTTTCCCCAGCGTGCGATAGCTTTCTACTGGATTCCTTTCTGTCTTGCCCTCTCCGATATCCCAACCTCCCTCCCCCAGCGTGCGATAGTTTTCTACTGGATTCCCCTCTGTCTTGCCCTCTCCCAAGGTCCTTTCCCCAGCATGCGATAGCTTTCTACTGGATTCCTCTCTGTCTTGCCCCCTCCGGTCCCCCAAGGTCCTTTCCCCAGCGTGCGATAGCTTTCTACTGGATTCCCCTCTGTCTTGCCTCCTCCGGTCCCCCAAGCTCCCTCCCCCAGCGTGCGATAGCTTTCTACTGGATTCCCCTCTGTCTTGCCTCCTCCAGTCTGCCAACCTCCCTCCCCCAGCGTGCGATAGCTTTCTACTGGATTCCCCTCTGTCTTGCCCTCTCCGATATCCCAACCTCCCTCCCCCAGCGTGCAATAGCTTTCTACTGGATTCCCCTCTGTCCTGCCCCCTCTGGTCTCCCAAGGTCCTTTCCCCAGCGTGCGATAGCTTTCTACTGGATTCCTTTCTGTCTTGCCCCCTCCAGTCTCCCAAGGTCCCTCCCCCAGCTTGCGATAGCTTTCTACTGGATTCCCCTCTGTCTTGCCCTCTCCGATATCCCAACCTCTCTCCCCCAGCGTGCTATAGCTTTCTACTGCATTCCCCTCTGTCCTGCCCCCTCTGGTCTCCCAAGGTCCTTTCCCCAGCGTGCGATAGCTTTCTACTGGATTCCTTTCTGTCTTGCCCTCTCCGATATCCCAACCTCCCTCCCCCAGCGTGCAATAGTTTTCTACTGGATTCCCCTCTGTCTTGCCCTCTCCCAAGGTGCTTTCCCCAGCATGCGATAGCTTTCTACTGGATTCCTCTCTGTCTTGCCCCCTCCGGTCCCCCAAGGTCCTTTCCCCAGCGTGCGATAGTTTTCTACTGGATTCCACTCTGTCTTGCCCTCTCCGATATCCCAACCTCCCTCCCCCAGCGTGCGATAGTTTTCTACTGGATTCCCCTCTGTCCTGCCTACTGCGATTTCCCAAAGTTCTTTCCCCATCTTGTGATGCTCCCTACTGGATTCCCCTCTGTCCTGCCTCCTCAGATCTCCGAAAGTACTTTCCCTAGAGTACGATAGCTTTCTCCTGGATTCCCCTCTGTCCTGCCTCCCCCATCTCCCAAATTTCTTTCCCCATCTTGCGATGCTCCCAACTGGATTCCCCTCTGTCCTGCCTCCCCCATCTCCCAAAGTTCTTTCCCCATCCTGTGATGCTCCCTCCTGGATTCCCCTCTGTCCTGCCTCCTCAGATCTCCCAAAGTTCTTTCCCCAGCTTGCGATAGATTTCTTCTGGATTACCCTCTGTCCTGCCTCCTCCGACCTCCCAAAGTTCTTTCCCCAGTTTGCTATAGCTTTCTCCTGGATTCCGCTCTGTCCTGCCTCCCCCATCTCCCAAAGTTCTATCCCCAGCTTGCGATAGATTTCTCCTGGATTCCCCTCTGTCCTGCCTACTCCGATCTCCCAAAGTTCTTTCCCTCCGTGCGATAGCTTTCTCCTGGATTCCCCTCTGTCCTGCCTCCTCAGATCTCCCAAAGTTCTTTCCCCAGCGTGCAACAGCTTTCTCCTGGATTCCCCTCTGTCCTGCCTACTCCGATCTCCCAAAGTTCTTTCCCTAGAGTACGATAGCTTTCTCCTGGATTCCCCTCTGTCCTGCCTCCTCAGATCTCCCAAAGTTCTTTCCCTCCGTGCGATAGCTTTCTCCTGGATTCCCCTCTGTCCTGCCTCCTCAGATCTCCCAAAGTTCTTTCCCCAGCGTGCAACAGCTTTCTCCTGGATTCCCCTCTGTCCTGCCTCCACCGATTTCCCAAAGTTCTTTCTCCAGCGTGCGATAGATTTCTCCTGGATTCCCCTCTCTCCTGCCTACTGCGATCTCCCAAAGTTCTTTCCCTAGCGTGCGATAGATTTCTCCTGGATTCCCCTCTGTCCTGCCTACTCCGATTTCCCAAAGTTCTTTCCCCAGCTTGCGATGCTCCCAACTGGATTCCCCTCTGTCCTGCCTCCTCAGATCTCCGAAAGTTCTTTCCCTAGAGTGTGATAGCTTTCTATTGGATTCCCCTCTTTTCTGCCTCCCCCACCTCCCAAAGTTCTTTCCCTACTGTGCGATAGCTTTCTATTGATTTCCCCTCTGTCCTGCCTCCCCCATCTCCCAAACTTCTTGCCCCATCTTGTGATGCTCCCAACTGGATTCCCCTCTGTCCTGCCTCCTCTGATCTCCGAAAGTTCTTTCCCAAGCTTGCGATAGCTTTCTCCTGGATTACCCTATGTCCTGCCTCCCCCATCTCCCAAAGTTCTTTCCCCATCTTGTGATGCTCCCTCCTGGATTCCCCTCTGTCCTGCCTCCCCCATCTCCCAAAGTTCTTTCCCCCAGCGTTGCAATAGCTTTCTTCTGAATTCGCCTCTGTTCTACCTCCTCAGGCCTCCCAAGGGTTTTCCCCCAGTTTGCTATAGCTTTCTCCTGGATTCCCCTCTGTCCTGCCCCCTCCGGTCCCCAAAGGTCCTTTCCCCAGCGTGCGATAGCTTTCTACTGGATTCCTTTCTGTCTTGCCCTCTCCGATATCCCAACCTCCCTCCCCCAGCGTGCAATAGTTTTCTACTGGATTCCCCTCTGTCTTGCCCTCTCCCAAGGTCCTTTCCCCAGCATGCGATAGCTTTCTACTGGATTCCTCTCTGTCTTGCCCCCTCCGGTCCCCCAAGGTCCTTTCCCCAGCGTGCTATAGTTTTCTACTGGATTCCCCTCTGTCTTGCCCTCTCCGATATCCCAACCTCCCTCCCCCAGCGTGCGATAGTTTTCTACTGGATTCCCCTCTGTCTTGCCCTCTCCGATATCCCAACCTCCCTCCCCTCCCTCCCCCAGCGTGCGATAGTTTTCTACTGGATTCCCCTCTGTCTTGCCCTCTCCCAAGGTCCTTTCCACAGCGTGCGATAGCTTTCTACTGGATTCCCCTCTGTCTTGCCCTCTCCGATATCCCAACCTCCCTCCCCCAGCGTGCGATAGCTTTCTACTGGATTCCTTTCTGTCTTGCCCCCTCCAGTCTCCCAAGGTCCCTCCCCCAGCTTGCGATAGCTTTCTACTGGATTCCCCTCTGTCTTGCCCTCTCCGATATCCCAACCTCTCTCCCCCAGCGTGCTATAGCTTTCTACTGCATTCCCCTCTGTCCTGCCCCCTCTGGTCTCCCAAGGTCCTTTCCCCAGCGTGCGATAGCTTTCTACTGGATTCCTTTCTGTCTTGCCCTCTCCGATATCCCAACCTCCCTCCCCCAGCGTGCGATAGTTTTCTACTGGATTCCCCTCTGTCTTGCCCTCTCCCAAGGTCCTTTCCCCAGCATGCGATAGCTTTCTACTGGATTCCTCTCTGTCTTGCCCCCTCCGGTCCCCCAAGGTCCTTTCCCCAGCGTGCGATAGCTTTCTACTGGATTCCCCTCTGTCTTGCCCTCTCCGATATACCAACCTCCCTCCCCCAGCGTGGGATAGTTTTCTACTGGATTCCCCTCTGTCTTGTCCTCTCCGATATCCCAACCTCCCTCCCCCAGCGTGCGATAGTTTTCTACTGGATTCCCCTCTGTCTTGCCCTCTCCCAAGGTCCTTTCCCCAGCGTGCGATAGCTTTCTACTGGATTCCCCTCTGTCTTGCCCCCTCCGATCCCCCAAGGTCCTTTCCCCAGCGTGCGATAGCTTTCTACTGGATTCCCCTCTGTCTTGACCCCTCCGGTCTCCCAAGGTCCTTTCCCCAGCGTGCGGTAGCTTTCTACTGCATCCCCTCTGTCCTGCCTCCTCCGGTCTCCCAAGGTCCTTTCCCCAGCGTGTGATAGCTTTCTACTGGATTCCCCTCTGTCCTGCCCCCTCTGGTCTCCCAAGGTCCTTTCCCCAGCGTGCGATAGCTTTCTACTGGATTCCTTTCTGTCTTGCCCTCTCCCAAGGTCCTTTCCCCAGCGTGTGATAGCTTTCTACTGCATTCCCCTCTGTCCTGCCTCCTCCGGTCTCCCAAGGTCCTTTCCCCAGCGTGTGATAGCTTTCTACTGGATTCCCCTCTGTCCTGCCCCCTCTGGTCTCCCAAGGTCCTTTCCCCAGCGTGCGATAGCTTTCTACTGGATTCCTTTCTGTCTTGCCCTCTCCCAAGGTCCTTTCCCCAGCGTGTGATAGCTTTCTACTGCATTCCCCTCTGTCCTGCCTCCTCCGGTCTCCCAAGGTCCTTTCCCCAGCGTGTGATAGTTTTCTACTGGATTCCCCTCTGTCTTGCCCTCTCCCAAGGTCCTTTCCCCAGCGTGTGATAGCTTTCTACTGCATTCCCCTCTGTCCTGCCCCCTCTGGTCTCCCAAGGTCCTTTCCCCAGCGTGCGATAGCTTTCTACTGGATTCCTTTCTGTCTTGCCCTCTCCGATATCCCAACCTCCCTCCCCCAGAGTGCGATAGTTTTCTACTGGATTCCCCTCTGTCTTGCCCTCTCCCAAGGTCCTTTCCCCAGCGTGCGATAGCTTTCTACTGGATTCCCCTCTGTCTTGCCCTCTCCCAAGGTCCTTTCCCCAGCGTGCGATAGCTTTCTACTGGATTCCTCTCTGTCTTGCCCCCTCCGGTCCCACAAGGTCCTTTCCCCAGCGTGCGATAGCTTTCTACTGGATTCCTCTCTGTCCTGCCTCCTTCGGTCTCCCAAGGTCCTTTCCCCAGCGTGCGGTAGCTTTCTACTGGATTCCTCCCTGTCCTGCCCCCTCTGGTCTCCCAAGGTCCTTTCCCCAGCGTGCGATAGCTTTCTACTGGATTCCCCTCTGTCTTGCCTCCTCCGGTCCCCCAAGCTCCCTCCCCCAGCGTGCTATAGCTTTCTACTGGATTCCCCTCTGTCTTGCCTCCTCCAGTCTGCCAACCTCCCTCCCCCAGCGTGCGATAGCTTTCTACTGGATTCCCCTCTGTCTTGCCCTCTCCGATATCCCAACCTCCCTCCCCCAGCGTGCAATAGCTTTCTACTGGATTCCCCTCTGTCCTGCCCCCTCTGGTCTCCCAAGGTCCTTTCCCCAGCGTGCGATAGCTTTCTACTGGATTCCTTTCTGTCTTGCCCCCTCCAGTCTCCCAAGGTCCCTCCCCCAGCTTGCGATAGCTTTCTACTGGATTCCCCTCTGTCTTGCCCTCTCCAGTATCCCAACCTCCCTCCCCTAGCGTGCGATAGCTTTCTACTGGATTCCCCTCTGTCTTGCCCTCTCCGATATCCCAACCTCTTTCCCCCAGCGTGCTATAGCTTTCTACTGCATTCCCCTCTGTCCTGCCCCCTCTGGTCTCCCAAGGTCCTTTCCCCAGCGTGCGATAGCTTTCTACTGGATTCCTTTCTGTCTTGCCCTCTCCGATATCCCAACCTCCCTCCCCCAGCGTGCGATAGTTTTCTACTGGATTCCCCTCTGTCTTGCCCTCTCCCAAGGTCCTTTCCCCAGCATGCGATAGCTTTCTACTGGATTCCTCTCTGTCTTGCCCCCTCCGGTCCCCCAAGGTCCTTTCCCCAGCGTGCGATAGCTTTCTACTGGATTCCCCTCTGTCTTGCCCTCTCCGATATCCCAACCTCCCTCCCCCAGCGTGCGATAGTTTTCTACTGGATTCCCCTCTGTCTTGCCCTCTCCGATATCCCAACCTCCCTCCCCTCCCTCCCCCAGCGTGCGATAGTTTTCTACTGGATTCCCCTCTGTCTTGCCCTCTCCCAAGGTCCTTTCCCCAGCGTGTGATAGCTTTCTACTGGATTCCCCTCTGTCCTGCCCCCTCTGGTCTCCCAAGGTCCTTTCCCAAGCGTGCGATAGCTTTCTACTGGATTCCTTTCTGTCTTGCCCTCTCCCAAGGTCCTTTCCCCAGCGTGTGATAGCTTTCTACTGCATTCCCCTCTGTCCTGCCTCCTCCGGTCTCCCAAGGTCCTTTCCCCAGCGTGTGATAGCTTTCTACTGGATTCCCCTCTGTCCTGCCCTCTCCGATATCCCAACCTCCCTCCTCCAGCGTGCGATAGTTTTCTACTGGATTCCCCTCTGTCTTGCCCTCTCCCAAGGTCCTTTCCCCAGCGTGTGATAGCTTTCTACTGCATTCCCCTCTGTCCTGCCCCCTCTGGTCTCCCAAGGTCCTTTCCCCAGCGTGCGATAGCTTTCTACTGGATTCCTTTCTGTCTTGCCCTCTCGGATATCCCAACCTCCCTCCCCCAGAGTGCGATAGTTTTCTACTGGATTCCCCTCTGTCTTGCCCTCTCCCAAGGTCCTTTCCCCAGCGTGCGATAGCTTTCTACTGGATTCCCCTCTGTCTTGCCCTCTCCCAAGGTCCTTTCCCCAGCGTGCGATAGCTTTCTACTGGATTCCTCTCTGTCTTGCCCCCTCCGGTCCCACAAGGTCCTTTCCCCAGCGTGCGATAGCTTTCTACTGGATTCCTCTCTGTCCTGCCTCCTTCGGTCTCCCAAGGTCCTTTCCCCAGCGTGCGGTAGCTTTCTACTGGATTCCTCCCTGTCCTGCCCCCTCTGGTCTCCCAAGGTCCTTTCCCCAGCGTGCGATAGCTTTCTACTGGATTCCCCTCTGTCTTGCCTCCTCCGGTCCCCCAAGCTCCCTCCCCCAGCGTGCTATAGCTTTCTACTGGATTCCCCTCTGTCTTGCCTCCTCCAGTCTGCCAACCTCCCTCCCCCAGCGTGCGATAGCTTTCTACTGGATTCCCCTCTGTCTTGCCCTCTCCGATATCCCAACCTCCCTCCCCCAGCGTGCAATAGCTTTCTACTGGATTCCCCTCTGTCCTGCCCCCTCTGGTCTCCCAAGGTCCTTTCCCCAGCGTGCGATAGCTTTCTACTGGATTCCTTTCTGTCTTGCCCCCTCCAGTCTCCCAAGGTCCCTCCCCCAGCTTGCGATAGCTTTCTACTGGATTCCCCTCTGTCTTGCCCTCTCCAGTATCCCAACCTCCCTCCCCTAGCGTGCGATAGCTTTCTACTGGATTCCCCTCTGTCTTGCCCTCTCCGATATCCCAACCTCTTTCCCCCAGCGTGCTATAGCTTTCTACTGCATTCCCCTCTGTCCTGCCCCCTCTGGTCTCCCAAGGTCCTTTCCCCAGCGTGCGATAGCTTTCTACTGGATTCCTTTCTGTCTTGCCCTCTCCGATATCCCAACCTCCCTCCCCCAGCGTGCAATAGTTTTCTACTGGATTCCCCTCTGTCTTGCCCTCTCCCAAGGTCCTTTCCCCAGCATGCGATAGCTTTCTACTGGATTCCTCTCTGTCTTGCCCCCTCCGGTCCCCCAAGGTCCTTTCCCCAGCGTGCGATAGCTTTCTACTGGATTCCCCTCTGTCTTGCCCTCTCCGATATCCCAACCTCCCTCCCCCAGCGTGCGATAGTTTTCTACTGGATTCCCCTCTGTCTTGCCCTCTCCGATATCCCAACCTCCCTCCCCTCCCTCCCCCAGCGTGCAATAGTTTTCTACTGGATTCCCCTCTGTCTTGCCCTCTCCCAAGGTCCTTTCCCCAGCGTGCGATAGCTTTCTACTGGATTCCCCTCTGTCTTGCCCTCTCCGATATCCCAACCTCCCTCCCCCAGCGTGCGATAGCTTTCTACTGCATTCCCCTCTGTCCTGCCCCCTCTGGTCTCCCAAGGTCCTTTCCCCAGCGTGCGATAGCTTTCTACTGGATTCCTTTCTGTCTTGCCCCCTCCAGTCTCCCAAGGTCCTTTCCCCAGCGTGCGGTAGCTTTCTACTGGATTCCTCTCTGTCCTGCCCCCTCTGGTCTCCCAAGGTCCTTTCCCCAGCGTGCGATAGCTTTCTACTGGATTCCCCTCTGTCTTGCCTCCTCCGGTCCCCCAAGCTCCCTCCCCCAGCGTGCGATAGCTTTCTACTGGATTCCCCTCTGTCTTGCCTCCTCCAGTCTGCCAACCTCCCTCCCCCAGCGTGCGATAGCTTTCTACTGGATTCCCCTCTGTCTTGCCCTCTCCGATATCCCAACCTCCCTCCCCCAGCGTGCAATAGCTTTCTACTGGATTCCCCTCTGTCCTGCCCCCTCTGGTCTCCCAAGGTCCTTTCCCCAGCGTGCGATAGCTTTCTACTGGATTCCTTTCTGTCTTGCCCCCTCCAGTCTCCCAAGGTCCCTCCCCCAGCTTGCGATAGCTTTCTACTGGATTCCCCTCTGTCTTGCCCTCTCCGGTATCCCAACCTCCCTCCCCTAGCGTGCGATAGCTTTCTACTGGATTCCCCTCTATCTTGCCCTCTCCGATATCCCAACCTCTCTCCCCCAGCGTGCTATAGCTTTCTACTGCATTCCCCTCTGTCCTGCCCCCTCTGGTCTCCCAAGGTCCTTTCCCCAGCGTGCGATAGCTTTCTACTGGATTCCTTTCTGTCTTGCCCTCTCCGATATCCCAACCTCCCTCCCCCAGCGTGCAATAGTTTTCTACTGGATTCCCCTCTGTCTTGCCCTCTCCCAAGGTCCTTTCCCCAGCATGCGATAGCTTTCTACTGGATTCCTCTCTGTCTTGCCCCCTCCGGTCCCCCAAGGTCCTTTCCCCAGCGTGCGATAGCTTTCTACTGGATTCCCCTCTGTCTTGCCCTCTCCGATATACCAACCTCCCTCCCCCAGCGTGCGATAGTTTTCTACTGGATTCCCCTCTGTCTTGCCCTCTCCGATATCCCAACCTCCCTCCCCCAGCGTGCGATAGTTTTCTACTGGATTCCCCTCTGTCTTGCCCTCTCCCAAGGTCCTTTCCCCAGCATGCGATAGCTTTCTACTGGATTCCCCTCTGTCCTGCCTACTGCGATTTCCCAAAGTTCTTTCCCCATCTTGTGATGCTCCCTACTGTATTCCCCTCTGTCCTGCCTCCTCAGATCTCCGAAAGTACTTTCCCTAGAGTACGATAGCTTTCTATTGGATTCCCCTCTGTCCTGCCTCCTCCGATTTCCCAAAGTTCTTTCCCCAGTTTGCTATAGCTTTCTCCTGGATTCCCCTCTGTCCTGCCTCCCCCATCTCCCAAACTTCTTTCCCCATCTTGCGATGCTCCCAACTGGATTCCCCTCTGTCCTGCCTCCCCCATCTCCCAAAGTTCTTTCCCCATCCTGTGATGCTCCCTCCTGGATTCCCCTCTGTCCTGCCTCCTCCGACCTCCCAAAGTTCTTTCCCTAGTTTGCTATAGCTTTCTCCTGGATTCCGCTCTGTCCTGCCTCCCCCATCTCCCAAAGTTCTATCCCCAGCTTGCGATAGATTTCTCCTGGATTCCCCTCTGTCCTGCCTCCTCAGATCTCCCAAAGTTCTTTCCCTCCGTGCGATAGCTTTCTCCTGGATTCCCTTCTGTCCTGCCTCCTCAGATCTCCCAAAGTTCTTTCCCCAGCGTGCAACAGCTTTCTCCTGGATTCCCCTCTGTCCTGCCTCCACCGATCTCCCAAAGTTCTTTCTCCAGCGTGCGAGAGATTTCTCCTGGATTCCCCTCTGTCCTGCCTACTGCGATCTCCCAAAGTTCTTTCCCTAGCGTGCGATAGATTTCTCCTGGATTCCCCTCTGTCCTGCCCCCTCCGGTCCCCAAAGGTCCTTTCCCCAGCGTGCGATAGCTTTCTACTGGATTCCTTTCTGTCTTGCCCTCTCCGATATCCCAACCTCCCTCCCCCAGCGTGCAATAGTTTTCTACTGGATTCCCCTCTGTCTTGCCCTCTCCCAAGGTCCTTTTCCCAGCATGCGATAGCTTTCTACTGGATTCCTCTCTGTCTTGCCCCCTCCGGTCCCCCAAGGTCCTTTCCCCAGCGTGCTATAGTTTTCTACTGGATTCCCCTCTGTCTTGCCCTCTCCGATATCCCAACCTCCCTCCCCCAGCGTGCGATAGTTTTCTACTGGATTCCCCTCTGTCTTGCCCTCTCCGATATCCCAACCTCCCTCCCCTCCCTCCCCCAGCGTGCGATAGTTTTCTACTGGATTCCCCTCTGTCTTGCCCTCTCCCAAGGTCCTTTCCCCAGCGTGCGATAGCTTTCTACTGGATTCCCCTCTGTCTTGCCCTCTCCGATATCCCAACCTCCCTCCCCCAGCGTGCGATAGCTTTCTACTGCATTCCCCTCTGTCCTGCCCCCTCTGGTCTCCCAAGGTCCTTTCCCCAGCGTGCGATAGCTTTCTACTGGATTCCTTTCTGTCTTGCCCCCTCCAGTCTCCCAAGGTCCTTTCCCCAGCGTGCGGTAGCTTTCTACTGGATTCCTCTCTGTCCTGCCCCCTCTGGTCTCCCAAGGTCCTTTCCCCAGCGTGCGATAGCTTTCTACTGGATTCCCCTCTGTCTTGCCTCCTCCAGTCTGCCAACCTCCCTCCCCCAGCGTGCGATAGCTTTCTACTGGATTCCCCTCTGTCTTGCCCTCTCCGATATCCCAACCTCCCTCCCCCAGCGTGCAATAGCTTTCTACTGGATTCCCCTCTGTCCTGCCCCCTCTGGTCTCCCAAGGTCCTTTCCCCAGCGTGCGATAGCTTTCTACTGGATTCCTTTCTGTCTTGCCCCCTCCAGTCTCCCAAGGTCCCTCCCCCAGCTTGCGATAGCTTTCTACTGGATTCCCCTCTGTCTTGCCCTCTCCCAAGGTCCTTTCCCCAGCGTGCGATAGCTTTCTACTGGATTCCCCTCTGTCTTGCCCTCTCCGATATCCCAACCTCCCTCCCCCAGCGTGCGATAGCTTTCTACTGGATTCCTTTCTGTCTTGCCCCCTCCAGTCTCCCAAGGTCCCTCCCCCAGCTTGCGATAGCTTTCTACTGGATTCCCCTCTGTCTTGCCCTCTCCGGTATCCCAACCTCTCTCCCCCAGCGTGCGATAGCTTTCTACTGGATTCCTTTCTGTCTTGCCCCCTCCAGTCTCCCAAGGTCCCTCCCCTAGCGTGCGATAGCTTTCTACTGGATTCCCCTCTGTCTTGCCCTCTCCGATATCCCAACCTCTCTCCCCCAGCGTGCTATAGCTTTCTACTGCATTCCCCTCTGTCCTGCCCCCTCTGGTCTCCCAAGGTCCTTTCCCCAGCGTGCGATAGCTTTCTACTGGATTCCTTTCTGTCTTGCCCTCTCCGATATCCCAACCTCCCTCCCCCAGCGTGCGATAGTTTTCTACTGGATTCCCCTCTGTCTTGCCCTCTCCCAAGGTCCTTTCCCCAGCATGCGATAGCTTTCTACTGGATTCCTCTCTGTCTTGCCCCCTCCGGTCCCCCAAGGTCCTTTCCCCACCGTGCGATAGCTTTCTACTGGATTCCCCTCTGTCTTGCCCTCTCCGATATACCAACCTCCCTCCCCCAGCGTGGGATAGTTTTCTACTGGATTCCCCTCTGTCTTGTCCTCTCCGATATCCCAACCTCCCTCCCCCAGCGTGCGATAGTTTTCTACTGGATTCCCCTCTGTCTTGCCCTCTCCCAAGGTCCTTTCCCCAGCGTGCGATAGCTTTCTACTGGATTCCCCTCTGTCTTGCCCCCTCCGATCCCCCAAGGTCCTTTCCCCAGCGTGCGATAGCTTTCTACTGGATTCCCCTCTGTCTTGACCCCTCCGGTCTCCCAAGGTCCTTTCCCCAGCGTGCGGTAGCTTTCTACTGCATTCCCCTCTGTCCTGCCTCCTCCGGTCTCCCAAGGTCCTTTCCCCAGCGTGTGATAGCTTTCTACTGGATTCCCCTCTGTCCTACCCCCTCTGGTCTCCAAAGGTCCTTTCCCCAGCGTGCGATAGCTTTCTACTGGATTCCTTTCTGTCTTGCCCTCTCCCAAGGTCCTTTCCCCAGCGTGTGATAGCTTTCTACTGCATTCCCCTCTGTCCTGCCTCCTCCGGTCTCCCAAGGTCCTTTCCCCAGCGTGTGATAGCTTTCTACTGGATTCCCCTCTGTCCTGCCCTCTCCGATATCCCAACCTCCCTCCTCCAGCGTGCGATAGTTTTCTACTGGATTCCCCTCTGTCTTGCCCTCTCCCAAGGTCCTTTCCCCAGCGTGTGATAGCTTTCTACTGCATTCCCCTCTGTCCTGCCCCCTCTGGTCTCCCAAGGTCCTTTCCCCAGCGTGCGATAGCTTTCTACTGGATTCCTTTCTGTCTTGCCCTCTCCGATATCCCAACCTCCCTCCCCCAGAGTGCGATAGTTTTCTACTGGATTCCCCTCTGTCTTGCCCTCTCCCAAGGTCCTTTCCCCAGCGTGCGATAGCTTTCTACTGGATTCCCCTCTGTCTTGCCCTCTCCCAAGGTCCTTTCGTGCGATAGCTTTCTACTGGATTCCTCTCTGTCTTGCCCCCTCCGGTCCCACAAGGTCCTTTCCCCAGCGTGCGATAGCTTTCTACTGGATTCCTCTCTGTCCTGCCTCCTTCGGTCTCCCAAGGTCCTTTCCCCAGCGTGCGGTAGCTTTCTACTGGATTCCTCCCTGTCCTGCCCCCTCTGGTCTCCCAAGGTCCTTTCCCCAGCGTGCGATAGCTTTCTACTGGATTCCCCTCTGTCTTGCCTCCTCCGGTCCCCCAAGCTCCCTCCCCCAGCGTGCTATAGCTTTCTACTGGATTCCCCTCTGTCTTGCCTCCTCCAGTCTGCCAACCTCCCTCCCCCAGCGTGCGATAGCTTTCTACTGGATTCCCCTCTGTCTTGCCCTCTCCGATATCCCAACCTCCCTCCCCCAGCGTGCAATAGCTTTCTACTGGATTCCCCTCTGTCCTGCCCCCTCTGGTCTCCCAAGGTCCTTTCCCCAGCGTGCGATAGCTTTCTACTGGATTCCTTTCTGTCTTGCCCCCTCCAGTCTCCCAAGGTCCCTCCCCCAGCTTGCGATAGCTTTCTACTGGATTCCCCTCTGTCTTGCCCTCTCCAGTATCCCAACCTCCCTCCCCTAGCGTGCGATAGCTTTCTACTGGATTCCCCTCTGTCTTGCCCTCTCCGATATCCCAACCTCTTTCCCCCAGCGTGCTATAGCTTTCTACTGCATTCCCCTCTGTCCTGCCCCCTCTGGTCTCCCAAGGTCCTTTCCCCAGCGTGCGATAGCTTTCTACTGGATTCCTTTCTGTCTTGCCCTCTCCGATATCCCAACCTCCCTCCCCCAGCGTGCGATAGTTTTCTACTGGATTCCCCTCTGTCTTGCCCTCTCCCAAGGTCCTTTCCCCAGCATGCGATAGCTTTCTACTGGATTCCTCTCTGTCTTGCCCCCTCCGGTCCCCCAAGGTCCTTTCCCCAGCGTGCGATAGCTTTCTACTGGATTCCCCTCTGTCTTGCCCTCTCCGATATCCCAACCTCCCTCCCCCAGCGTGCGATAGTTTTCTACTGGATTCCCCTCTGTCTTGCCCTCTCCGATATCCCAACCTCCCTCCCCTCCCTCCCCCAGCGTGCAATAGTTTTCTACTGGATTCCCCTCTGTCTTGCCCTCTCCCAAGGTCCTTTCCCCAGCGTGCGATAGCTTTCTACTGGATTCCCCTCTGTCTTGCCCTCTCCGATATCCCAACCTCCCTCCCCCAGCGTGCGATAGCTTTCTACTGCATTCCCCTCTGTCCTGCCCCCTCTGGTCTCCCAAGGTCCTTTCCCCAGCGTGCGATAGCTTTCTACTGGATTCCTTTCTGTCTTGCCCCCTCCAGTCTCCCAAGGTCCTTTCCCCAGCGTGCGGTAGCTTTCTACTGGATTCCTCTCTGTCCTGCCCCCTCTGGTCTCCCAAGGTCCTTTCCCCAGCGTGCGGTAGCTTTCTACTGGATTCCTCTCTGTCCTGCCCCCTCTGGTCTCCCAAGGTCCTTTCCCCAGCGTGCGATAGCTTTCTACTGGATTCCCCTCTGTCTTGCCTCCTCCGGTCCCCCAAGCTCCCTCCCCCAGCGTGCGATAGCTTTCTACTGGATTCCCCTCTGTCTTGCCTCCTCCAGTCTGCCAACCTCCCTCCCCCAGCGTGCGATAGCTTTCTACTGGATTCCCCTCTGTCTTGCCCTCTCCGATATCCCAACCTCCCTCCCCCAGCGTGCAATAGCTTTCTACTGGATTCCCCTCTGTCCTGCCCCCTCTGGTCTCCCAAGGTCCTTTCCCCAGCGTGCGATAGCTTTCTACTGGATTCCTTTCTGTCTTGCCCCCTCCAGTCTCCCAAGGTCCCTCCCCCAGCTTGCGATAGCTTTCTACTGGATTCCCCTCTGTCTTGCCCTCTCCGGTATCCCAACCTCCCTCCCCTAGCGTGCGATAGCTTTCTACTGCATTCCCCTCTGTCCTGCCCCCTCTGGTCTCCCAAGGTCCTTTCCCCAGCGTGCGATAGCTTTCTACTGGATTCCCCTCTGTCTTGCCTCCTCCGGTCCCCCAAGCTCCCTCCCCCAGCGTGCGATAGCTTTCTACTGGATTCCCCTCTGTCTTGCCTCCTCCAGTCTGCCAACCTCCCTCCCCCAACGTGCGATAGCTTTCTACTGGATTCCCCTCTGTCTTGCCCTCTCCGATATACCAACCTCCCTCCCCCAGCGTGCGATAGTTTTCTACTGGATTCCCCTCTGTCTTGCCCTCTCCGATATACCAACCTCCCTCCCCTCCCTCCCCCAGCGTGCGATAGTTTTCTACTGGATTCCCCTCTGTCTTGCCCTCTCCCAAGGTCCTTTCCCCAGCATGCGATAGCTTTCTACTGGATTCCTTTCTGTCTTGCCCCCTCCAGTCTCCCAAGGTCCCTCCCCCAGCTTGCGATAGCTTTCTACTGGATTCCCCTCTGTCTTGCCCTCTCCGGTATCCCAACCTCCCTCCCCTAGCGTGCGATAGCTTTCTACTGGATTCCCCTCTGTCTTGCCCTCTCCCAAGGTCCTTTCCCCAGCATGCGATAGCTTTCTACTGGATTCCTTTCTGTCTTGCCCCCTCCAGTCTCCCAAGGTCCCTCCCCCAGCTTGCGATAGCTTTCTACTGCATTCCCCTCTGTCCTGCCCCCTCTGGTCTCCCAAGGTCCTTTCCCCAGCGTGCGATAGCTTTCTACTGGATTCCCCTCTGTCTTGCCTCCTCCGGTCCCCCAAGCTCCCTCCCCCAGCGTGCGATAGCTTTCTACTGGATTCCCCTCTGTCTTGCCTCCTCCAGTCTGCCAACCTCCCTCCCCCAGCGTGCGATAGCTTTCTACTGGATTCCCCTCTGTCTTGCCCTCTCCGATATACCAACCTCCCTCCCCCAGCGTGCGATAGTTTTCTACTGGATTCCCCTCTGTCTTGCCCTCTCCGATATACCAACCTCCCTCCCCTCCCTCCCCCAGCGTGCGATAGTTTTCTACTGGATTCCCCTCTGTCTTGCCCTCTCCCAAGGTCCTTTCCCCAGCATGCGATAGCTTTCTACTGGATTCCCCTCTGTCCTGCCCCCTCTGGTCTCCCAAGGTCCTTTCCCCAGCGTGCGATAGCTTTCTACTGGATTCCTTTCTGTCTTGCCCCCTCCAGTCTCCCAAGGTCCCTCCCCCAGCTTGCGATAGCTTTCTACTGGATTCCTTTCTGTCTTGCCCTCTCCGATATCCCAACCTCCCTCCCCCAGCGTGCGATAGTTTTCTACTGGATTCCCCTCTGTCTTGCCCTCTCCCAAGGTCCTTTCCCCAGCATGCGATAGCTTTCTACTGGATTCCTTTCTGTCTTGCCCCCTCCAGTCTCCCAAGGTCCCTCCCCCAGCTTGCGATAGCTTTCTACTGCATTCCCCTCTGTCCTGCCCCCTCTGGTCTCCCAAGGTCCTTTCCCCAGCGTGCGATAGCTTTCTACTGGATTCCCCTCTGTCTTGCCTCCTCCGGTCCCCCAAGCTCCCTCCCCCAGCGTGCGATAGCTTTCTACTGGATTCCCCTCTGTCTTGCCTCCTCCAGTCTGCCAACCTCCCTCCCCCAGCGTGCGATAGCTTTCTACTGGATTCCCCTCTGTCTTGCCCTCTCCGATATACCAACCTCCCTCCCCCAGCGTGCGATAGTTTTCTACTGGATTCCCCTCTGTCTTGCCCTCTCCCAAGGTCCTTTCCCCAGCATGCGATAGCTTTCTACTGGATTCCTTTCTGTCTTGCCCCCTCCAGTCTCCCAAGGTCCCTCCCCCAGCTTGCGATAGCTTTCTACTGGATTCCCCTCTGTCTTGCCCTCTCCGGTATCCCAACCTCCCTCCCCTAGCGTGCGATAGCTTTCTACTGGATTCCCCTCTGTCTTGCCCTCTCCCAAGGTCCTTTCCCCAGCATGCGATAGCTTTCTACTGGATTCCTTTCTGTCTTGCCCCCTCCAGTCTCCCAAGGTCCCTCCCCCAGCTTGCGATAGCTTTCTACTGCATTCCCCTCTGTCCTGCCCCCTCTGGTCTCCCAAGGTCCTTTCCCCAGCGTGCGATAGCTTTCTACTGGATTCCCCTCTGTCTTGCCTCCTCCGGTCCCCCAAGCTCCCTCCCCCAGCGTGCGATAGCTTTCTACTGGATTCCCCTCTGTCTTGCCTCCTCCAGTCTGCCAACCTCCCTCCCCCAGCGTGCGATAGCTTTCTACTGGATTCCCCTCTGTCTTGCCCTCTCCGATATACCAACCTCCCTCCCCCAGCGTGCGATAGTTTTCTACTGGATTCCCCTCTGTCTTGCCCTCTCCGATATACCAACCTCCCTCCCCTCCCTCCCCCAGCGTGCGATAGTTTTCTACTGGATTCCCCTCTGTCTTGCCCTCTCCCAAGGTCCTTTCCCCAGCATGCGATAGCTTTCTACTGGATTCCCCTCTGTCCTGCCCCCTCTGGTCTCCCAAGGTCCTTTCCCCAGCGTGCGATAGCTTTCTACTGGATTCCTTTCTGTCTTGCCCCCTCCAGTCTCCCAAGGTCCCTCCCCCAGCTTGCGATAGCTTTCTACTGGATTCCTTTCTGTCTTGCCCTCTCCGATATCCCAACCTCCCTCCCCCAGCGTGCGATAGTTTTCTACTGGATTCCCCTCTGTCTTGCCCTCTCCCAAGGTCCTTTCCCCAGCATGCGATAGCTTTCTACTGGATTCCTTTCTGTCTTGCCCCCTCCAGTCTCCCAAGGTCCCTCCCCCAGCTTGCGATAGCTTTCTACTGCATTCCCCTCTGTCCTGCCCCCTCTGGTCTCCCAAGGTCCTTTCCCCAGCGTGCGATAGCTTTCTACTGGATTCCCCTCTGTCTTGCCTCCTCCGGTCCCCCAAGCTCCCTCCCCCAGCGTGCGATAGCTTTCTACTGGATTCCCCTCTGTCTTGCCTCCTCCAGTCTGCCAACCTCCCTCCCCCAGCGTGCGATAGCTTTCTACTGGATTCCCCTCTGTCTTGCCCTCTCCGATATACCAACCTCCCTCCCCCAGCGTGCGATAGTTTTCTACTGGATTCCCCTCTGTCTTGCCCTCTCCGATATACCAACCTCCCTCCCCTCCCTCCCCCAGCGTGCGATAGTTTTCTACTGGATTCCCCTCTGTCTTGCCCTCTCCCAAGGTCCTTTCCCCAGCATGCGATAGCTTTCTACTGGATTCCCCTCTGTCCTGCCCCCTCTGGTCTCCCAAGGTCCTTTCCCCAGCGTGCGATAGCTTTCTACTGGATTCCTTTCTGTCTTGCCCCCTCCAGTCTCCCAAGGTCCCTCCCCCAGCTTGCGATAGCTTTCTACTGGATTCCTTTCTGTCTTGCCCTCTCCGATATCCCAACCTCCCTCCCCCAGCGTGCGATAGTTTTCTACTGGATTCCCCTCTGTCTTGCCCTCTCCCAAGGTCCTTTCCCCAGCATGCGATAGCTTTCTACTGGATTCCTTTCTGTCTTGCCCCCTCCAGTCTCCCAAGGTCCCTCCCCCAGCTTGCGATAGCTTTCTACTGCATTCCCCTCTGTCCTGCCCCCTCTGGTCTCCCAAGGTCCTTTCCCCAGCGTGCGATAGCTTTCTACTGGATTCCCCTCTGTCTTGCCTCCTCCGGTCCCCCAAGCTCCCTCCCCCAGCGTGCGATAGCTTTCTACTGGATTCCCCTCTGTCTTGCCTCCTCCAGTCTGCCAACCTCCCTCCCCCAGCGTGCGATAGCTTTCTACTGGATTCCCCTCTGTCTTGCCCTCTCCGATATACCAACCTCCCTCCCCCAGCGTGCGATAGTTTTCTACTGGATTCCCCTCTGTCTTGCCCTCTCCCAAGGTCCTTTCCCCAGCATGCGATAGCTTTCTACTGGATTCCTTTCTGTCTTGCCCCCTCCAGTCTCCCAAGGTCCCTCCCCCAGCTTGCGATAGCTTTCTACTGGATTCCCCTCTGTCTTGCCCTCTCCGGTATCCCAACCTCCCTCCCCTAGCGTGCGATAGCTTTCTACTGGATTCCCCTCTGTCTTGCCCTCTCCCAAGGTCCTTTCCCCAGCATGCGATAGCTTTCTACTGGATTCCTTTCTGTCTTGCCCCCTCCAGTCTCCCAAGGTCCCTCCCCCAGCTTGCGATAGCTTTCTACTGCATTCCCCTCTGTCCTGCCCCCTCTGGTCTCCCAAGGTCCTTTCCCCAGCGTGCGATAGCTTTCTACTGGATTCCCCTCTGTCTTGCCTCCTCCGGTCCCCCAAGCTCCCTCCCCCAGCGTGCGATAGCTTTCTACTGGATTCCCCTCTGTCTTGCCTCCTCCAGTCTGCCAACCTCCCTCCCCCAACGTGCGATAGCTTTCTACTGGATTCCCCTCTGTCTTGCCCTCTCCGATATACCAACCTCCCTCCCCCAGCGTGCGATAGTTTTCTACTGGATTCCCCTCTGTCTTGCCCTCTCCGATATACCAACCTCCCTCCCCTCCCTCCCCCAGCGTGCGATAGTTTTCTACTGGATTCCCCTCTGTCTTGCCCTCTCCCAAGGTCCTTTCCCCAGCATGCGATAGCTTTCTACTGGATTCCCCTCTGTCCTGCCCCCTCTGGTCTCCCAAGGTCCTTTCCCCAGCGTGCGATAGCTTTCTACTGGATTCCTTTCTGTCTTGCCCCCTCCAGTCTCCCAAGGTCCCTCCCCCAGCTTGCGATAGCTTTCTACTGGATTCCTTTCTGTCTTGCCCTCTCCGATATCCCAACCTCCCTCCCCCAGCGTGCGATAGTTTTCTACTGGATTCCCCTCTGTCTTGCCCTCTCCCAAGGTCCTTTCCCCAGCATGCGATAGCTTTCTACTGGATTCCTTTCTGTCTTGCCCCCTCCAGTCTCCCAAGGTCCCTCCCCCAGCTTGCGATAGCTTTCTACTGCATTCCCCTCTGTCCTGCCCCCTCTGGTCTCCCAAGGTCCTTTCCCCAGCGTGCGATAGCTTTCTACTGGATTCCCCTCTGTCTTGCCTCCTCCGGTCCCCCAAGCTCCCTCCCCCAGCGTGCGATAGCTTTCTACTGGATTCCCCTCTGTCTTGCCTCCTCCAGTCTGCCAACCTCCCTCCCCCAGCGTGCGATAGCTTTCTACTGGATTCCCCTCTGTCTTGCCCTCTCCGATATACCAACCTCCCTCCCCCAGCGTGCGATAGTTTTCTACTGGATTCCCCTCTGTCTTGCCCTCTCCCAAGGTCCTTTCCCCAGCATGCGATAGCTTTCTACTGGATTCCTTTCTGTCTTGCCCCCTCCAGTCTCCCAAGGTCCCTCCCCCAGCTTGCGATAGCTTTCTACTGGATTCCCCTCTGTCTTGCCCTCTCCGGTATCCCAACCTCCCTCCCCTAGCGTGCGATAGCTTTCTACTGGATTCCCCTCTGTCTTGCCCTCTCCCAAGGTCCTTTCCCCAGCATGCGATAGCTTTCTACTGGATTCCTTTCTGTCTTGCCCCCTCCAGTCTCCCAAGGTCCCTCCCCCAGCTTGCGATAGCTTTCTACTGCATTCCCCTCTCTCCTGCCCCCTCTGGTCTCCCAAGGTCCTTTCCCCAGCGTGCGATAGCTTTCTACTGGATTCCCCTCTGTCTTGCCTCCTCCGGTCCCCCAAGCTCCCTCCCCCAGCGTGCGATAGCTTTCTACTGGATTCCCCTCTGTCTTGCCCTCTCCGATATACCAACCTCCCTCCCCCAGCGTGCGATAGTTTTCTACTGGATTCCCCTCTGTCTTGCCCTCTCCGATATACCAACCTCCCTCCCCTCCCTCCCCCAGCGTGCGATAGTTTTCTACTGGATTCCCCTCTGTCTTGCCCTCTCCCAAGGTCCTTTCCCCAGCATGCGATAGCTTTCTACTGGATTCCCCTCTGTCCTGCCCCCTCTGGTCTCCCAAGGTCCTTTCCCCAGCGTGCGATAGCTTTCTACTGGATTCCTTTCTGTCTTGCCCCCTCCAGTCTCCCAAGGTCCCTCCCCCAGCTTGCGATAGCTTTCTACTGGATTCCTTTCTGTCTTGCCCTCTCCGATATCCCAACCTCCCTCCCCCAGCGTGCGATAGTTTTCTACTGGATTCCCCTCTGTCTTGCCCTCTCCCAAGGTCCTTTCCCCAGCATGCGATAGCTTTCTACTGGATTCCTTTCTGTCTTGCCCCCTCCAGTCTCCCAAGGTCCCTCCCCCAGCTTGCGATAGCTTTCTACTGCATTCCCCTCTGTCCTGCCCCCTCTGGTCTCCCAAGGTCCTTTCCCCAGCGTGCGATAGCTTTCTACTGGATTCCCCTCTGTCTTGCCTCCTCCGGTCCCCCAAGCTCCCTCCCCCAGCGTGCGATAGCTTTCTACTGGATTCCCCTCTGTCTTGCCTCCTCCAGTCTGCCAACCTCCCTCCCCCAGCGTGCGATAGCTTTCTACTGGATTCCCCTCTGTCTTGCCCTCTCCGATATACCAACCTCCCTCCCCCAGCGTGCGATAGTTTTCTACTGGATTCCCCTCTGTCTTGCCCTCTCCGATATACCAACCTCCCTCCCCTCCCTCCCCCAGCGTGCGATAGTTTTCTACTGGATTCCCCTCTGTCTTGCCCTCTCCCAAGGTCCTTTCCCCAGCATGCGATAGCTTTCTACTGGATTCCTTTCTGTCTTGCCCCCTCCAGTCTCCCAAGGTCCCTCCCCCAGCTTGCGATAGCTTTCTACTGCATTCCCCTCTGTCCTGCCCCCTCTGGTCTCCCAAGGTCCTTTCCCCAGCGTGCGATAGCTTTCTACTGGATTCCCCTCTGTCTTGCCTCCTCCGGTCCCCCAAGGTCCTTTCCCCAGCGTGCGATAGCTTTCTACTGGATTCCCCTCTGTCTTGCCCTCTCCGATATCCCAACCTCCCTCCCCCAGCGTGCGATAGCTTTCTACTGCATTCCCCTCTGTCCTGCCCCCTCTGGTCTCCCAAGGTCCTTTCCCCAGCGTGCGATAGCTTTCTACTGGATTCCTTTCTGTCTTGCCCCCTCCAGTCTCCCAAGGTCCTTTCCCCAGCGTGCGGTAGCTTTCTACTGGATTCCTCTCTGTCCTGCCCCCTCTGGTCTCCCAAGGTCCTTTCCCCAGCGTGCGATAGCTTTCTACTGGATTCCCCTCTGTCTTGCCTCCTCCGGTCCCCCAAGCTCCCTCCCCCAGCGTGCGATAGCTTTCTACTGGATTCCCCTCTGTCTTGCCTCCTCCAGTCTGCCAACCTCCCTCCCCCAGCGTGCAATAGCTTTCTACTGGATTCCCCTCTGTCCTGCCCCCTCTGGTCTCCCAAGGTCCTTTCCCCAGCGTGCGATAGCTTTCTACTGGATTCCTTTCTGTCTTGCCCCCTCCAGTCTCCCAAGGTCCCTCCCCCAGCTTGCGATAGCTTTCTACTGGATTCCCCTCTGTCTTGCCCTCTCCGGTATCCCAACCTCCCTCCCCTAGCGTGCGATAGCTTTCTACTGCATTCCCCTCTGTCCTGCCCCCTCTGGTCTCCCAAGGTCCTTTCCCCAGCGTGCGATAGCTTTCTACTGGATTCCCCTCTGTCTTGCCTCCTCCGGTCCCCCAAGCTCCCTCCCCCAGCGTGCGATAGCTTTCTACTGGATTCCCCTCTGTCTTGCCTCCTCCAGTCTGCCAACCTCCCTCCCCCAACGTGCGATAGCTTTCTACTGGATTCCCCTCTGTCTTGCCCTCTCCGATATACCAACCTCCCTCCCCCAGCGTGCGATAGTTTTCTACTGGATTCCCCTCTGTCTTGCCCTCTCCGATATACCAACCTCCCTCCCCTCCCTCCCCCAGCGTGCGATAGTTTTCTACTGGATTCCCCTCTGTCTTGCCCTCTCCCAAGGTCCTTTCCCCAGCATGCGATAGCTTTCTACTGGATTCCTTTCTGTCTTGCCCCCTCCAGTCTCCCAAGGTCCCTCCCCCAGCTTGCGATAGCTTTCTACTGGATTCCCCTCTGTCTTGCCCTCTCCGGTATCCCAACCTCCCTCCCCTAGCGTGCGATAGCTTTCTACTGGATTCCCCTCTGTCTTGCCCTCTCCCAAGGTCCTTTCCCCAGCATGCGATAGCTTTCTACTGGATTCCTTTCTGTCTTGCCCCCTCCAGTCTCCCAAGGTCCCTCCCCCAGCTTGCGATAGCTTTCTACTGCATTCCCCTCTGTCCTGCCCCCTCTGGTCTCCCAAGGTCCTTTCCCCAGCGTGCGATAGCTTTCTACTGGATTCCCCTCTGTCTTGCCTCCTCCGGTCCCCCAAGCTCCCTCCCCCAGCGTGCGATAGCTTTCTACTGGATTCCCCTCTGTCTTGCCTCCTCCAGTCTGCCAACCTCCCTCCCCCAGCGTGCGATAGCTTTCTACTGGATTCCCCTCTGTCTTGCCCTCTCCGATATACCAACCTCCCTCCCCCAGCGTGCGATAGTTTTCTACTGGATTCCCCTCTGTCTTGCCCTCTCCGATATACCAACCTCCCTCCCCTCCCTCCCCCAGCGTGCGATAGTTTTCTACTGGATTCCCCTCTGTCTTGCCCTCTCCCAAGGTCCTTTCCCCAGCATGCGATAGCTTTCTACTGGATTCCCCTCTGTCCTGCCCCCTCTGGTCTCCCAAGGTCCTTTCCCCAGCGTGCGATAGCTTTCTACTGGATTCCTTTCTGTCTTGCCCCCTCCAGTCTCCCAAGGTCCCTCCCCCAGCTTGCGATAGCTTTCTACTGGATTCCTTTCTGTCTTGCCCTCTCCGATATCCCAACCTCCCTCCCCCAGCGTGCGATAGTTTTCTACTGGATTCCCCTCTGTCTTGCCCTCTCCCAAGGTCCTTTCCCCAGCATGCGATAGCTTTCTACTGGATTCCTTTCTGTCTTGCCCCCTCCAGTCTCCCAAGGTCCCTCCCCCAGCTTGCGATAGCTTTCTACTGCATTCCCCTCTGTCCTGCCCCCTCTGGTCTCCCAAGGTCCTTTCCCCAGCGTGCGATAGCTTTCTACTGGATTCCCCTCTGTCTTGCCTCCTCCGGTCCCCCAAGCTCCCTCCCCCAGCGTGCGATAGCTTTCTACTGGATTCCCCTCTGTCTTGCCTCCTCCAGTCTGCCAACCTCCCTCCCCCAGCGTGCGATAGCTTTCTACTGGATTCCCCTCTGTCTTGCCCTCTCCGATATACCAACCTCCCTCCCCCAGCGTGCGATAGTTTTCTACTGGATTCCCCTCTGTCTTGCCCTCTCCGATATACCAACCTCCCTCCCCTCCCTCCCCCAGCGTGCGATAGTTTTCTACTGGATTCCCCTCTGTCTTGCCCTCTCCCAAGGTCCTTTCCCCAGCATGCGATAGCTTTCTACTGGATTCCCCTCTGTCCTGCCCCCTCTGGTCTCCCAAGGTCCTTTCCCCAGCGTGCGATAGCTTTCTACTGGATTCCTTTCTGTCTTGCCCCCTCCAGTCTCCCAAGGTCCCTCCCCCAGCTTGCGATAGCTTTCTACTGGATTCCTTTCTGTCTTGCCCTCTCCGATATCCCAACCTCCCTCCCCCAGCGTGCGATAGTTTTCTACTGGATTCCCCTCTGTCTTGCCCTCTCCCAAGGTCCTTTCCCCAGCATGCGATAGCTTTCTACTGGATTCCTTTCTGTCTTGCCCCCTCCAGTCTCCCAAGGTCCCTCCCCCAGCTTGCGATAGCTTTCTACTGCATTCCCCTCTGTCCTGCCCCCTCTGGTCTCCCAAGGTCCTTTCCCCAGCGTGCGATAGCTTTCTACTGGATTCCCCTCTGTCTTGCCTCCTCCGGTCCCCCAAGCTCCCTCCCCCAGCGTGCGATAGCTTTCTACTGGATTCCCCTCTGTCTTGCCTCCTCCAGTCTGCCAACCTCCCTCCCCCAGCGTGCGATAGCTTTCTACTGGATTCCCCTCTGTCTTGCCCTCTCCGATATACCAACCTCCCTCCCCCAGCGTGCGATAGTTTTCTACTGGATTCCCCTCTGTCTTGCCCTCTCCGATATACCAACCTCCCTCCCCTCCCTCCCCCAGCGTGCGATAGTTTTCTACTGGATTCCCCTCTGTCTTGCCCTCTCCCAAGGTCCTTTCCCCAGCATGCGATAGCTTTCTACTGGATTCCTTTCTGTCTTGCCCCCTCCAGTCTCCCAAGGTCCCTCCCCCAGCTTGCGATAGCTTTCTACTGCATTCCCCTCTGTCCTGCCCCCTCTGGTCTCCCAAGGTCCTTTCCCCAGCGTGCGATAGCTTTCTACTGGATTCCCCTCTGTCTTGCCTCCTCCGGTCCCCCAAGGTCCTTTCCCCAGCGTGCGATAGCTTTCTACTGGATTCCCCTCTGTCTTGCCCTCTCCGATATCCCAACCTCCCTCCCCCAGCGTGCGATAGCTTTCTACTGCATTCCCCTCTGTCCTGCCCCCTCTGGTCTCCCAAGGTCCTTTCCCCAGCGTGCGATAGCTTTCTACTGGATTCCTTTCTGTCTTGCCCCCTCCAGTCTCCCAAGGTCCTTTCCCCAGCGTGCGGTAGCTTTCTACTGGATTCCTCTCTGTCCTGCCCCCTCTGGTCTCCCAAGGTCCTTTCCCCAGCGTGCGATAGCTTTCTACTGGATTCCCCTCTGTCTTGCCTCCTCCGGTCCCCCAAGCTCCCTCCCCCAGCGTGCGATAGCTTTCTACTGGATTCCCCTCTGTCTTGCCTCCTCCAGTCTGCCAACCTCCCTCCCCCAGCGTGCGATAGCTTTCTACTGGATTCCCCTCTGTCTTGCCCTCTCCGATATCCCAACCTCCCTCCCCCAGCGTGCAATAGCTTTCTACTGGATTCCCCTCTGTCCTGCCCCCTCTGGTCTCCCAAGGTCCTTTCCCCAGCGTGCGATAGCTTTCTACTGGATTCCTTTCTGTCTTGCCCCCTCCAGTCTCCCAAGGTCCCTCCCCCAGCTTGCGATAGCTTTCTACTGGATTCCCCTCTGTCTTGCCCTCTCCGGTATCCCAACCTCCCTCCCCTAGCGTGCGATAGCTTTCTACTGCATTCCCCTCTGTCCTGCCCCCTCTGGTCTCCCAAGGTCCTTTCCCCAGCGTGCGATAGCTTTCTACTGGATTCCCCTCTGTCTTGCCTCCTCCGGTCCCCCAAGCTCCCTCCCCCAGCGTGCGATAGCTTTCTACTGGATTCCCCTCTGTCTTGCCTCCTCCAGTCTGCCAACCTCCCTCCCCCAACGTGCGATAGCTTTCTACTGGATTCCCCTCTGTCTTGCCCTCTCCGATATACCAACCTCCCTCCCCCAGCGTGCGATAGTTTTCTACTGGATTCCCCTCTGTCTTGCCCTCTCCGATATACCAACCTCCCTCCCCTCCCTCCCCCAGCGTGCGATAGTTTTCTACTGGATTCCCCTCTGTCTTGCCCTCTCCCAAGGTCCTTTCCCCAGCATGCGATAGCTTTCTACTGGATTCCTTTCTGTCTTGCCCCCTCCAGTCTCCCAAGGTCCCTCCCCCAGCTTGCGATAGCTTTCTACTGGATTCCCCTCTGTCTTGCCCTCTCCGGTATCCCAACCTCCCTCCCCTAGCGTGCGATAGCTTTCTACTGGATTCCCCTCTGTCTTGCCCTCTCCCAAGGTCCTTTCCCCAGCATGCGATAGCTTTCTACTGGATTCCTTTCTGTCTTGCCCCCTCCAGTCTCCCAAGGTCCCTCCCCCAGCTTGCGATAGCTTTCTACTGCATTCCCCTCTGTCCTGCCCCCTCTGGTCTCCCAAGGTCCTTTCCCCAGCGTGCGATAGCTTTCTACTGGATTCCCCTCTGTCTTGCCTCCTCCGGTCCCCCAAGCTCCCTCCCCCAGCGTGCGATAGCTTTCTACTGGATTCCCCTCTGTCTTGCCTCCTCCAGTCTGCCAACCTCCCTCCCCCAGCGTGCGATAGCTTTCTACTGGATTCCCCTCTGTCTTGCCCTCTCCGATATACCAACCTCCCTCCCCCAGCGTGCGATAGTTTTCTACTGGATTCCCCTCTGTCTTGCCCTCTCCGATATACCAACCTCCCTCCCCTCCCTCCCCCAGCGTGCGATAGTTTTCTACTGGATTCCCCTCTGTCTTGCCCTCTCCCAAGGTCCTTTCCCCAGCATGCGATAGCTTTCTACTGGATTCCCCTCTGTCCTGCCCCCTCTGGTCTCCCAAGGTCCTTTCCCCAGCGTGCGATAGCTTTCTACTGGATTCCCCTCTGTCTTGCCCCCTCCAGTCTCCCAAGGTCCCTCCCCCAGCTTGCGATAGCTTTCTACTGGATTCCTTTCTGTCTTGCCCTCTCCGATATCCCAACCTCCCTCCCCCAGCGTGCGATAGTTTTCTACTGGATTCCCCTCTGTCTTGCCCTCTCCCAAGGTCCTTTCCCCAGCATGCGATAGCTTTCTACTGGATTCCTTTCTGTCTTGCCCCCTCCAGTCTCCCAAGGTCCCTCCCCCAGCTTGCGATAGCTTTCTACTGCATTCCCCTCTGTCCTGCCCCCTCTGGTCTCCCAAGGTCCTTTCCCCAGCGTGCGATAGCTTTCTACTGGATTCCCCTCTGTCTTGCCTCCTCCGGTCCCCCAAGCTCCCTCCCCCAGCGTGCGATAGCTTTCTACTGGATTCCCCTCTGTCTTGCCTCCTCCAGTCTGCCAACCTCCCTCCCCCAGCGTGCGATAGCTTTCTACTGGATTCCCCTCTGTCTTGCCCTCTCCGATATACCAACCTCCCTCCCCCAGCGTGCGATAGTTTTCTACTGGATTCCCCTCTGTCTTGCCCTCTCCGATATACCAACCTCCCTCCCCTCCCTCCCCCAGCGTGCGATAGTTTTCTACTGGATTCCCCTCTGTCTTGCCCTCTCCCAAGGTCCTTTCCCCAGCATGCGATAGCTTTCTACTGGATTCCCCTCTGTCCTGCCCCCTCTGGTCTCCCAAGGTCCTTTCCCCAGCGTGCGATAGCTTTCTACTGGATTCCTTTCTGTCTTGCCCCCTCCAGTCTCCCAAGGTCCCTCCCCCAGCTTGCGATAGCTTTCTACTGGATTCCTTTCTGTCTTGCCCTCTCCGATATCCCAACCTCCCTCCCCCAGCGTGCGATAGTTTTCTACTGGATTCCCCTCTGTCTTGCCCTCTCCCAAGGTCCTTTCCCCAGCATGCGATAGCTTTCTACTGGATTCCTTTCTGTCTTGCCCCCTCCAGTCTCCCAAGGTCCCTCCCCCAGCTTGCGATAGCTTTCTACTGCATTCCCCTCTGTCCTGCCCCCTCTGGTCTCCCAAGGTCCTTTCCCCAGCGTGCGATAGCTTTCTACTGGATTCCCCTCTGTCTTGCCTCCTCCGGTCCCCCAAGCTCCCTCCCCCAGCGTGCGATAGCTTTCTACTGGATTCCCCTCTGTCTTGCCTCCTCCAGTCTGCCAACCTCCCTCCCCCAGCGTGCGATAGCTTTCTACTGGATTCCCCTCTGTCTTGCCCTCTCCGATATACCAACCTCCCTCCCCCAGCGTGCGATAGTTTTCTACTGGATTCCCCTCTGTCTTGCCCTCTCCCAAGGTCCTTTCCCCAGCATGCGATAGCTTTCTACTGGATTCCTTTCTGTCTTGCCCCCTCCAGTCTCCCAAGGTCCCTCCCCCAGCTTGCGATAGCTTTCTACTGGATTCCCCTCTGTCTTGCCCTCTCCGGTATCCCAACCTCCCTCCCCTAGCGTGCGATAGCTTTCTACTGGATTCCCCTCTGTCTTGCCCTCTCCCAAGGTCCTTTCCCCAGCATGCGATAGCTTTCTACTGGATTCCTTTCTGTCTTGCCCCCTCCAGTCTCCCAAGGTCCCTCCCCCAGCTTGCGATAGCTTTCTACTGCATTCCCCTCTGTCCTGCCCCCTCTGGTCTCCCAAGGTCCTTTCCCCAGCGTGCGATAGCTTTCTACTGGATTCCCCTCTGTCTTGCCTCCTCCGGTCCCCCAAGCTCCCTCCCCCAGCGTGCGATAGCTTTCTACTGGATTCCCCTCTGTCTTGCCTCCTCCAGTCTGCCAACCTCCCTCCCCCAGCGTGCGATAGCTTTCTACTGGATTCCCCTCTGTCTTGCCCTCTCCGATATACCAACCTCCCTCCCCCAGCGTGCGATAGTTTTCTACTGGATTCCCCTCTGTCTTGCCCTCTCCGATATACCAACCTCCCTCCCCTCCCTCCCCCAGCGTGCGATAGTTTTCTACTGGATTCCCCTCTGTCTTGCCCTCTCCCAAGGTCCTTTCCCCAGCATGCGATAGCTTTCTACTGGATTCCCCTCTGTCCTGCCCCCTCTGGTCTCCCAAGGTCCTTTCCCCAGCGTGCGATAGCTTTCTACTGGATTCCTTTCTGTCTTGCCCCCTCCAGTCTCCCAAGGTCCCTCCCCCAGCTTGCGATAGCTTTCTACTGGATTCCTTTCTGTCTTGCCCTCTCCGATATCCCAACCTCCCTCCCCCAGCGTGCGATAGTTTTCTACTGGATTCCCCTCTGTCTTGCCCTCTCCCAAGGTCCTTTCCCCAGCATGCGATAGCTTTCTACTGGATTCCTTTCTGTCTTGCCCCCTCCAGTCTCCCAAGGTCCCTCCCCCAGCTTGCGATAGCTTTCTACTGCATTCCCCTCTGTCCTGCCCCCTCTGGTCTCCCAAGGTCCTTTCCCCAGCGTGCGATAGCTTTCTACTGGATTCCCCTCTGTCTTGCCTCCTCCGGTCCCCCAAGCTCCCTCCCCCAGCGTGCGATAGCTTTCTACTGGATTCCCCTCTGTCTTGCCTCCTCCAGTCTGCCAACCTCCCTCCCCCAGCGTGCGATAGCTTTCTACTGGATTCCCCTCTGTCTTGCCCTCTCCGATATACCAACCTCCCTCCCCCAGCGTGCGATAGTTTTCTACTGGATTCCCCTCTGTCTTGCCCTCTCCGATATACCAACCTCCCTCCCCTCCCTCCCCCAGCGTGCGATAGTTTTCTACTGGATTCCCCTCTGTCTTGCCCTCTCCCAAGGTCCTTTCCCCAGCATGCGATAGCTTTCTACTGGATTCCTTTCTGTCTTGCCCCCTCCAGTCTCCCAAGGTCCCTCCCCCAGCTTGCGATAGCTTTCTACTGGATTCCCCTCTGTCTTGCCCTCTCCGGTATCCCAACCTCCCTCCCCTAGCGTGCGATAGCTTTCTACTGGATTCCCCTCTGTCTTGCCCTCTCCCAAGGTCCTTTCCCCAGCATGCGATAGCTTTCTACTGGATTCCTTTCTGTCTTGCCCCCTCCAGTCTCCCAAGGTCCCTCCCCCAGCTTGCGATAGCTTTCTACTGCATTCCCCTCTGTCCTGCCCCCTCTGGTCTCCCAAGGTCCTTTCCCCAGCGTGCGATAGCTTTCTACTGGATTCCCCTCTGTCTTGCCTCCTCCGGTCCCCCAAGCTCCCTCCCCCAGCGTGCGATAGCTTTCTACTGGATTCCCCTCTGTCTTGCCTCCTCCAGTCTGCCAACCTCCCTCCCCCAGCGTGCGATAGCTTTCTACTGGATTCCCCTCTGTCTTGCCCTCTCCGATATACCAACCTCCCTCCCCCAGCGTGCGATAGTTTTCTACTGGATTCCCCTCTGTCTTGCCCTCTCCGATATACCAACCTCCCTCCCCTCCCTCCCCCAGCGTGCGATAGTTTTCTACTGGATTCCCCTCTGTCTTGCCCTCTCCCAAGGTCCTTTCCCCAGCATGCGATAGCTTTCTACTGGATTCCTTTCTGTCTTGCCCCCTCCAGTCTCCCAAGGTCCCTCCCCCAGCTTGCGATAGCTTTCTACTGGATTCCCCTCTGTCTTGCCCTCTCCGGTATCCCAACCTCCCTCCCCTAGCGTGCGATAGCTTTCTACTGGATTCCCCTCTATCTTGCCCTCTCCGATATCCCAACCTCTCTCCCCCAGCGTGCTATAGCTTTCTACTGCATTCCCCTCTGTCCTGCCCCCTCTGGTCTCCCAAGGTCCTTTCCCCAGCGTGCGATAGCTTTCTACTGGATTCCTTTCTGTCTTGCCCCCTCCAGTCTCCCAAGGTCCCTCCCCCAGCTTGCGATAGCTTTCTACTGGATTCCCCTCTGTCTTGCCCTCTCCGATATCCCAACCTCTCTCCCCCAGCGTGCTATAGCTTTCTACTGGATTCCCCTCTGTCTTGCCCTCTCCCAAGGTCCTTTCCCCAGCATGCGATAGCTTTCTACTGGATTCCTCTCTGTCTTGCCCCCTCCGGTCCCCCAAGGTCCTTTCCCCAGCGTGCGATAGCTTTCTACTGGATTCCCCTCTGTCTTGCCTTCTCCGATATACCAACCTCCCTCCCCCAGCGTGCGATAGTTTTCTACTGGATTCCCCTCTGTCTTGCCCTCTCCCAAGGTCCTTTCCCCAGCATGCGATAGCTTTCTACTGGATTCCTCTCTGTCTTGCCCCCTCCGGTCCCCCAAGGTCCTTTCCCCAGCGTGCGATAGCTTTCTACTGGATTCCCCTCTGTCTTGCCCTCTCCGATATACCAACCTCCCTCCCCCATCGTGCGATAGTTTTCTACTGGATTCCCCTCTGTCTTGCCCTCTCCCAAGGTCCTTTCCCCAGCATGCGATAGCTTTCTACTGGATTCCTTTCTGTCTTGCCCCCTCCAGTCTCCCAAGGTCCCTCCCCCAGCTTGCGATAGCTTTCTACTGGATTCCTTTCTGTCTTGCCCCCTCCAGTCTCCCAAGGTCCCTCCCCCAGCTTGCGATAGCTTTCTACTGGATTCCCCTCTGTCTTGCCCTCTCCGGTATCCCAACCTCTGTCCCCCAGCGTGCTATAGCTTTCTACTGCATTCCCCTCTGTCCTGCCCCCTCTGGTCTCCCAAGGTCCTTTCCCCAGCGTGCGATAGGTTTCTACTGGATTCCTTTCTGTCTTGCCCTCTCCGATATCCCAACCTCCCTCCCCAGCGTGCAATAGTTTTCTACTGGATTCCCCTCTGTCTTGCCCTCTCCCAAGGTCCTTTCCCCAGCATGCGATAGCTTTCTACTGGATTCCCCTCTGTCCTGCCTCCTCCGATTTCCCAAAGTTCTTTCCCCAGTTTGCTATAGCTTTCTCCTGGATTCCCCTCTGTCCTGCCTCCCCCATCTCCCAAACTTCTTTCCCCATCTTGCGATGCTCCCAACTGGATTCCCCTCTGTCCTGCCTCCCCCATCTCCCAAAGTTCTTTCCCCATCCTGTGATGCTCCCTCCTGGATTCCCCTCTGTCCTGCCTCCTCAGATCTCCCAAAGTTCTTTCTCCAGCTTGCGATAGATTTCTTCTGGATTACCCTCTGTCCTGCCTCCTCCGACCTCCCAAAGTTCTTTCCCCAGTTTGCTATAGCTTTCTCCTGGATTCCGCTCTGTCCTGCCTCCCCCATCTCCCAAAGTTCTATCCCCAGCTTGCGATAGCTTTCTCCTGGATTCCCCTCTGTCCTGCCTCCTCAGATCTCCCAAAGTTCTTTCCCCAGCGTGCAACAGCTTTCTCCTGGATTCCCCTCTGTCCTGCCTCCTCCGACCTCCCAAAGTTCTTTCCCCATCTTGCGATGCTCCCAACTAGATTCCCCTCTGTCCTGCCTCCCCCATCTCCCAAAGTTCTTTCCCCATCCTGTGATGCTCCCTCCTGGATTCCCCTCTGTCCTGCCTCCTCAGATCTCCCAAAGTTCTTTCCCCAGCTTGCGATAGATTTCTTCTGGATTACCCTCTGTCCTGCCTCCCCCATCTCCCAAAGTTCTATCCCCAGCTTGCGATAGATTTCTCCTGGATTCCCCTCTGTCCTGCCTACTCCGATCTCCCAAAGTTCTTTCCCTCCGTGCGATAGCTTTCTCCTGGATTCCCCTCTGTCCTGCCTCCTCAGATCTCCCAAAGTTCTTTCCCCAGCTTGCTATAAATTTCTCCTGGATTCCCCTCTGTCCTGCCTCCTCAGATCTCCCAAAGTTCTTTCCCCAGCGTGCAACAGCTTTCTCCTGGATTCCCCTCTGTCCTGCCTCCACCGATCTCCCAAAGTTCTTTCTCCAGCGTGCGATAGATTTCTCCGGGATTCCCCTCTGTCCTGCCTACTCCGATTTCCCAAAGTTCTTTCCCCAGCTTGCTATAAATTTCTCCTGGATTCCCCTCTGTCCTGCCTACTCCGATCTCCCAAAGTTCTTTCCCTAGCGTGCGATAGATTTCTCCTTGATAGATTTCTCCTGGATTCCCCTTTGTCCTGCCTCCTACGATTTCCCAAAGTTCTTTCCCCATCTTGCGATGCTCCCAACTGGATTCCCCTCTGTCCTGCCTCCTCAGATCTCCGGAAGTTCTTTCCCTAGAGTGCGATAGGTTTCTATTGATTTCCCCTCTGTCCAGCCTCCTCTGATTTCCCAAAGTTCTTTCCCCATCCTGTGATGCTCCCTCCTGGATTCCCCTCTGTCCTGCCTCCTCAGATCTCCCAAAGTTCTTTCCCCAGCTTGCGATAGATTTCTTCTGGATTACCCTCTGTCCTGCCTCCTCCGACCTCCCAAAGTTCTTTCCCCAGTTTGCTATAGCTTTCTCCTGGATTCCGCTCTGTCCTGCCTCCCCCATCTCCCAAAGTTCTTTCCCTCCGTGCGATAGCTTTCTCCTGGATTCCCCTCTGTCCTGCCTCCTCAGATCTCCCAAAGTTCTTTCCCCAGCGTGCAACAGCTTTCTCCTGGATTCCCCTCTGTCCTGCCTCCACCGATCTCCCAAAGTTCTTTCTCCAGCGTGCGATAGATTTCTCCTGGATTCCCCCCTGTCCTGCCTACTCCGATTTCCCAAAGTTCTTTCCCCAGCTTGCTATAAATTTCTCCTGGATTCCCCTCTGTCCTGCCTACTCCGATCTCCCAAAGTTCTTTCCCTAGCGTGCGATAGATTTCTCCTTGATAGATTTCTCCTGGATTCCCCTTTGTCCTGCCTCCTCCGATTTCCCAAAGTTCTTTCCCCATCTTGCGATGCTCCCAACTGGATTCCCCTCTGTCCTGCCTCCTCAGATCTCCGAAAGTTCTTTCCCTAGAGTGCGATAGGTTTCTATTGATTTCCCCTCTGTCCAGCCTCCTCTGATTTCCCAAAGTTCTTTCCCCAGTTTGCTATAGCTTTCTCCTCGATTCCCCTCTGTCCTGCCTCCCCCATCTCCCAAACTTCTTGCCCCATCTTGTGATGCTCCCAACTGGATTCCCCTCTGTCCTGCCTCCCCCATCTCCCAAAGTTCTTTCCCCAGCTTGCGGTAGATTTCTCCTGGATTCCCCTCTGTCCTGCCTACTCCGATCTCCCAAAGTTCTTTCCCTCCGTGCGATAGCTTTCTCCTGGATTCCCCTCTGTCCTACCTCCTCAGATCTCCCAAAGTTCTTTCCCCAGCGTGCAACAGCTTTCTCCTGGATTCCCCTGTCCTGCCTCCTCCGTTCTTTCTCCAGCGTTCGATAGATTTCTCCTGGATTCCCCTCTGTCCTGCCTACTGCGATTTCCCAAAGTTCTTTCCCCATCTTGTGATGCTCCCTCCTGGATTCCCCTCTGTCCTGCCTCCTCAGATCTCCGAAAGTACTTTCCCTAGAGTACGATAGCTTTCTATTGGATTCCCCTCTGTCCTGCCTCCTCCGATTTCCCAAAGTTCTTTCCCCAGTTTGCTATAGCTTTCTCCTGGATTCCCCTCTGTCCTGCCTCCCCCATCTCCCAAACTTCTTTCCCCATCTTGCGATGCTCCCAACTGGATTCCCCTCTGTCCTGCCTCCCCCATCTCCCAAAGTTCTTTCCCCATCCTGTGATGATCCCTCCTGGATTCCCCTCTGTTCTGACCCCCTCCTCTTGTATACCAAGACACTCCACACAAAGTCTCTTCAAAGATGTTTATTGACATACAGGTTCCACCTTGGCAGCAATCCAGACTGCCAAGGTCAAGATAGCACTCTGGGCAGCAATCCAGCTACAGCGACACCCCTTGGCAGCAATCCAGCTACCAAGCTCCAGATAATCACCTTAGCAGCCAAGGTCCAGGGAACAGATTGACAGTAATCCAGGTAAAATCTTTAGCAGCAATCCAGCCTGCCAAAGTACGACACAGATCTGAGCTTCTCCAACTCCAATGATCAGTTGATTCCTGCAAAGGGTGTGTCCACAAGCAGTCCCTTTATAGTCTGGAGAGGAGTCTAATGATCAGCAGCTGAGAGCCATTACCTCCGGTAATTGCTCAATTGCTCCTTACGCCGGGTAGCACGTCGGTAACGAGCATCTAATAGCTCACTGCTGTCTGACTCACTGTCCTGTGACTCCTCTCCACTGCTCCAAGGCATGACATCAGGAGCCCCCTTCCTTTGGCTTTCACCACTGCTCCATGCCTCAGGCGCCCCCTGGTGGCCAACCAGCCTCTCTGCGCCCTGCTCAGCATCGGAACCCTGTCCAGGGTCCCCCACCTCCTCTTGAGCCGACTCAGAGGACACCTCGCTGTCGGAGTCTGGTGGCAGCGGCACCGGCACCGGCTGGGCCACAACACTATCCCTCACCGCAGGGCCCTTCCCCCGGGCCTGACGCTCGGGATGCGGTCGGGAGGGAAAACGTCCATGATAGGCCCGCACCAAAGCTGGAGCATGCACAGCCGTCGCATCGGTCCAGGTCCCACCGTCCGAGTCCTCGTCCGCCCAGTCGACCAAATACTGGAACCGACCCTTGAGCCATCTCGAGTCACGGATCCGGGTCACTCTGTGCAGTGGCCGTGCATGCACCTCAGGCGACGACGGCAGGGGCGAAGAGGGATGTCGGAGAGGACAATCCGACCGCTCAGGGATCAGGAGCGAGCGATGGAACACCGGGTGTACTCGCATCGAGCGCGGGAGGGTCAGGCGATAGGCCACTGGATTGATAACGGCCTCCACAGGGAACGGCCCCAGATACCGGTGGTCCAACTTCCTCGTAGGCCGGTGGGACGGAAGATGCCGCGTGGACAACCACACGCGATCACCCACGGCCAATTCCGGCACCGCACGGCGAGACCTGTCCGCCACCCTCTTGTAATCCTCCTTCGCCTGATTCAAGTAGCGGCGCACCATCTGGTGAACCGCCTGAAGCTCAGAGAGGAAATCCTGCGCTGCGGGGACCGGAGAGTCCATGGGGGTGAGAGGGAAAAAACGTGGGTGGTACCCGACGTTCGCCATGAAAGGCGTCATCCGTGTGGAGGAGTGCTGCGAGTTGTTGAACGCAAACTCCGCCACGGCGAGGTACTCCGCCCAATTGTTCTGCTGCTGGTTCACGAAGCAGCGCAGATATTGTTCCAGAATCCCAATCACCTTCTCCGTCCCTCCATCGGTTTCGGGATGGTGCGCCGAGGACAGACAAACTTGAACGTCAAGAGCGGCCATCAGCCCTTTCCAGAACTGGGCCGTGAATTGTGTACCACGATCGGAGACGACCCGGTCAGGTAGGCCGTGCAGCCGGAACACGTGCTGGATGAACATGCGGGCGGTGGCGCGGGCTGTCGGCAATCTCCGGCAGGGGATGAAATGCGCCATCTTGGTGAGCATGTCCACCACCACTAGGACCGTAGTGAAACCGGACGACGGAGGCAGTTCCGTCAAGAAGTCCATGGACACGGCTCCCCAGGGTCTGTCCGGGGTCGGCAATGGCTGTAGCAAGCCTGGAGGAGCTCCCGTCGCTGATTTGGCCTGTCGACACTGCACACATGACGTGACGTACGTCTGCACGTCGTGTCGCAGGCGAGGCCACCAAAACGTACGGGAAACCAGGTGCAAAGTTTTGAACAGGCCAAAGTGTCCCGCTGCCGGAGTGTCATGACATTGGGAGAGAACCAATCCACGGAGTGGTCCTGCAGGCACGTAGAGCCGATCCCGATACCTCAAAAGGTCCTCGTCAAAGGTCCACGGGGATGTTGGCCCTACCTCTGCCCGCCGTTGTTCTACCCACTCGTCGTTTCGCTGCGCATTCCGTATCAACGACCGTAAATCCACGGGTTCCTGGATTGCAGCGAAGGACTCGACGGGTAGGACCGTCCGGGGGGGCAGTGAGTCAGCAGGGTCTGAGTACTCCGGCTTTCTAGATAGGGCATCCGCCCTCTGGTTCAAGGCACTGGGGATATACGTGACCTTGAAGTGGAACCGGGCAAAAAACAGAGACCACCGGATCTGGCGCTGATTGAGCTTCCGGGCTGTTGTCAAAAACTCCAGATTCCGATGGTCTGTCCGGACTTCGACCTGATGCCTGGCCCCCTCCAGGTGATGTCGCCAGGCTTCGAACGCCGCCTTGATAGCCAGCAACTCCTTCTCCCAGATGGTATAATTGCGCTCGGAAGGATTGAGTTTCCGAGAGTAATAGGCGCAAGGGAAAAGGGTGCCATCAGGGGCGTGAGCCTGCAATAACACCGCCCCCACCGCGATGTCGGACGCATCCGCCTCGACTACAAAGGGGCGATGGGGATCAGGGTGTTTCAAGATCGGCTCCTTTGTAAAAGCGCGCTTCAAGGCCACGAACGCTTGTTGTTCCGTGGACCCCCAGTGAAACGGCACTTTCTTTTGCAGGAGCCGAGTGAGGGGCGCGGTCAAGAAAGCAAAGCCGGGGATGAAGGACCGGTAGTAGTTGGCAAACCCGAGGAGTCTCTGAACGTCTTTCATCCGTCGAGGAGATTGCCAACTTCGTAATGCCTCCACCTTGCCTGGCTCCATCGCAATTCCTTCAGGGGATATACGGTGCCCCAGGAACTCGATGGTGGTCTGCCAGAACTGACACTTCTCCAGCTTGGCAAACAAGCGATGCTTTCGAAGGCGCTGCAAGACCTGACGCAAGTGCTGTTGGTGATCCTTCCGAGATGTAGAGTAGATCAAGATGTCGTCCAGGTAGATGACGACAAACTGATCCAAAAGGTCCCGAAAGATATCGTTCATAAAATGTTGGAAGACAGCTGGGGCATTGGTCAACCCGAACGGCATGACCGTATACTCAAAATGTCCATATCGGGTGCCAAAAGCTGTCTTCCATTCGTCCCCCACCCTGACTCGAACCAGATTGTAAGCTCCACGTAAGTCCAGTTTTGTAAACACCACGGCCTCCCGGAGCCGCTCCAACAACTCGGGAATCAGAGGCAACGGGTAGCGATTACGGATCGTGATGGCGTTCAAGCGCCGGTAATCGCAACAAAGTCTTAGATCCCCGGTCTTCTTTTTGACGAACAAAACCGGGGCAGACAAGGGCGAAGACGAAGGCCGGATAAAACCCCGGGCCAGGTTCTTGTCAAGGAAGTCCCGCAATGCGGCCAACTCCGGTTCAGACATGGAGTATAGGCGGCCCGTCGGGAGTTTCGCATCAGGTACCAGGTCAATGGGACAGTCGTAAGGCCGGTGCGGTGGCAGTTGATCCGCCTCCTGCTCGCTAAACACGTCCGCGAACTCCGCTAAATCCGGCGGCACTGTCACCTCGGCCGAACTGGGCACCTGAGCCGCGCAAACATGACGGGTATGGTCCACGCATTGCAAGGACGGGAACGAGATGCGGTTCTGCGACCAGTAGATCTGGGGATCGTGCGCCCGCAGCCAAGCCAAGCCCAACACCACGGGGAAATGCAGACCCGAAGCCACGTAAAATTGAATGGCCTCCTCATGCTCCCCGAGGATCAGGCACAAAGGCTGCGTGGCATTCTTGATGGGTCCAGACAGAAGCACCCGGCCGTCAATGGTCTCCACTCGCATCGGAGGGTCTACCGGGCACAGAGGGACGTGATATTTCGTGACAAACGCTGCATCCATAAAATTCGTGGTAGCCCCGGAATCGACCAAGGCATGGGCTGGAATTCCCTGCGGACTATCCGACAAGAGAATGTGCGCTGCAAGAATCAGATGTCGTGGAGGCCCCTCCGCCTCTGTTCCGGCCTGTGCCCGACCCGAAGTCTCCCTCAGATTGGGCCCCGCCCGTTTCCCGACACGTTGCTGAGGGGAGGCCGCAGTCCGCACAGCCCCCCTACCCTTTTTGGGGCAAACCAAAGCCAAGTGTCCAAAATCCCCACAGTAGAAACACAACCCCCCTGCACGCCGTCTGTCCATCTCCGTGCGCAACAAGCGGGGTTTGGCGGCACCCAACTCCATGGGCTCCTCCCGTGCAACTGCAGTCTCGTGAGGGACCGGCACCCTACTGGTCTCCTGGGACACGCGGCGAGGCCTCCGCCTCTGCAGCCGGGCGTCTATCCGGAGGCACAAATGAACCAACGCGTCGAACGTTGGAGGCCTGTCCACCCTCACAAGCTCGTCCTGCAGGCCATCTGATAGGCCGTCCTGGAAAGTGTCCATAAGGGCTGGCTCATTCCAAGCAGAGTCCTGACTAAGCAGCCGGAATTCGCTGACATAATCCTGCAAAGAACCACGCCCCTGGTGCAACTCTTTCAGGAGTCTGGTGGCTGTTTCCCCCTTAATGGGATCTTCAAACATCAGCCGGAGATGGTTACAAAAACCCTGAAAATCGTCCAGCAGGGGGCTCGGTTGGGAGAGCAATGGAGTGGCCCACCTCGCTGCTGTGCCTGAGAGCAAGCTGATGATAAATCCCACCTTCGTCCGGTCAGTGGGAAAGTCCTCCGCTCTCAAGCTGATAAACAGCTGGCATTGGCCCAGGAACGCTGCAAACATTGCTTGTTTGCCATCAAACTTGTCTGGTGTAGCCACTGGACATTTCCTCCTTGGCTGGAGGGGGTTTGCAAGCCCCTGGAGCTGAGAGACCTGACCAGCCAGCAAAGCAATCAGTTGAGCCAACTGGGCCATCTCAGCTTGTAGTTGCTCCATTGCAACTTAATGGAGTTTTGTTTGGGGCAGGAATCAATCTGTTCTGACCCCCTCCTCTTGTATACCAAGACACTCCGACACAAAGTCTCTTCAAAGATGTTTATTGACATACAGGTTCCACCTTGGCAGCAATCCAGACTGCCAAGGTCAAGATAGCACTCTGGGCAGCAATCCAGCTACAGCGACACCCCTTGGCAGCAATCCAGCTACCAAGCTCCAGATAATCACCTTAGCAGCCAAGGTCCAGGGAACAGATTGACAGTAATCCAGGTAAAATCTTTAGCAGCAATCCAGCCTGCCAAAGTACGACACAGATCTGAGCTTCTCCAACTCCAATGATCAGTTGATTCCTGCAAAGGGTGTGTCCACAAGCAGTCCCTTTATAGTCTGGAGAGGAGTCTAATGATCAGCAGCTGAGAGCCATTACCTCCGGTAATTGCTCAATTGCTCCTTACGCCGGGTAGCACGTCGGTAACGAGCATCTAATAGCTCACTGCTGTCTGACTCACTGTCCTGTGACTCCTCTCCACTGCTCCAAGGCATGACATCAGGAGCCCCCTTCCTTTGGCTTTCACCACTGCTCCATGCCTCAGGCGCCCCCTGGTGGCCAACCAGCCTCTCTGCGCCCTGCTCAGCATCGGAACCCTGTCCAGGGTCCCCCACCTCCTCTTGAGCCGACTCAGAGGACACCTCGCTGGGCCACAACACCCCTCTGTCCTGCCTCCTCAGATCTCCCAAAGTTCTTTCCCCAGCGTGCAACAGCTTTCTCCTGGATTCCCCTCTGTCCTGCCTCCACCGATCTCCCAAAGTTCTTTCTCCAGCGTGCGATAGATTTCTCCGGGATTCCCCTCTGTCCTGCCTACTCCGATTTCCCAAAGTTCTTTCCCCAGCTTGCTATAAATTTCTCCTGGATTCCCCTCTGTCCTGCCTCCTCCGATCTCCCAAAGTTCTTTCCCTAGCGTGCGATAGATTTCTCCTTGATAGATTTCTCCTGGATTCCCCTTTGTCCTGCCTCCTCCGATCTCCGAAAGTTCTTTCCCTAGAGTGCGATAGGTTTCTATTGATTTCCCCTCTGTCCAGCCTCCTCTGATTTCCCAAAGTTCTTTCCCCAGTTTGCTATAGCTTTCTCCTCGATTCCCCTCTGTCCTGCCTCCCCCATCTCCCAAACTTCTTGCCCCATCTTGTGATGCTCCCAACTGGATTCCCCTCTGTCCTGCCTCCCCCATCTCCCAAAGTTCTTTCCCCAGCTTGCGGTAGATTTCTCCTGGATTCCCCTCTGTCCTGCCTACTCCGATCTCCCAAAGTTCTTTCCCTCCGTGCGATAGCTTTCTCCTGGATTCCCCTCTGTCCTACCTCCTCAGATCTCCCAAAGTTCTTTCCCCAGCGTGCAACAGCTTTCTCCTGGATTCCCCTCTGTCCTGCCTCCTCCGTTCTTTCTCCAGCGTTCGATAGATTTCTCCTGGATTCCCCTCTGTCCTGCCTACTGCGATTTCCCAAAGTTCTTTCCCCATCTTGTGATGCTCCCTCCTGGATTCCCCTCTGTCCTGCCTCCTCAGATCTCCGAAAGTACTTTCCCTAGAGTACGATAGCTTTCTATTGGATTCCCCTCTGTCCTGCCTCCTCCGATTTCCCAAAGTTCTTTCCCCAGTTTGCTATAGCTTTCTCCTGGATTCCCCTCTGTCCTGCCTACTACGATCTCCCAAAGTTCTTTCCCTAGCGTGTGATAGATTTCTCCTGGATAGATTTCTCCTGGATTCCCCTCTGTCCTGCCTCCTCCGATCTCCCAAAGTTCTTTCCCTAGCGTGTGATAGCTTTCTATTGATTTCCCCTCTGTCCTGCCTCCTCCGATTTCCCCAAGTTCTTTCCCCAGTTTGCTATAGCTTTCTCCTGGATTCCCCTCTGTCCTGCCTCCCCAATCTCCCAAAGTTCTTGCCCCATCTTGTGATGCTCCCAACTGGATTCCCCTCTGTCCTGCCTCCCCCATCTCCCAAAGTTCTTTCCCCATCTTGTGATGCTCCCTCCTGGATTCCCCTCTGTCCTGCCTCCTCTGATCTCCGAAAGTTCTTTCCCCAGCTTGCGATAGATTTCTTCTGGATTCCCCTCTGTTCTGCCTCCCCCACCTCCCAAAGTTCTTTCCCTACCGTGCGATAGCTTTCTATTGATTTCCCCTCTGTCCTGCCTCCCCCATCTCCCAAAGTTCTTTCCCCCAGCGTGTGATGCTCTCTCCTGGATTCCCCTCTGTCCTGCCTCCTCAGATCTCCCAAAGTTCTTTCCCCAGCTTGCGATAGCTTTCTCCTGCATTACCCTCTGTCCTGCCTCCTCCGATTTCCCAAAGTTCTTTCCCCAGTTTGCTATAGCTTTCTCCTGGATTCCCCTCTGTCCTGCCTCCCCCATCTCCCAAACTTCTTTCCCCATCTTGCGATGCTCCCAACTGGATTCCCCTCTGTCCTGCCTCCCCCATCTCCCAAAGTTCTTTCCCCATCCTGTGATGCTCCCTCCTGGATTCCCCTCTGTCCTGCCTCCTCAGATCTCCCAAAGTTCTTTCCCCAGCTTGCGATAGATTTCTTCTGGATTACCCTCTGTCCTGCCTCCTCCGACCTCCCAAAGTTCTTTCCCCAGTTTGCTATAGCTTTCTCCTGGATTCCGCTCTGTCCTGCCTCCCCCATCTCCCAAAGTTCTATCCCCAGCTTGCGATAGATTTCTCCTGGATTCCCCTCTGTCCTGCCTACTCCGATCTCCCAAAGTTCTTTCCCTCCGTGCGATAGCTTTCTCCTGGATTCCCCTCTGTCCTGCCTCCTCAGATCTCCCAAAGTTCTTTCCCCAGCGTGCAACAGCTTTCTCCTGGATTCCCCTCTGTCCTGCCTCCACCGATCTCCCAAAGTTCTTTCTCCAGCGTGCGATAGATTTCTCCTGGATTCCCCTCTGTCCTGCCTACTCCGATTTCCCAAAGTTCTTTCCCCAGCTTGCTATAAATTTCTCCTGGATTCCCCTCTTTCCTGCCTACTCCGATCTCCCAAATTTCTTTCCCTAGCGTGCGATAGATTTCTCCTTGATAGATTTCTCCTGGATTCCCCTTTGTCCTGCCTCCTCCGATTTCCCAAAGTTCTTTCCCCATCTTGCGATGCTCCCAACTGGATTCCCCTCTGTCCTGCCTCCTCAGATCTCCGAAAGTTCTTTCCCTAGAGTGCGATAGGTTTCTATTGATTTCCCCTCTGTCCAGCCTCCTCTGATTTCCCAAAGTTCTTTCCCCAGTTTGCTATAGCTTTCTCCTCGATTCCCCTCTGTCCTGCCTCCCCCATCTCCCAAACTTCTTTCCCCCAGCGTGCAACAGCTTTCTCCTGGATTCCCCTCTGTCCTGCCTCTCTCATCTCCCAAAGTTCTTTCCCTAGCATGGATAGATTTCTCCTTGATAGTTTTCTCCTGGATTCCCCTTTGTCCTGCCTCCCCCATCTCCCAAACTTCTTGCCCCATCTTGTGATGCTCCCAACTGGATTCCCCTCTGTCCTGCCTCCCCCATCTCCCAAAGTTCTTTCCCCAGCGTGCAACAGCTTTCTCCTGGATTCCCCTCTGTCCTGCCTACTGCGATTTCCCAAAGTTCTTTCCCCATCTTGTGATGCTCCCTACTGGATTCCCCTCTGTCCTGCCTCCTCTGATCTCCGAAAGTTCTTTCCCTAGAGTACGATAGCTTTCTATTGGATTCCCCTCTGTCCTGTCTCCCCCATCTCCCAAAGTTCTTTCCCCCAGCGTGTGATGCTCCCTCCTGGATTCCCCTCTGTCCTGCCTCCTCCGACCTCCCAAAGTTCTTTCCCCAGCGTGCAATAGCTTTCTCCTGGATTCCCCTCTGTCCTGCCTCTCTCATCTCCCAAAGTTCTTTCCCTAGCATGGATAGATTTCTCCTTGATAGTTTTCTCCTGGATTCCCCTTTGTCCTGCCTCCCCCATCTCCCAAACTTCTTGCCCCATCTTGTGATGCTCCCAACTGGATTCCCCTCTGTCCTGCCTCCTCTGATCTCCGAAAGTTCTTTCCCAAGCTTGCGATAGCTTTCTCCTGGATTCCCCTCTGTCCTGCCTCCCCCATCTCCCAAAGTTCTTTCCCCATCTTGTGATGCTCCCTACTGGATTCCCCTCTGTCCTGCCTCCTCTGATCTCCGAAAGTTCTTTCCCTAGAGTGTGATAGCTTTCTATTGGATTCCCCTCTGTTCTGCCTCCCCCACCTCCGAAAGTTCTTTCCCTACCATGCGATAGCTTTCTATTGATTTCCCCTCTGTCCTGCCTCCCCCATCTCCCAAAGTTTTTCCCCCAGCATGTGATGCTCCCTCCTGGATTCCCCTCTGTCCTGCCTCCTCCGACCTCCCAAAGTTCTTTCCCCAGTTTGCTATAGCTTTCTCCTGGATTCCCCTCTGTCCTGCCTACTCCGATCTCCCAAAGTTCTTTCCCTAGCATGGATAGATTTCTCCTTGATAGTTTTCTCCTGGATTCCCCTTTGTCCTGCCTCCCCCATCTCCCAAACTTCTTGCCCCATCTTGTGATGCTCCCAACTGGATTCCCCTCTGTCCTGCCTCCTCTGATCTCCGAAAGTTCTTTCCCAAGCTTGCGATAGCTTTCTCCTGGATTCCCCTCTGTCCTGCCTCCCCCATCTCCCAAAGTTCTTTCCCCATCTTGTGATGCTCCCTACTGGATTCCCCTCTGTCCTGCCTCCTCTGATCTCCGAAAGTTCTTTCCCTAGAGTGTGATAGCTTTCTATTGGATTCCCCTCTGTTCTGCCTCCCCCACCTCCGAAAGTTCTTTCCCTACCGTGCGATAGCTTTCTATTGATTTCCCCTCTGTCCTGCCTCCCCCATCTCCCAAAGTTCTTTCCCCCAGCATGTGATGCTCCCTCCTGGATTCCCCTCTGTCCTGCCTCCTCCGACCTCCCAAAGTTCTTTCCCCAGCGTGCAATAGCTTTCTCCTGGATTCCCCTCTGTCCTGCCTCTCTCATCTCCCAAAGTTCTTTCCCCAGTGTGAGATAGCTTTCTATTGATTTTCCCTCTATCTTGCCTCCTCCGATTTCCCAAAGTTCTTTCCCCAGTTTGCTATAGCTTTCTCCTGGATTCCCCTCTGTCCTGCCTACTCCGATCTCCCAAAGTTCTTGCCCCATCTTGTGATGCTCCCAACTGGATTCCCCTCTGTCCTGCCTCCTCTGATCTCCTAAAGTTCTTTCCCCAGTTTGCTATAGCTTTCTCCTGGATTCCCCTCTGTCCTGCCTACTCCGATCTCCCAAAGTTCTTGCCCCATCTTGTGATGCTCCCAACTGGATTCCCCTCTGTCCTGCCTCCTCTGATCTCCTAAAGTTCTTTCCCTAGAGTGTGATAGCTTTCTATTGGATTCCCCTCTGTTCTGCCTCCCCCACCTCCCAAAGTTCTTTCCCTACCGTGCGATAGCTTTCTATTGATTTCCCCTCTGTCCTGCCTCCCCCATCTCCCAAAGTTCTTTCCCCCAGCATGTGATGCTCCCTCCTGGATTCCCCTCTGTCCTGCCTCCTCCGACCTCCCAAAGTTCTTTCCCCAGTGTGAGATAGCTTTCTATTGATTTTCCCTCTATCTTGCCTCCTCCGATTTCCCAAAGTTCTTTCCCCAGTTTGCTATAGCTTTCTCCTGGATTCCCGTCTGTCCTGCCTCCTCATATCTCCGAAAGTTCTTTCCCTAGAGTACGATAGCTTTCTATTGGATTCCCCTCTGTCCTGCCTCCTCCAATTTCCCAAAGTTCTTTCCCCAGCTTGCGATAGCTTTCTCCTGGATTACTCTCTGTCCTGCCTCCCCCATCTCCCAAAGTTCTTTCCCCATCTTGTGATGCTCCCTCCTGGATTCCCCTCTGTCCTGCCTCCCCCATCTCCCAAAGTTCTTTCCCCCAGCGTTGCAATAGCTTTCTTATGAATTCGCCTCTGTTCTACCTCCTCAGGCCTCCCAAGGGTTTTCCCACAGTTTGCTATAGCTTTCTCCTGGATTCCCCTCTGTCCTGCCTCCTCATATCTCCGAAAGTTCTTTCCCTAGAGTACGATAGCTTTCTATTGGATTCCCCTCTGTCCTGCCTCCTCCAATTTCCCAAAGTTCTTTCCCCAGTTTGCTATAGCTTTCTCCTGGATTCCCCTCTGTCCTGCCTCCCCCATCTCCCAAAGTTCTTTCCCTAGCGTGTGATAGCTTTCTATTGGATTCCCCTCTGTCCTGCCTCCTCCAATTTCCCAAAGTTCTTTCCCTAGCGTGCGATAGATTTCTCCTGGATTCCCCTCTGTCCTGCCTACTCCGATCTCCCAAAGTTCTTTCCCCAGCTTGCGATAGATTTCTTCTGGATTACCCTCTGTCCTGCCTCCTCAGACCTCCCAAAGTTCTTTCCCCAGTTTGCTATAGCTTTCTCCTGGATTCCGCTCTGTCCTGCCTCCCCCATCTCCCAAAGTTCTTTCCCCATCTTGCGATGCTCCCAATTGGATTCCCCTCTGTCCTGCCTCCTCAGATCTCCGAAAGTTCTTTCCCTAGAGTGCGATAGGTTTCTATTGATTTCCCCTCTGTCCAGCCTCCTCTGATTTCCCAAAGTTCTTTCCCCAGTTTGCTATAGCTTTCTCCTCGATTCCCCTCTGTCCTGCCTCCCCCATCTCCCAAACTTCTTGCCCCATCTTGCGATGCTCCCAACTGGATTCCCCTCTGTCCTGCCTCCCCCATCTCCCAAAGTTCTTTCCCCATCTTGTGATGCTCCCTCCTGGATTCCCCTCTGTCCTGCCTCCTCAGATCTCCGAAAGTACTTTCCCTAGAGTACGATAGCTTTCTATTGGATTCCCCTCTGTCCTGCCTCCTCCGATTTCCCAAAGTTCTTTCCCCAGCTTGCTATAGCTTTCTCCTGGATTCCCCTCTGTCCTGCCTCCCCCATCTCCCAAACTTCTTTCCCCATCTTGCGATGCTCCCAACTGGATTCCCCTCTGTCCTGCCTCCCCCATCTCCCAAAGTTCTTTCCCCATCCTGTGATGCTCCCTCCTGGATTCCCCTCTGTCCTGCCTCCTCAGATCTCCCAAAGTTCTTTCCCCAGCTTGCGATAGATTTCTTCTGGATTACCCTCTGTCCTGCCTCCTCCGACCTCCCAAAGTTCTTTCCCCAGTTTGCTATAGCTTTCTCCTGGATTCCGCTCTGTCCTGCCTCCCCCATCTCCCAAAGTTCTTTCCCAAGCTTGCGATAGATTTCTCCTGGATTCCCCTCTGTCCTGCCTACTCCGATCTCCCAAAGTTCTTTCCCTCCGTGCGATAGCTTTCTCCTGGATTCCCCTCTGTCCTGCCTCCTCAGATCTCCCAAAGTTCTTTCCCCAGCGTGCAACAGCTTTCTCCTGGATTCCCCTCTGTCCTGCCTCCACCGATCTCCCAAAGTTCTTTCTCCAGCGTGCGATAGATTTCTCCTGGATTCCCCTCTGTCCTGCCTACTCCGATTTCCCAAAGTTCTTTCCCCAGCTTGCTATAAATTTCTCCTGGATTCCCCTCTGTCCTGCCTACTCCGATCTCCCAAAGTTCTTTCCCTAGCGTGCGATAGATTTCTCCTTGATAGATTTCTCCTGGATTCCCCTTTGTCCTGCCTCCTCCGATTTCCCAAAGTTCTTTCCCCATCTTGCGATGCTCCCAACTGGATTCCCCTCTGTCCTGCCTCCTCAGATCTCCGAAAGTTCTTTCCCTAGAGTGCGATAGGTTTCTATTGATTTCCCCTCTGTCCAGCCTCCTCTGATTTCCCAAAGTTCTTTCCCCAGTTTGCTATAGCTTTCTCCTCGATTCCCCTCTGTCCTGCCTCCCCCATCTCCCAAACTTCTTGCCCCATCTTGTGATGCTCCCAACTGGATTCCCCTCTGTCCTGCCTCCCCCATCTCCCAAAGTTCTTTCCCCAGCTTGCGGTAGATTTCTCCTGGATTCCCCTCTGTCCTGCCTACTCCGATCTCCCAAAGTTCTTTCCCTCCGTGCGATAGCTTTCTCCTGGATTCCCCTCTGTCCTACCTCCTCAGATCTCCCAAAGTTCTTTCCCCAGCGTGCAACAGCTTTCTCCTGGATTCCCCTCTGTCCTGCCTCCTCCGTTCTTTCTCCAGCGTTCGATAGATTTCTCCTGGATTCCCCTCTGTCCTGCCTACTGCGATTTCCCAAAGTTCTTTCCCCATCTTGTGATGCTCCCTCCTGGATTCCCCTCTGTCCTGCCTCCTCAGATCTCCGAAAGTACTTTCCCTAGAGTACGATAGCTTTCTATTGGATTCCCCTCTGTCCTGCCTCCTCCGATTTCCCAAAGTTCTTTCCCCAGTTTGCTATAGCTTTCTCCTGGATTCCCCTCTGTCCTGCCTCCTCCGACCTCCCAAAGTTCTTTCCCCATCTTGCGATGCTCCCAAATAGATTCCCCTCTGTCCTGCCTCCCCCATCTCCCAAAGTTCTTTCCCCACCCTGTGATGCTCCCTCCTGGATTCCCCTCTGTCCTGCCTCCTCAGATCTCCCAAAGTTCTTTCCCCAGCTTGCGATAGATTTCTTCTGGATTACCCTCTGTCCTGCCTCCTCCGACCTCCCAAAGTTCTTTCCCCAGTTTGCTATAGCTTTCTCCTGGATTCCGCTCTGTCCTGCCTCCCCCATCTCCCAAAGTTCTATCCCCAGCTTGCGATAGATTTCTCCTGGATTCCCCTCTGTCCTGCCTACTCCGATCTCCCAAAGTTCTTTCCCTCCGTGCGATAGCTTTCTCCTGGATTCCCCTCTGTCCTGCCTCCTCAGATCTCCCAAAGTTCTTTCCCCAGCGTGCAACAGCTTTCTCCTGGATTCCCCTCTGTCCTGCCTCCACCGATCTCCCAAAGTTCTTTCTCCAGCGTGCGATAGATTTCTCCTGGATTCCCCTCTGTCCTGCCTACTGCGATCTCCCAAAGTTCTTTCCCCAGCTTGCTATAAATTTCTCCTGGATTCCCCTCTGTCCTGCCTACTCCGATCTCCCAAAGTTCTTTCCCTAGCGTGCGAAAGATTTCTCCTTGATAGATTTCTCCTGGATTCCCCTTTGTCCTGCCTCCTCCGATTTCCCAAAGTTCTTTCCCCATCTTGCGATGCTCCCAACTGGATTCCCCTCTGTCCTGCCTCCTCAGATCTCCGAAAGTTCTTTCCCTAGAGTGCGATAGGTTTCTATTGATTTCCCCTCTGTCCAGCCTCCTCTGATTTCCCAAAGTTCTTTCCCCAGTTTGCTATAGCTTTCTCCTCGATTCCCCTCTGTCCTGCCTCCCCCATCTCCCAAACTTCTTTCCCCCAGCGTGCAACAGCTTTCTCCTGGATTCCCCTCTGTCCTGCCTCTCTCATCTCCCAAAGTTCTTTCCCTAGCATGGATAGATTTCTCCTTGATAGTTTTCTCCTGGATTCCCCTTTGTCCTGCCTCCCCCATCTCCCAAACTTCTTGCCCCATCTTGTGATGCTCCCAACTGGATTCCCCTCTGTCCTGCCTCCCCCATCTCCCAAAGTTCTTTCCCCAGCGTGCAACAGCTTTCTCCTGGATTCCCCTCTGTCCTGCCTCCTCCGTTCTTTCTCCAGCGTTCGATAGATTTCTCCTGGATTCCCCTCTGTCCTGCCTCCTCTGATCTCCGAAAGTTCTTTCCCTAGAGTACGATAGCTTTCTATTGGATTCCCCTCTGTCCTGCCTCCCCCATCTCCCAAAGTTCTTTCCCCCAGCGTGTGATGCTCCCTCCTGGATTCCCCTCTGTCCTGCCTCCTCCGACCTCCCAAAGTTCTTTCCCCAGCGTGCAATAGCTTTCTCCTGGATTCCCCTCTGTCCTGCCTCTCTCATCTCCCAAAGTTCTTTCCCTAGCATGGATAGATTTCTCCTTGATAGTTTTCTCCTGGATTCCCCTTTGTCCTGCCTCCCCCATCTCCCAAACTTCTTGCCCCATCTTGTGATGCTCCCAACTGGATTCCCCTCTGTCCTGCCTCCTCTGATCTCCGAAAGTTCTTTCCCAAGCTTGCGATAGCTTTCTCCTGGATTCCCCTCTGTCCTGCCTCCCCCATCTCCCAAAGTTCTTTCCCCATCTTGTGATGCTCCCTACTGGATTCCCCTCTGTCCTGCCTCCTCTGATCTCCGAAAGTTCTTTCCCTAGAGTGTGATAGCTTTCTATTGGATTCCCCTCTGTTCTGCCTCCCCCACCTCCGAAAGTTCTTTCCCTACCGTGCGATAGCTTTCTATTGATTTCCCCTCTGTCCTGCCTCCCCCATCTCCCAAAGTTTTTCCCCCAGCATGTGATGCTCCCTCCTGGATTCCCCTCTGTCCTGCCTCCTCCGACCTCCCAAAGTTCTTTCCCCAGCGTGCAATAGCTTTCTCCTGGATTCCCCTCTGTCCTGCCTACTCCGATCTCCCAAAGTTCTTTCCCTAGCATGGATAGATTTCTCCTTGATAGTTTTCTCCTGGATTCCCCTTTGTCCTGCCTCCCCCATCTCCCAAACTTCTTGCCCCATCTTGTGATGCTCCCAACTGGATTCCCCTCTGTCCTGCCTCCTCTGATCTCCGAAAGTTCTTTCCCAAGCTTGCGATAGCTTTCTCCTGGATTCCCCTCTGTCCTGCCTCCCCCATCTCCCAAAGTTCTTTCCCCATCTTGTGATGCTCCCTACTGGATTCCCCTCTGTCCTGCCTCCTCTGATCTCCGAAAGTTCTTTCCCTAGAGTGTGATAGCTTTCTATTGGATTCCCCTCTGTTCTGCCTCCCCCACCTCCGAAAGTTCTTTCCCTAGAGTGTGATAGCTTTCTATTGATTTCCCCTCTGTCCTGCCTACTCCGATCTCCCAAAGTTCTTTCCCCAGCTTGCGATAGATTTCTTCTGGATTACCCTCTGTCCTGCCTCCTCCGACCTCCCAAAGTTCTTTCCCCAGTTTGCTATAGCTTTCTCCTGGATTCCGCTCTGTCCTGCCTCCCCCATCTCCCAAAGTTCTTTCCCCATCTTGCGATGCTCCCAATTGGATTCCCCTCTGTCCTGCCTCCTCAGATCTCCGAAAGTTCTTTCCCTAGAGTGCGATAGGTTTCTATTGATTTCCCCTCTGTCCAGCCTCCTCTGATTTCCCAAAGTTCTTTCCCCAGTTTGCTATAGCTTTCTCCTCGATTCCCCTCTGTCCTGCCTCCCCCATCTCCCAAAGTTCTTTCCCCAGCTTGCGGTAGATTTCTCCTGGATTCCCCTCTGTCCTGCCTCCTCCGACCTCCCAACGTTCTTTCCCCAGCGTGCAATAGCTTTCTCCTGGATTCCCCTCTGTCCTGCCTCTCTCATCTCCCAAAGTTCTTTCCCTAGTGTGAGATAGCTTTCTATTGATTTTCCCTCTATCTTGCCTCCTCCGATTTCCCAAAGTCCTTTCCCCAGCGTGCAATAGCTTTCTCCTGGATTCCCCTCTGTCCTGCCTCCCCCATCTCCCAAAGTTCTTTCCCCATCTTGTGATGCTCCCTACTGGATTCCCCTCTGTCCTGCCTCCTCTGATCTCCGAAAGTTCTTTCCCTAGAGTGTGATAGCTTTCTATTGGATTCCCCTCTGTTCTGCCTCCCCCACCTCCGAAAGTTCTTTCCCCCAGCATGTGATGCTCCCTCCTGGATTCCCCTCTGTCCTGCCTCCTCCGACCTCCCAAAGTTCTTTCCCCAGCGTGCAATAGCTTTCTCCTGGATTCCCCTCTGTCCTGCCTCTCTCATCTCCCAAAGTTCTTTCCCTAGCATGGATAGATTTCTCCTTGATAGTTTTCTCCTGGATTCCCCTTTGTCCTGCCTCCCCCATCTCCCAAACTTCTTGCCCCATCTTGTGATGCTCCCAACTGGATTCCCCTCTGTCCTGCCTCCTCTGATCTCCGAAAGTTCTTTCCCAAGCTTGCGATAGCTTTCTCCTGGATTCCCCTCTGTCCTGCCTCCCCCATCTCCCAAAGTTCTTTCCCCATCTTGTGATGCTCCCTACTGGATTCCCCTCTGTCCTGCCTCCTCTGATCTCCGAAAGTTCTTTCCCTAGAGTGTGATAGCTTTCTATTGGATTCCCCTCTGTTCTGCCTCCCCCACCTCCGAAAGTTCTTTCCCTACCGTGCGATAGCTTTCTATTGATTTCCCCTCTGTCCTGCCTCCCCCATCTCCCAAAGTTTTTCCCCCAGCATGTGATGCTCCCTCCTGGATTCCCCTCTGTCCTGCCTCCTCCGACCTCCCAAAGTTCTTTCCCCAGTTTGCTATAGCTTTCTCCTGGATTCCCCTCTGTCCTGCCTACTCCGATCTCCCAAAGTTCTTTCCCTAGCATGGATAGATTTCTCCTTGATAGTTTTCTCCTGGATTCCCCTTTGTCCTGCCTCCCCCATCTCCCAAACTTCTTGCCCCATCTTGTGATGCTCCCAACTGGATTCCCCTCTGTCCTGCCTCCTCTGATCTCCGAAAGTTCTTTCCCAAGCTTGCGATAGCTTTCTCCTGGATTCCCCTCTGTCCTGCCTCCCCCATCTCCCAAAGTTCTTTCCCCATCTTGTGATGCTCCCTACTGGATTCCCCTCTGTCCTGCCTCCTCTGATCTCCGAAAGTTCTTTCCCTAGAGTGTGATAGCTTTCTATTGGATTCCCCTCTGTTCTGCCTCCCCCACCTCCGAAAGTTCTTTCCCTACCGTGCGATAGCTTTCTATTGATTTCCCCTCTGAGCTACCTCTCCCATCTCCCAAAGTTCTTTCCCCCAGCATGTGATGCTCCCAACTGTATTCCCCTCTGTCCTGCCTCCCCCATCTCCCAAAGTTCTTTCCCCATCTTGTGATGCTCCCTACTGGATTCCCCTCTGTCCTGCCTCCTCAGATCTCCGAAAGTTCTTTCCCTAGAGTGCGATAGGTTTCTATTGATTTCCCCTCTGTCCAGCCTCCTCTGATTTCCCAAAGTTCTTTCCCCAGTTTGCTATAGCTTTCTCCTCGATTCCCCTCTGTCCTGCCTACTCCGATCTCCCAAAGTTCTTTCCCTAGCGTGCGATAGATTTCTCCTTGATAGATTTCTCCTGGATTCCCCTTTGTCCTGCCTCCTCCGATTTCCCAAAGTTCTTTCCCCATCTTGCGATGCTCCCAACTGGATTCCCCTCTGTCCTGCCTCCTCAGATCTCCGAAAGTTCTTTCCCTAGAGTGCGATAGGTTTCTATTGATTTCCCCTCTGTCCAGCCTCCTCTGATTTCCCAAAGTTCTTTCCCCAGTTTGCTATAGCTTTCTCCTCGATTCCCCTCTGTCCTGCCTCCCCCATCTCCCAAACTTCTTGCCCCATCTTGTGATGCTCCCAACTGGATTCCCCTCTGTCCTGCCTCCCCCATCTCCCAAAGTTCTTTCCCCAGCTTGCGGTAGATTTCTCCTGGATTCCCCTCTGTCCTGCCTACTCCGATCTCCCAAAGTTCTTTCCCTCCGTGCGATAGCTTTCTCCTGGATTCCCCTCTGTCCTACCTCCTCAGATCTCCCAAAGTTCTTTCCCCAGCGTGCAACAGCTTTCTCCTGGATTCCCCTCTGTCCTGCCTCCTCCGTTCTTTCTCCAGCGTTCGATAGATTTCTCCTGGATTCCCCTCTGTCCTGCCAACTGCGATTTCCCAAAGTTCTTTCCCCATCTTGTGATGCTCCCTCCTGGATTCCCCTCTGTCCTGCCTCCTCAGATCTCCGAAAGTACTTTCCCTAGAGTACGATAGCTTTCTATTGGATTCCCCTCTGTCCTGCCTCCTCCGATTTCCCAAAGTTCTTTCCCCAGTTTGCTATAGCTTTCTCCTGGATTCCCCTCTGTCCTGCCTCCTCCGACCTCCCAAAGTTCTTTCCCCATCTTGCGATGCTCCCAAATAGATTCCCCTCTGTCCTGCCTCCCCCATCTCCCAAAGTTCTTTCCCCACCCTGTGATGCTCCCTCCTGGATTCCCCTCTGTCCTGCCTCCTCAGATCTCCCAAAGTTCTTTCCCCAGCTTGCGATAGATTTCTTCTGGATTACCCTCTGTCCTGCCTCCTCCGACCTCCCAAAGTTCTTTCCCCAGTTTGCTATAGCTTTCTCCTGGATTCCGCTCTGTCCTGCCTCCCCCATCTCCCAAAGTTCTATCCCCAGCTTGCGATAGATTTCTCCTGGATTCCCCTCTGTCCTGCCTACTCCGATCTCCCAAAGTTCTTTCCCTCCGTGCGATAGCTTTCTCCTGGATTCCCCTCTGTCCTGCCTCCTCAGATCTCCCAAAGTTCTTTCCCCAGCGTGCAACAGCTTTCTCCTGGATTCCCCTCTGTCCTGCCTCCACCGATCTCCCAAAGTTCTTTCTCCAGCGTGCGATAGATTTCTCCTGGATTCCCCTCTGTCCTGCCTACTGCGATCTCCCAAAGTTCTTTCCCCAGCTTGCTATAAATTTCTCCTGGATTCCCCTCTGTCCTGCCTACTCCGATCTCCCAAAGTTCTTTCCCTAGCGTGCGAAAGATTTCTCCTTGATAGATTTCTCCTGGATTCCCCTTTGTCCTGCCTCCTCCGATTTCCCAAAGTTCTTTCCCCATCTTGCGATGCTCCCAACTGGATTCCCCTCTGTCCTGCCTCCTCAGATCTCCGAAAGTTCTTTCCCTAGAGTGCGATAGGTTTCTATTGATTTCCCCTCTGTCCAGCCTCCTCTGATTTCCCAAAGTTCTTTCCCCAGTTTGCTATAGCTTTCTCCTCGATTCCCCTCTGTCCTGCCTCCCCCATCTCCCAAACTTCTTTCCCCCAGCGTGCAACAGCTTTCTCCTGGATTCCCCTCTGTCCTGCCTCTCTCATCTCCCAAAGTTCTTTCCCTAGCATGGATAGATTTCTCCTTGATAGTTTTCTCCTGGATTCCCCTTTGTCCTGCCTCCCCCATCTCCCAAACTTCTTGCCCCATCTTGTGATGCTCCCAACTGGATTCCCCTCTGTCCTGCCTCCCCCATCTCCCAAAGTTCTTTCCCCAGCGTGCAACAGCTTTCTCCTGGATTCCCCTCTGTCCTGCCTCCTCCGTTCTTTCTCCAGCGTTCGATAGATTTCTCCTGGATTCCCCTCTGTCCTGCCTCCTCTGATCTCCGAAAGTTCTTTCCCTAGAGTACGATAGCTTTCTATTGGATTCCCCTCTGTCCTGCCTCCCCCATCTCCCAAAGTTCTTTCCCCCAGCGTGTGATGCTCCCTCCTGGATTCCCCTCTGTCCTGCCTCCTCCGACCTCCCAAAGTTCTTTCCCCAGCGTGCAATAGCTTTCTCCTGGATTCCCCTCTGTCCTGCCTCTCTCATCTCCCAAAGTTCTTTCCCTAGCATGGATAGATTTCTCCTTGATAGTTTTCTCCTGGATTCCCCTTTGTCCTGCCTCCCCCATCTCCCAAACTTCTTGCCCCATCTTGTGATGCTCCCAACTGGATTCCCCTCTGTCCTGCCTCCTCTGATCTCCGAAAGTTCTTTCCCAAGCTTGCGATAGCTTTCTCCTGGATTCCCCTCTGTCCTGCCTCCCCCATCTCCCAAAGTTCTTTCCCCATCTTGTGATGCTCCCTACTGGATTCCCCTCTGTCCTGCCTCCTCTGATCTCCGAAAGTTCTTTCCCTAGAGTGTGATAGCTTTCTATTGGATTCCCCTCTGTTCTGCCTCCCCCACCTCCGAAAGTTCTTTCCCTACCGTGCGATAGCTTTCTATTGATTTCCCCTCTGTCCTGCCTCCCCCATCTCCCAAAGTTTTTCCCCCAGCATGTGATGCTCCCTCCTGGATTCCCCTCTGTCCTGCCTCCTCCGACCTCCCAAAGTTCTTTCCCCAGCGTGCAATAGCTTTCTCCTGGATTCCCCTCTGTCCTGCCTACTCCGATCTCCCAAAGTTCTTTCCCTAGCATGGATAGATTTCTCCTTGATAGTTTTCTCCTGGATTCCCCTTTGTCCTGCCTCCCCCATCTCCCAAACTTCTTGCCCCATCTTGTGATGCTCCCAACTGGATTCCCCTCTGTCCTGCCTCCTCTGATCTCCGAAAGTTCTTTCCCAAGCTTGCGATAGCTTTCTCCTGGATTCCCCTCTGTCCTGCCTCCCCCATCTCCCAAAGTTCTTTCCCCATCTTGTGATGCTCCCTACTGGATTCCCCTCTGTCCTGCCTCCTCTGATCTCCGAAAGTTCTTTCCCTAGAGTGTGATAGCTTTCTATTGGATTCCCCTCTGTTCTGCCTCCCCCACCTCCGAAAGTTCTTTCCCTAGAGTGTGATAGCTTTCTATTGATTTCCCCTCTGTCCTGCCTACTCCGATCTCCCAAAGTTCTTTCCCCAGCTTGCGATAGATTTCTTCTGGATTACCCTCTGTCCTGCCTCCTCCGACCTCCCAAAGTTCTTTCCCCAGTTTGCTATAGCTTTCTCCTGGATTCCGCTCTGTCCTGCCTCCCCCATCTCCCAAAGTTCTTTCCCCATCTTGCGATGCTCCCAATTGGATTCCCCTCTGTCCTGCCTCCTCAGATCTCCGAAAGTTCTTTCCCTAGAGTGCGATAGGTTTCTATTGATTTCCCCTCTGTCCAGCCTCCTCTGATTTCCCAAAGTTCTTTCCCCAGTTTGCTATAGCTTTCTCCTCGATTCCCCTCTGTCCTGCCTCCCCCATCTCCCAAAGTTCTTTCCCCAGCTTGCGGTAGATTTCTCCTGGATTCCCCTCTGTCCTGCCTCCTCCGACCTCCCAACGTTCTTTCCCCAGCGTGCAATAGCTTTCTCCTGGATTCCCCTCTGTCCTGCCTCTCTCATCTCCCAAAGTTCTTTCCCCAGTGTGAGATAGCTTTCTATTGATTTTCCCTCTATCTTGCCTCCTCCGATTTCCCAAAGTCCTTTCCCCAGCGTGCAATAGCTTTCTCCTGGATTCCCCTCTGTCCTGCCTCCCCCATCTCCCAAAGTTCTTTCCCCATCTTGTGATGCTCCCTACTGGATTCCCCTCTGTCCTGCCTCCTCTGATCTCCGAAAGTTCTTTCCCTAGAGTGTGATAGCTTTCTATTGGATTCCCCTCTGTTCTGCCTCCCCCACCTCCGAAAGTTCTTTCCCCCAGCATGTGATGCTCCCTCCTGGATTCCCCTCTGTCCTGCCTCCTCCGACCTCCCAAAGTTCTTTCCCCAGTTTGCTATAGCTTTCTCCTGGATTCCCCTCTGTCCTGCCTACTCCGATCTCCCAAAGTTCTTTCCCTAGCATGGATAGATTTCTCCTTGATAGTTTTCTCCTGGATTCCCCTTTGTCCTGCCTCCCCCATCTCCCAAACTTCTTGCCCCATCTTGTGATGCTCCCAACTGGATTCCCCTCTGTCCTGCCTCCTCTGATCTCCGAAAGTTCTTTCCCAAGCTTGCGATAGCTTTCTCCTGGATTCCCCTCTGTCCTGCCTCCCCCATCTCCCAAAGTTCTTTCCCCATCTTGTGATGCTCCCTACTGGATTCCCCTCTGTCCTGCCTCCTCTGATCTCCGAAAGTTCTTTCCCTAGAGTGTGATAGCTTTCTATTGGATTCCCCTCTGTTCTGCCTCCCCCACCTCCGAAAGTTCTTTCCCTACCGTGCGATAGCTTTCTATTGATTTCCCCTCTGAGCTGCCTCTCCCATCTCCCAAAGTTCTTTCCCCCAGCATGTGATGCTCCCAACTGGATTCCCCTCTGTCCTGCCTCCCCCATCTCCCAAAGTTCTTTCCCCATCTTGTGATGCTCCCTACTGGATTCCCCTCTGTCCTGCCTCCTCAGATCTCCGAAAGTTCTTTCCCTAGAGTGCGATAGGTTTCTATTGATTTCCCCTCTGTCCAGCCTCCTCTGATTTCCCAAAGTTCTTTCCCCAGTTTGCTATAGCTTTCTCCTCGATTCCCCTCTGTCCTGCCTCCCCCATCTCCCAAAGTTCTTTCCCCAGCTTGCGGTAGATTTCTCCTGGATTCCCCTCTGTCCTGCCTACTCCGATCTCCCAAAGTTCTTTCCCTCCGTGCGATAGCTTTCTCCTGGATTCCCCTCTGTCCTACCTCCTCAGATCTCCCAAAGTTCTTTCCCCAGCGTGCAACAGCTTTCGCCTGGATTCCCCTCTGTCCTGCCTCCTCCGTTCTTTCTCCAGCGTTCGATAGATTTCTCCTGGATTCCCCTCTGTCCTGCCTACTGCGATTTCCCAAAGTTCTTTCCCCATCTTGTGATGCTCCCTCCTGGATTCCCCTCTGTCCTGCCTCCTCAGATCTCCGAAAGTACTTTCCCTAGAGTACGATAGCTTTCTATTGGATTCCCCTCTGTCCTGCCTCCTCCGATTTCCCAAAGTTCTTTCCCCAGCTTGCTATAGCTTTCTCCTGGATTCCCCTCTGTCCTGCCTCCCCCATCTCCCAAACTTCTTTCCCCATCTTGCGATGCTCCCAACTGGATTCCCCTCTGTCCTGCCTCCCCCATCTCCCAAAGTTCTTTCCCCATCCTGTGATGCTCCCTCCTGGATTCCCCTCTGTCCTGCCTCCTCAGATCTCCCAAAGTTCTTTCCCCAGCTTGCGATAGATTTCTTCTGGATTACCCTCTGTCCTGCCTCCTCCGACCTCCCAAAGTTCTTTCCCCAGTTTGCTATAGCTTTCTCCTGGATTCCGCTCTGTCCTGCCTCCCCCATCTCCCAAAGTTCTATCCCCAGCTTGCGATAGATTTCTCCTGGATTCCCCTCTGTCCTGCCTCCTCAGATCTCCCAAAGTTCTTTCCCCAGCGTGCAACAGCTTTCTCCTGGATTCCCCTCTGTCCTGCCTCCACCGATCTCCCAAAGTTCTTTCTCCAGCGTGCGATAGATTTCTCCTGGATTCCCCTCTGTCCTGCCTACTCCGATTTCCCAAAGTTCTTTCCCCAGCTTGCTATAAATTTCTCCTGGATTCCCCTCTGTCCTGCCTACTCCGATCTCCCAAAGTTCTTTCCCTAGCGTGCGATAGATTTCTCCTTGATAGATTTCTCCTGGATTCCCCTTTGTCCTGCCTCCTCCGATTTCCCAAAGTTCTTTCCCCATCTTGCGATGCTCCCAACTGGATTCCCCTCTGTCCTGCCTCCTCAGATCTCCGAAAGTTCTTTCCCTAGAGTGCGATAGGTTTCTATTGAATTCCCCTCTGTCCAGCCTCCTCTGATTTCCCAAAGTTCTTTCCCCAGTTTGCTATAGCTTTCTCCTCGATTCCCCTCTGTCCTGCCTCCCCCATCTCCCAAACTTCTTGCCCCATCTTGTGATGCTCCCAACTGGATTCCCCTCTGTCCTGCCTCCCCCATCTCCCAAAGTTCTTTCCCCAGCTTGCGGTAGATTTCTCCTGGATTCCCCTCTGTCCTGCCTACTCCGATCTCCCAAAGTTCTTTCCCTCCGTGCGATAGCTTTCTCCTGGATTCCCCTCTGTCCTACCTCCTCAGATCTCCCAAAGTTCTTTCCCCAGCGTGCAACAGCTTTCTCCTGGATTCCCCTCTGTCCTGCCTCCTCCGTTCTTTCTCCAGCGTTCGATAGATTTCTCCTGGATTCCCCTCTGTCCTGCCTACTGCGATTTCCCAAAGTTCTTTAACCATCTTGTGATGCTCCCTCCTGGATTCCCCTCTGTCCTGCCTCCTCAGATCTCCGAAAGTACTTTCCCTAGAGTACGATAGCTTTCTATTGGATTCCCCTCTGTCCTGCCTCCTCCGATTTCCCAAAGTTCTTTCCCCAGTTTGCTATAGCTTTCTCCTGGATTCCCCTCTGTCCTGCCTCCTCCGACCTCCCAAAGTTCTTTCCCCATCTTGCGATGCTCCCAACTGGATTCCCCTCTGTCCTGCCTCCTCTGATCTCCTAAAGTTCTTTCCCTAGAGTGTGATAGCTTTCTATTGGATTCCCCTCTGTCCTGCCTCCCCCATCTCCCAAAGTTCTTTCCCCATCTTGTGATGCTCCCTACTGGATTCCCCTCTGTCCTGCCTCCTCTGATCTCCGAAAGTTCTTTCCCTAGAGTGTGATAGCTTTCTATTGGATTCCCCTCTGTTCTGCCTCCCCCACCTCCCAAAGTTCTTTCCCTACCGTGCGATAGCTTTCTATTGATTTCCCCTCTGTCCTGCCTCCCCCATCTCCCAAAGTTCTTTCCCCCAGCATGTGATGCTCCCTCCTGGATTCCCCTCTGTCCTGCCTCCTCCGACCTCCCAAAGTTCTTTCCCCAGTGTGAGATAGCTTTCTATTGATTTTCCCTCTATCTTGCCTCCTCCGATTTCCCAAAGTTCTTTCCCCAGTTTGCTATAGCTTTCTCCTGGATTCCCGTCTGTCCTGCCTCCTCATATCTCCGAAAGTTCTTTCCCTAGAGTACGATAGCTTTCTATTGGATTCCCCTCTGTCCTGCCTCCTCCAATTTCCCAAAGTTCTTTCCCCAGCTTGCGATAGCTTTCTCCTGGATTACTCTCTGTCCTGCCTCCCCCATCTCCCAAAGTTCTTTCCCCATCTTGTGATGCTCCCTCCTGGATTCCCCTCTGTCCTGCCTCCCCCATCTCCCAAAGTTCTTTCCCCCAGCGTTGCAATAGCTTTCTTATGAATTCGCCTCTGTTCTACCTCCTCAGGCCTCCCAAGGGTTTTCCCCCAGTTTGCTATAGCTTTCTCCTGGATTCCCCTCTGTCCTGCCTCCTCATATCTCCGAAAGTTCTTTCCCTAGAGTACGATAGCTTTCTATTGGATTCCCCTCTGTCCTGCCTCCTCCAATTTCCCAAAGTTCTTTCCCCAGTTTGCTATAGCTTTCTCCTGGATTCCCCTCTGTCCTGCCTCCCCCATCTCCCAAAGTTCTTTCCCTAGCGTGTGATAGCTTTCTATTGGATTCCCCTCTGTCCTGCCTCCTCCAATTTCCCAAAGTTCTTTCCCTAGCGTGCGATAGATTTCTCCTGGATTCCCCTCTGTCCTGCCTACTCCGATCTCCCAAAGTTCTTTCCCCAGCTTGCGATAGATTTCTTCTGGATTACCCTCTGTCCTGCCTCCTCCGACCTCCCAAAGTTCTTTCCCCAGTTTGCTATAGCTTTCTCCTGGATTCCGCTCTGTCCTGCCTCCCCCATCTCCCAAAGTTCTTTCCCCATCTTGCGATGCTCCCAATTGGATTCCCCTCTGTCCTGCCTCCTCAGATCTCCGAAAGTTCTTTCCCTAGAGTGCGATAGGTTTCTATTGATTTCCCCTCTGTCCAGCCTCCTCTGATTTCCCAAAGTTCTTTCCCCAGTTTGCTATAGCTTTCTCCTCGATTCCCCTCTGTCCTGCCTCCCCCATCTCCCAAAGTTCTTTCCCCAGCTTGCGGTAGATTTCTCCTGGATTCCCCTCTGTCCTGCCTACTCCGATCTCCCAAAGTTCTTTCCCTCCGTGCGATAGCTTTCTCCTGGATTCCCCTCTGTCCTACCTCCTCAGATCTCCCAAAGTTCTTTCCCCAGCGTGCAACAGCTTTCTCCTGGATTCCCCTCTGTCCTGCCTCCTCCGTTCTTTCTCCAGCGTTCGATAGATTTCTCCTGGATTCCCCTCTGTCCTGCCTACTGCGATTTCCCAAAGTTCTTTCCCCATCTTGTGATGCTCCCTCCTGGATTCCCCTCTGTCCTGCCTCCTCAGATCTCCGAAAGTACTTTCCCTAGAGTACGATAGCTTTCTATTGGATTCCCCTCTGTCCTGCCTCCTCCGATTTCCCAAAGTTCTTTCCCCAGCTTGCTATAGCTTTCTCCTGGATTCCCCTCTGTCCTGCCTCCCCCATCTCCCAAACTTCTTTCCCCATCTTGCGATGCTCCCAACTGGATTCCCCTCTGTCCTGCCTCCCCCATCTCCCAAAGTTCTTTCCCCATCCTGTGATGCTCCCTCCTGGATTCCCCTCTGTCCTGCCTCCTCAGATCTCCCAAAGTTCTTTCCCCAGCTTGCGATAGATTTCTTCTGGATTACCCTCTGTCCTGCCTCCTCAGATCTCCCAAAGTTCTTTCCCCAGCGTGCAACAGCTTTCTCCTGGATTCCGCTCTGTCCTGCCTCCCCCATCTCCCAAAGTTCTATCCCCAGCTTGCTATAGATTTCTCCTGGATTCCCCTCTGTCCTGCCTACTCCGATCTCCCAAAGTTCTTTCCCTCCGTGCGATAGCTTTCTCCTGGATTCCCCTCTGTCCTGCCTCCTCAGATCTCCCAAAGTTCTTTCCCCAGCGTGCAACAGCTTTCTCCTGGATTCCCCTCTGTCCTGCCTCCACCGATCTCCCAAAGTTCTTTCTCCAGCGTGCGATAGATTTCTCCTGGATTCCCCTCTGTCCTGCCTACTCCGATTTCCCAAAGTTCTTTCCCCAGCTTGCTATAAATTTCTCCTGGATTCCCCTCTGTCCTGCCTACTCCGATCTCCCAAAGTTCTTTCCCTAGCGTGCGATAGATTTCTCCTTGATAGATTTCTCCTGGATTCCCCTTTGTCCTGCCTCCTCCGATTTCCCAAAGTTCTTTCCCCATCTTGCGATGCTCCCAACTGGATTCCCCTCTGTCCTGCCTCCTCAGATCTCCGAAAGTTCTTTCCCTAGAGTGCGATAGGTTTCTATTGATTTCCCCTCTGTCCAGCCTCCTCTGATTTCCCAAAGTTCTTTCCCAGTTTGCTATAGCTTTCTCCTCGATTCCCCTCTGTCCTGCCTCCCCCATCTCCCAAACTTCTTGCCCCATCTTGTGATGCTCCCAACTGGATTCCCCTCTGTCCTGCCTCCCCCATCTCCCAAAGTTCTTTCCCGAGCTTGCGGTAGATTTCTCCTGGATTCCCCTCTGTCCTGCCTACTCCGATCTCCCAAAGTTCTTTCCCCCCGTGCGATAGCTTTCTCCTGGATTCCCCTCTGTCCTACCTCCTCAGATCTCCCAAAGTTCTTTCCCCAGCGTGCAACAGCTTTCTCCTGGATTCCCCTCTGTCCTGCCTCCTCCGTTCTTTCTCCAGCGTTCGATAGATTTCTCCTGGATTCCCCTCTGTCCTGCCTACTGCGATTTCCCAAAGTTCTTTCCCCATCTTGTGATGCTCCCTCCTGGATTCCCCTCTGTCCTGCCTCCTCAGATCTCCGAAAGTACTTTCCCTAGAGTACGATAGCTTTCTATTGGATTCCCCTCTGTCCTGCCTCCTCCGATTTCCCAAAGTTCTTTCCCCAGTTTGCTATAGCTTTCTCCTGGATTCCCCTCTGTCCTGCCTCCTCCGACCTCCCAAAGTTCTTTCCCCATCTTGCGATGCTCCCAAATAGATTCCCCTCTGTCCTGCCTCCCCCATCTCCCAAAGTTCTTTCCCCACCCTGTGATGCTCCCTCCTGGATTCCCCTCTGTCCTGCCTCCTCAGATCTCCCAAAGTTCTTTCCCCAGCTTGCGATAGATTTCTTCGGGATTACCCTCTGTCCTGCCTCCTCCGACCTCCCAAAGTTCTTTCCCCAGTTTGCTATAGCTTTCTCCTGGATTCCGCTCTGTCCTGCCTCCCCCATCTCCCAAAGTTCTATCCCCAGCTTGCGATAGATTTCTCCTGGATTCCCCTCTGTCCTGCCTACTCCGATCTCCCAAAGTTCTTTCCCTCCGTGCGATAGCTTTCTCCTGGATTCCCCTCTGTCCTGCCTCCTCAGATCTCCCAAAGTTCTTTCCCCAGCGTGCAACAGCTTTCTCCTGGATTCCCCTCTGTCCTGCCTCCACCGATCTCCCAAAGTTCTTTCTCCAGCGTGCGATAGATTTCTCCTGGATTCCCCTCTGTCCTGCCTACTGCGATCTCCCAAAGTTCTTTCCCCAGCTTGCTATAAATTTCTCCTGGATTCCCCTCTGTCCTGCCTACTCCGATCTCCCAAAGTTCTTTCCCTAGCGTGCGAAAGATTTCTCCTTGATAGATTTCTCCTGGATTCCCCTTTGTCCTGCCTCCTCCGATTTCCCAAAGTTCTTTCCCCATCTTGCGATGCTCCCAACTGGATTCCCCTCTGTCCTGCCTCCTCAGATCTCCGAAAGTTCTTTCCCTAGAGTGCGATAGGTTTCTATTGATTTCCCCTCTGTCCAGCCTCCTCTGATTTCCCAAAGTTCTTTCCCCAGTTTGCTATAGCTTTCTCCTCGATTCCCCTCTGTCCTGCCTCCCCCATCTCCCAAACTTCTTTCCCCCAGCGTGCAACAGCTTTCTCCTGGATTCCCCTCTGTCCTGCCTCTCTCATCTCCCAAAGTTCTTTCCCTAGCATGGATAGATTTCTCCTTGATAGTTTTCTCCTGGATTCCCCTTTGTCCTGCCTCCCCCATCTCCCAAACTTCTTGCCCCATCTTGTGATGCTCCCAACTGGATTCCCCTCTGTCCTGCCTCCCCCATCTCCCAAAGTTCTTTCCCCAGCGTGCAACAGCTTTCTCCTGGATTCCCCTCTGTCCTGCCTCCTCCGTTCTTTCTCCAGCGTTCGATAGATTTCTCCTGGATTCCCCTCTGTCCTGCCTCCTCTGATCTCCGAAAGTTCTTTCCCTAGAGTACGATAGCTTTCTATTGGATTCCCCTCTGTCCTGCCTCCCCCATCTCCCAAAGTTCTTTCCCCCAGCGTGTGATGCTCCCTCCTGGATTCCCCTCTGTCCTGCCTCCTCCGACCTCCCAAAGTTCTTTCCCCAGCGTGCAATAGCTTTCTCCTGGATTCCCCTCTGTCCTGCCTCTCTCATCTCCCAAAGTTCTTTCCCTAGCATGGATAGATTTCTCCTTGATAGTTTTCTCCTGGATTCCCCTTTGTCCTGCCTCCCCCATCTCCCAAACTTCTTGCCCCATCTTGTGATGCTCCCAACTGGATTCCCCTCTGTCCTGCCTCCTCTGATCTCCGAAAGTTCTTTCCCAAGCTTGCGATAGCTTTCTCCTGGATTCCCCTCTGTCCTGCCTCCCCCATCTCCCAAAGTTCTTTCCCCATCTTGTGATGCTCCCTACTGGATTCCCCTCTGTCCTGCCTCCTCTGATCTCCGAAAGTTCTTTCCCTAGAGTGTGATAGCTTTCTATTGGATTCCCCTCTGTTCTGCCTCCCCCACCTCCGAAAGTTCTTTCCCTACCGTGCGATAGCTTTCTATTGATTTCCCCTCTGTCCTGCCTCCCCCATCTCCCAAAGTTCTTTCCCCCAGCATGTGATGCTCCCTCCTGGATTCCCCTCTGTCCTGCCTCCTCCGACCTCCCAAAGTTCTTTCCCCAGCGTGCAATAGCTTTCTCCTGGATTCCCCTCTGTCCTGCCTCTCTCATCTCCCAAAGTTCTTTCCCCAGTGTGAGATAGCTTTCTATTGATTTTCCCTCTATCTTGCCTCCTCCGATTTCCCAAAGTCCTTTCCCCAGCGTGCAATAGCTTTCTCCTGGATTCCCCTCTGTCCTGCCTCCCCCATCTCCCAAAGTTCTTTCCCCATCTTGTGATGCTCCCTACTGGATTCCCCTCTGTCCTGCCTCCTCTGATCTCCGAAAGTTCTTTCCCTAGAGTGTGATAGCTTTCTATTGGATTCCCCTCTGTTCTGCCTCCCCCACCTCCGAAAGTTCTTTCCCTACCGTGCGATAGCTTTCTATTGATTTCCCCTCTGTCCTGCCTCCCCCATCTCCCAAAGTTTTTCCCCCAGCATGTGATGCTCCCTCCTGGATTCCCCTCTGTCCTGCCTCCTCCGACCTCCCAAAGTTCTTTCCCCAGCGTGCAATAGCTTTCTCCTGGATTCCCCTCTGTCCTGCCTCTCTCATCTCCCAAAGTTCTTTCCCTAGCATGGATAGATTTCTCCTTGATAGTTTTCTCCTGGATTCCCCTTTGTCCTGCCTCCCCCATCTCCCAAACTTCTTGCCCCATCTTGTGATGCTCCCAACTGGATTCCCCTCTGTCCTGCCTCCTCTGATCTCCGAAAGTTCTTTCCCAAGCTTGCGATAGCTTTCTCCTGGATTCCCCTCTGTCCTGCCTCCCCTATCTCCCAAAGTTCTTTCCCCATCTTGTGATGCTCCCTACTGGATTCCCCTCTGTCCTGCCTCCTCTGATCTCCGAAAGTTCTTTCCCTAGAGTGTGATAGCTTTCTATTGGATTCCCCTCTGTTCTGCCTCCCCCACCTCCGAAAGTTCTTTCCCTACCGTGCGATAGCTTTCTATTGATTTCCCCTCTTTCCTGCCTCCCCCATCTCCCAAAGTTTTTCCCCCAGCATGTGATGCTCCCTCCTGGATTCCCCTCTGTCCTGCCTCCTCCGACCTCCCAAAGTTCTTTCCCCAGTTTGCTATAGCTTTCTCCTGGATTCCCCTCTGTCCTGCCTACTCCGATCTCCCAAAGTTCTTTCCCTAGCATGGATAGATTTCCCCTTGATAGCTTTCTCCTGGATTCCCCTCTGTCCTGCCTCCCCCATCTCCCAAACTTCTTTCCCCATCTTGTGATGCTCCCTACTGGATTCCCCTCTGTCCTGCCTCCTCTGATCTCCGAAAGTTCTTTCCCTACCGTGCGATAGCTTTCTATTGATTTCCCCTCTGTCCTGCCTCCCCCATCTCCCAAAGTTCTTTCCCCCAGCATGTGATGCTCCCTCCTGGATTCCCCTCTGTCCTGCCTCCTCCGACCTCCCAACGTTCTTTCCCCAGCGTGCAATAGCTTTCTCCTGGATTCCCCTCTGTCCTGCCTCTCTCATCTCCCAAAGTTCTTTCCCCAGTGTGAGATAGCTTTCTATTGATTTTCCCTCTATCTTGCCTCCTCCGATTTCCCAAAGTCCTTTCCCCAGCGTGCAATAGCTTTCTCCTGGATTCCCCTCTGTCCTGCCTCCCCCATCTCCCAAAGTTCGTTCCCCATCTTGTGATGCTCCCTACTGGATTCCCCTCTGTCCTGCCTCCTCTGATCTCCGAAAGTTCTTTCCCTAGAGTGTGATAGCTTTCTATTGGATTCCCCTCTGTTCTGCCTCCCCCACCTCCGAAAGTTCTTTCCCTACCGTGCGATAGCTTTCTATTGATTTCCCCTCTGTCCTGCCTCCCCCATCTCCCAAAGTTTTTCCCCCAGCATGTGATGCTCCCTCCTGGATTCCCCTCTGTCCTGCCTCCTCCGACCTCCCAAAGTTCTTTCCCCAGCGTGCAATAGCTTTCTCCTGGATTCCCCTCTGTCCTGCCTCTCTCATCTCCCAAAGTTCTTTCCCTAGCATGGATAGATTTCTCCTTGATAGTTTTCTCCTGGATTCCCCTTTGTCCTGCCTCCCCCATCTCCCAAACTTCTTGCCCCATCTTGTGATGCTCCCAACTGGATTCCCCTCTGTCCTGCCTCCTCTGATCTCCGAAAGTTCTTTCCCAAGCTTGCGATAGCTTTCTCCTGGATTCCCCTCTGTCCTGCCTCCCCCATCTCCCAAAGTTCTTTCCCCATCTTGTGATGCTCCCTACTGGATTCCCCTCTGTCCTGCCTCCTCTGATCTCCGAAAGTTCTTTCCCTAGAGTGTGATAGCTTTCTATTGGATTCCCCTCTGTTCTGCCTCCCCCACCTCCGAAAGTTCTTTCCCTACCGTGCGATAGCTTTCTATTGATTTCCCCTCTGTCCTGCCTCCCCCATCTCCCAAAGTTTTTCCCCCAGCATGTGATGCTCCCTCCTGGATTCCCCTCTGTCCTGCCTCCTCCGACCTCCCAAAGTTCTTTCCCCAGTTTGCTATAGCTTTCTCCTGGATTCCCCTCTGTCCTGCCTACTCCGATCTCCCAAAGTTCTTTCCCTAGCATGGATAGATTTCTCCTTGATAGTTTTCTCCTGGATTCCCCTTTGTCCTGCCTCCCCCATCTCCCAAACTTCTTGCCCCATCTTGTGATGCTCCCAACTGGATTCCCCTCTGTCCTGCCTCCTCTGATCTCCGAAAGTTCTTTCCCAAGCTTGCGATAGCTTTCTCCTGGATTCCCCTCTGTCCTGCCTCCCCCATCTCCCAAAGTTCTTTCCCCATCTTGTGATGCTCCCTACTGGATTCCCCTCTGTCCTGCCTCCTCTGATCTCCGAAAGTTCTTTCCCTAGAGTGTGATAGCTTTCTATTGGATTCCCCTCTGTTCTGCCTCCCCCACCTCCGAAAGTTCTTTCCCTACCGTGCGATAGCTTTCTATTGATTTCCCCTCTGTCCTGCCTCCCCCATCTCCCAAAGTTCTTTCCCCCAGCATGTGATGCTCCCTCCTGGATTCCCCTCTGTCCTGCCTCCTCCGACCTCCCAAAGTTCTTTCCCCAGCGTGCAATAGCTTTCTCCTGGATTCCCCTCTGTCCTGCCTCTCTCATCTCCCAAAGTTCTTTCCCCAGTGTGAGATAGCTTTCTATTGATTTTCCCTCTATCTTGCCTCCTCCGATTTCCCAAAGTTCTTTCCCCAGTTTGCTATAGCTTTCTCCTGGATTCCCCTCTGTCCTGCCTACTCCGATCTCCCAAAGTTCTTGCCCCATCTTGTGATGCTCCCAACTGGATTCCCCTCTGTCCTGCCTCCTCTGATCTCCTAAAGTTCTTTCCCTAGAGTGTGATAGCTTTCTATTGGATTCCCCTCTGTCCTGCCTCCCCCATCTCCCAAAGTTCTTTCCCCATCTTGTGATGCTCCCTACTGGATTCCCCTCTGTCCTGCCTCCTCTGATCTCCGAAAGTTCTTTCCCTAGAGTGTGATAGCTTTCTATTGGATTCCCCTCTGTTCTGCCTCCCCCACCTCCCAAAGTTCTTTCCATACCGTGCGATAGCTTTCTATTGATTTCCCCTCTGTCCTGCCTCCCCCATCTCCCAAAGTTCTTTCCCCCAGCATGTGATGCTCCCTCCTGGATTCCCCTCTGTCCTGCCTCCTCCGACCTCCCAAAGTTCTTTCCCCAGTGTGAGATAGCTTTCTATTGATTTTCCCTCTATCTTGCCTCCTCCGATTTCCCAAAGTTCTTTCCCCAGTTTGCTATAGCTTTCTCCTGGATTCCCCTCTGTCCTGCCTCCTCCAATTTCCCAAAGTTCTTTCCCCAGCTTGCGATAGCTTTCTCCTGGATTACTCTCTGTCCTGCCTCCCCCATCTCCCAAAGTTCTTTCCCCATCTTGTGATGCTCCCTCCTGGATTCCCCTCTGTCCTGCCTCCCCCATCTCCCAAAGTTCTTTCCCCCAGCGTTGCAATAGCTTTCTTATGAATTCGCCTCTGTTCTACCTCCTCAGGCCTCCCAAGGGTTTTCCCCCAGTTTGCTATAGCTTTCTCCTGGATTCCCCTCTGTCCTGCCTCCTCATATCTCCGAAAGTTCTTTCCCTAGAGTACGATAGCTTTCTATTGGATTCCCCTCTGTCCTGCCTCCTCCAATTTCCCAAAGTTCTTTCCCCAGTTTGCTATAGCTTTCTCCTGGATTCCCCTCTGTCCTGCCTCCCCCATCTCCCAAAGTTCTTTCCCTAGCGTGTGATAGCTTTCTATTGGATTCCCCTCTGTCCTGCCTCCTCCAATTTCCCAAAGTTCTTTCCCTAGCGTGCGATAGATTTCTCCTGGATTCCCCTCTGTCCTGCCTACTCCGATCTCCCAAAGTTCTTTCCCTCCCTGCGATAGCTTTCTCCTGGATTCCCCTCTGTCCTACCTCCTCAGATCTCCCAAAGTTCTTTCCCCAGCGTGCAACAGCTTTCTCCTGGATTCCCCTCTGTCCTGCCTACTGCGATTTCCCAAAGTTCTTTCCCCATCTTGTGATGCTCCCTCCTGGATTCCCCTCTGTCCTGCCTCCTCAGATCTCCGAAAGTACTTTCCCTAGAGTACGATAGCTTTCTATTGGATTCCCCTCTGTCCTGCCTCCTCCGATTTCCCAAAGTTCTTTCCCCAGCTTGCTATAGCTTTCTCCTGGATTCCCCTCTGTCCTGCCTCCCCCATCTCCCAAACTTCTTTCCCCATCTTGCGATGCTCCCAACTGGATTCCCCTCTGTCCTGCCTCCCCCATCTCCCAAAGTTCTTTCCCCATCCTGTGATGCTCCCTCCTGGATTCCCCTCTGTCCTGCCTCCTAAGATCTCCCAAAGTTCTTTCCCCAGCTTGCGATAGATTTCTTCTGGATTACCCTCTGTCCTGCCTCCTCCGACCTCCCAAAGTTCTTTCCCCAGTTTGCTATAGCTTTCTCCTGGATTCCGCTCTGTCCTGCCTCCCCCATCTCCCAAAGTTCTATCCCCAGCTTGCGATAGATTTCTCCTGGATTCCCCTCTGTCCTGCCTACTCCGATCTCCCAAAGTTCTTTCCCTCCGTGCGATAGCTTTCTCCTGGATTCCCCTCTGTCCTGCCTCCTCAGATCTCCCAAAGTTCTTTCCCCAGCGTGCAACAGCTTTCTCCTGGATTCCCCTCTGTCCTGCCTCCACCGATCTCCCAAAGTTCTTTCTCCAGCGTGCGATAGATTTCTCCTGGATTCCCCTCTGTCCTGCCTACTCCGATTTCCCAAAGTTCTTTCCCCAGCTTGCTATAAATTTCTCCTGGATTCCCCTCTGTCCTGCCTACTCCGATCTCCCAAAGTTCTTTCCCTAGCGTGCGATAGATTTCTCCTTGATAGATTTCTCCTGGATTCCCCTTTGTCCTGCCTCCTCCGATTTCCCAAAGTTCTTTCCCCATCTTGCGATGCTCCCAACTGGATTCCCCTCTGTCCTGCCTCCTCAGATCTCCGAAAGTTCTTTCCCTAGAGTGCGATAGGTTTCTATTGATTTCCCCTCTGTCCAGCCTCCTCTGATTTCCCAAAGTTCTTTCCCCAGTTTGCTATAGCTTTCTCCTGGATTCCCCTCTGTCCTGCCTCTCTCATCTCCCAAAGTTCTTTCCCTAGCATGGATAGATTTCTCCTTGATAGTTTTCTCCTGGATTCCCCTTTGTCCTGCCTCCCCCATCTCCCAAACTTCTTGCCCCATCTTGTGATGCTCCCAACTGGATTCCCCTCTGTCCTGCCTCCTCTGATCTCCGAAAGTTCTTTCCCAAGCTTGCGATAGCTTTCTCCTGGATTCCCCTCTGTCCTGCCTCCCCCATCTCCCAAAGTTCTTTCCCCATCTTGTGATGCTCCCTACTGGATTCCCCTCTGTCCTGCCTCCTCTGATCTCCGAAAGTTCTTTCCCTAGAGTGTGATAGCTTTCTATTGGATTCCCCTCTGTTCTGCCTCCCCCACCTCCGAAAGTTCTTTCCCTACCGTGCGATAGCTTTCTATTGATTTCCCCTCTGTCCTGCCTCCCCCATCTCCCAAAGTTTTTCCCCCAGCATGTGATGCTCCCTCCTGGATTCCCCTCTGTCCTGCCTCCTCCGACCTCCCAAAGTTCTTTCCCCAGTTTGCTATAGCTTTCTCCTGGATTCCCCTCTGTCCTGCCTACTCCGATCTCCCAAAGTTCTTTCCCTAGCATGGATAGATTTCCCCTTGATAGTTTTCTCCTGGATTCCCCTTTGTCCTGCCTCCCCCATCTCCCAAACTTCTTGCCCCATCTTGTGATGCTCCCAACTGGATTCCCCTCTGTCCTGCCTCCTCTGATCTCCGAAAGTTCTTTCCCAAGCTTGCGATAGCTTTCTCCTGGATTCCCCTCTGTCCTGCCTCCCCCATCTCCCAAAGTTCTTTCCCCATCTTGTGATGCTCCCTACTGGATTCCCCTCTGTCCTGCCTCCTCTGATCTCCGAAAGTTCTTTCCCTAGAGTGTGATAGCTTTCTATTGGATTCCCCTCTGTTCTGCCTCCCCCACCTCCGAAAGTTCTTTCCCTACCGTGCGATAGCTTTCTATTGATTTCCCCTCTGTCCTGCCTCCCCCATCTCCCAAAGTTCTTTCCCCCAGCATGTGATGCTCCCTCCTGGATTCCCCTCTGTCCTGCCTCCTCCGACCTCCCAAAGTTCTTTCCCCAGCGTGCAATAGCTTTCTCCTGGATTCCCCTCTGTCCTGCCTCTCTCATCTCCCAAAGTTCTTTCCCCAGTGTGAGATAGCTTTCTATTGATTTTCCCTCTATCTTGCCTCCTCCGATTTCCCAAAGTCCTTTCCCCAGCGTGCAATAGCTTTCTCCTGGATTCCCCTCTGTCCTGCCTCCCCCATCTCCCAAAGTTCTTTCCCCATCTTGTGATGCTCCCTACTGGATTCCCCTCTGTCCTGCCTCCTCTGATCTCCGAAAGTTCTTTCCCTAGAGTGTGATAGCTTTCTATTGGATTCCCCTCTGTTCTGCCTCCCCCACCTCCGAAAGTTCTTTCCCTACCGTGCGATAGCTTTCTATTGATTTCCCCTCTGTCCTGCCTCCCCCATCTCCCAAAGTTTTTCCCCCAGCATGTGATGCTCCCTCCTGGATTCCCCTCTGTCCTGCCTCCTCCGACCTCCCAAAGTTCTTTCCCCAGCGTGCAATAGCTTTCTCCTGGATTCCCCTCTGTCCTGCCTCTCTCATCTCCCAAAGTTCTTTCCCTAGCATGGATAGATTTCTCCTTGATAGTTTTCTCCTGGATTCCCCTTTGTCCTGCCTCCCCCATCTCCCAAACTTCTTGCCCCATCTTGTGATGCTCCCAACTGGATTCCCCTCTGTCCTGCCTCCTCTGATCTCCGAAAGTTCTTTCCCAAGCTTGCGATAGCTTTCTCCTGGATTCCCCTCTGTCCTGCCTCCCCTATCTCCCAAAGTTCTTTCCCCATCTTGTGATGCTCCCTACTGGATTCCCCTCTGTCCTGCCTCCTCTGATCTCCGAAAGTTCTTTCCCTAGAGTGTGATAGCTTTCTATTGGATTCCCCTCTGTTCTGCCTCCCCCACCTCCGAAAGTTCTTTCCCTACCGTGCGATAGCTTTCTATTGATTTCCCCTCTTTCCTGCCTCCCCCATCTCCCAAAGTTTTTCCCCCAGCATGTGATGCTCCCTCCTGGATTCCCCTCTGTCCTGCCTCCTCCGACCTCCCAAAGTTCTTTCCCCAGTTTGCTATAGCTTTCTCCTGGATTCCCCTCTGTCCTGCCTACTCCGATCTCCCAAAGTTCTTTCCCTAGCATGGATAGATTTCCCCTTGATAGCTTTCTCCTGGATTCCCCTCTGTCCTGCCTCCCCCATCTCCCAAACTTCTTTCCCCATCTTGTGATGCTCCCTACTGGATTCCCCTCTGTCCTGCCTCCTCTGATCTCCGAAAGTTCTTTCCCTACCGTGCGATAGCTTTCTATTGATTTCCCCTCTGTCCTGCCTCCCCCATCTCCCAAAGTTCTTTCCCCCAGCATGTGATGCTCCCTCCTGGATTCCCCTCTGTCCTGCCTCCTCCGACCTCCCAACGTTCTTTCCCCAGCGTGCAATAGCTTTCTCCTGGATTCCCCTCTGTCCTGCCTCTCTCATCTCCCAAAGTTCTTTCCCCAGTGTGAGATAGCTTTCTATTGATTTTCCCTCTATCTTGCCTCCTCCGATTTCCCAAAGTCCTTTCCCCAGCGTGCAATAGCTTTCTCCTGGATTCCCCTCTGTCCTGCCTCCCCCATCTCCCAAAGTTCGTTCCCCATCTTGTGATGCTCCCTACTGGATTCCCCTCTGTCCTGCCTCCTCTGATCTCCGAAAGTTCTTTCCCTAGAGTGTGATAGCTTTCTATTGGATTCCCCTCTGTTCTGCCTCCCCCACCTCCGAAAGTTCTTTCCCTACCGTGCGATAGCTTTCTATTGATTTCCCCTCTGTCCTGCCTCCCCCATCTCCCAAAGTTTTTCCCCCAGCATGTGATGCTCCCTCCTGGATTCCCCTCTGTCCTGCCTCCTCCGACCTCCCAAAGTTCTTTCCCCAGCGTGCAATAGCTTTCTCCTGGATTCCCCTCTGTCCTGCCTCTCTCATCTCCCAAAGTTCTTTCCCTAGCATGGATAGATTTCTCCTTGATAGTTTTCTCCTGGATTCCCCTTTGTCCTGCCTCCCCCATCTCCCAAACTTCTTGCCCCATCTTGTGATGCTCCCAACTGGATTCCCCTCTGTCCTGCCTCCTCTGATCTCCGAAAGTTCTTTCCCAAGCTTGCGATAGCTTTCTCCTGGATTCCCCTCTGTCCTGCCTCCCCCATCTCCCAAAGTTCTTTCCCCATCTTGTGATGCTCCCTACTGGATTCCCCTCTGTCCTGCCTCCTCTGATCTCCGAAAGTTCTTTCCCTAGAGTGTGATAGCTTTCTATTGGATTCCCCTCTGTTCTGCCTCCCCCACCTCCGAAAGTTCTTTCCCTACCGTGCGATAGCTTTCTATTGATTTCCCCTCTGTCCTGCCTCCCCCATCTCCCAAAGTTTTTCCCCCAGCATGTGATGCTCCCTCCTGGATTCCCCTCTGTCCTGCCTCCTCCGACCTCCCAAAGTTCTTTCCCCAGTTTGCTATAGCTTTCTCCTGGATTCCCCTCTGTCCTGCCTACTCCGATCTCCCAAAGTTCTTTCCCTAGCATGGATAGATTTCTCCTTGATAGTTTTCTCCTGGATTCCCCTTTGTCCTGCCTCCCCCATCTCCCAAACTTCTTGCCCCATCTTGTGATGCTCCCAACTGGATTCCCCTCTGTCCTGCCTCCTCTGATCTCCGAAAGTTCTTTCCCAAGCTTGCGATAGCTTTCTCCTGGATTCCCCTCTGTCCTGCCTCCCCCATCTCCCAAAGTTCTTTCCCCATCTTGTGATGCTCCCTACTGGATTCCCCTCTGTCCTGCCTCCTCTGATCTCCGAAAGTTCTTTCCCTAGAGTGTGATAGCTTTCTATTGGATTCCCCTCTGTTCTGCCTCCCCCACCTCCGAAAGTTCTTTCCCTACCGTGCGATAGCTTTCTATTGATTTCCCCTCTGTCCTGCCTCCCCCATCTCCCAAAGTTCTTTCCCCCAGCATGTGATGCTCCCTCCTGGATTCCCCTCTGTCCTGCCTCCTCCGACCTCCCAAAGTTCTTTCCCCAGCGTGCAATAGCTTTCTCCTGGATTCCCCTCTGTCCTGCCTCTCTCATCTCCCAAAGTTCTTTCCCCAGTGTGAGATAGCTTTCTATTGATTTTCCCTCTATCTTGCCTCCTCCGATTTCCCAAAGTTCTTTCCCCAGTTTGCTATAGCTTTCTCCTGGATTCCCCTCTGTCCTGCCTACTCCGATCTCCCAAAGTTCTTGCCCCATCTTGTGATGCTCCCAACTGGATTCCCCTCTGTCCTGCCTCCTCTGATCTCCTAAAGTTCTTTCCCTAGAGTGTGATAGCTTTCTATTGGATTCCCCTCTGTCCTGCCTCCCCCATCTCCCAAAGTTCTTTCCCCATCTTGTGATGCTCCCTACTGGATTCCCCTCTGTCCTGCCTCCTCTGATCTCCGAAAGTTCTTTCCCTAGAGTGTGATAGCTTTCTATTGGATTCCCCTCTGTTCTGCCTCCCCCACCTCCCAAAGTTCTTTCCATACCGTGCGATAGCTTTCTATTGATTTCCCCTCTGTCCTGCCTCCCCCATCTCCCAAAGTTCTTTCCCCCAGCATGTGATGCTCCCTCCTGGATTCCCCTCTGTCCTGCCTCCTCCGACCTCCCAAAGTTCTTTCCCCAGTGTGAGATAGCTTTCTATTGATTTTCCCTCTATCTTGCCTCCTCCGATTTCCCAAAGTTCTTTCCCCAGTTTGCTATAGCTTTCTCCTGGATTCCCCTCTGTCCTGCCTCCTCCAATTTCCCAAAGTTCTTTCCCCAGCTTGCGATAGCTTTCTCCTGGATTACTCTCTGTCCTGCCTCCCCCATCTCCCAAAGTTCTTTCCCCATCTTGTGATGCTCCCTCCTGGATTCCCCTCTGTCCTGCCTCCCCCATCTCCCAAAGTTCTTTCCCCCAGCGTTGCAATAGCTTTCTTATGAATTCGCCTCTGTTCTACCTCCTCAGGCCTCCCAAGGGTTTTCCCCCAGTTTGCTATAGCTTTCTCCTGGATTCCCCTCTGTCCTGCCTCCTCATATCTCCGAAAGTTCTTTCCCTAGAGTACGATAGCTTTCTATTGGATTCCCCTCTGTCCTGCCTCCTCCAATTTCCCAAAGTTCTTTCCCCAGTTTGCTATAGCTTTCTCCTGGATTCCCCTCTGTCCTGCCTCCCCCATCTCCCAAAGTTCTTTCCCTAGCGTGTGATAGCTTTCTATTGGATTCCCCTCTGTCCTGCCTCCTCCAATTTCCCAAAGTTCTTTCCCTAGCGTGCGATAGATTTCTCCTGGATTCCCCTCTGTCCTGCCTACTCCGATCTCCCAAAGTTCTTTCCCTCCCTGCGATAGCTTTCTCCTGGATTCCCCTCTGTCCTACCTCCTCAGATCTCCCAAAGTTCTTTCCCCAGCGTGCAACAGCTTTCTCCTGGATTCCCCTCTGTCCTGCCTACTGCGATTTCCCAAAGTTCTTTCCCCATCTTGTGATGCTCCCTCCTGGATTCCCCTCTGTCCTGCCTCCTCAGATCTCCGAAAGTACTTTCCCTAGAGTACGATAGCTTTCTATTGGATTCCCCTCTGTCCTGCCTCCTCCGATTTCCCAAAGTTCTTTCCCCAGCTTGCTATAGCTTTCTCCTGGATTCCCCTCTGTCCTGCCTCCCCCATCTCCCAAACTTCTTTCCCCATCTTGCGATGCTCCCAACTGGATTCCCCTCTGTCCTGCCTCCCCCATCTCCCAAAGTTCTTTCCCCATCCTGTGATGCTCCCTCCTGGATTCCCCTCTGTCCTGCCTCCTAAGATCTCCCAAAGTTCTTTCCCCAGCTTGCGATAGATTTCTTCTGGATTACCCTCTGTCCTGCCTCCTCCGACCTCCCAAAGTTCTTTCCCCAGTTTGCTATAGCTTTCTCCTGGATTCCGCTCTGTCCTGCCTCCCCCATCTCCCAAAGTTCTATCCCCAGCTTGCGATAGATTTCTCCTGGATTCCCCTCTGTCCTGCCTACTCCGATCTCCCAAAGTTCTTTCCCTCCGTGCGATAGCTTTCTCCTGGATTCCCCTCTGTCCTGCCTCCTCAGATCTCCCAAAGTTCTTTCCCCAGCGTGCAACAGCTTTCTCCTGGATTCCCCTCTGTCCTGCCTCCACCGATCTCCCAAAGTTCTTTCTCCAGCGTGCGATAGATTTCTCCTGGATTCCCCTCTGTCCTGCCTACTCCGATTTCCCAAAGTTCTTTCCCCAGCTTGCTATAAATTTCTCCTGGATTCCCCTCTGTCCTGCCTACTCCGATCTCCCAAAGTTCTTTCCCTAGCGTGCGATAGATTTCTCCTTGATAGATTTCTCCTGGATTCCCCTTTGTCCTGCCTCCTCCGATTTCCCAAAGTTCTTTCCCCATCTTGCGATGCTCCCAACTGGATTCCCCTCTGTCCTGCCTCCTCAGATCTCCGAAAGTTCTTTCCCTAGAGTGCGATAGGTTTCTATTGATTTCCCCTCTGTCCAGCCTCCTCTGATTTCCCAAAGTTCTTTCCCCAGTTTGCTATAGCTTTCTCCTGGATTCCCCTCTGTCCTGCCTCTCTCATCTCCCAAAGTTCTTTCCCTAGCATGGATAGATTTCTCCTTGATAGTTTTCTCCTGGATTCCCCTTTGTCCTGCCTCCCCCATCTCCCAAACTTCTTGCCCCATCTTGTGATGCTCCCAACTGGATTCCCCTCTGTCCTGCCTCCTCTGATCTCCGAAAGTTCTTTCCCAAGCTTGCGATAGCTTTCTCCTGGATTCCCCTCTGTCCTGCCTCCCCCATCTCCCAAAGTTCTTTCCCCATCTTGTGATGCTCCCTACTGGATTCCCCTCTGTCCTGCCTCCTCTGATCTCCGAAAGTTCTTTCCCTAGAGTGTGATAGCTTTCTATTGGATTCCCCTCTGTTCTGCCTCCCCCACCTCCGAAAGTTCTTTCCCTACCGTGCGATAGCTTTCTATTGATTTCCCCTCTGTCCTGCCTCCCCCATCTCCCAAAGTTTTTCCCCCAGCATGTGATGCTCCCTCCTGGATTCCCCTCTGTCCTGCCTCCTCCGACCTCCCAAAGTTCTTTCCCCAGTTTGCTATAGCTTTCTCCTGGATTCCCCTCTGTCCTGCCTACTCCGATCTCCCAAAGTTCTTTCCCTAGCATGGATAGATTTCCCCTTGATAGTTTTCTCCTGGATTCCCCTTTGTCCTGCCTCCCCCATCTCCCAAACTTCTTGCCCCATCTTGTGATGCTCCCAACTGGATTCCCCTCTGTCCTGCCTCCTCTGATCTCCGAAAGTTCTTTCCCAAGCTTGCGATAGCTTTCTCCTGGATTCCCCTCTGTCCTGCCTCCCCCATCTCCCAAAGTTCTTTCCCCATCTTGTGATGCTCCCTACTGGATTCCCCTCTGTCCTGCCTCCTCTGATCTCCGAAAGTTCTTTCCCTAGAGTGTGATAGCTTTCTATTGGATTCCCCTCTGTTCTGCCTCCCCCACCTCCGAAAGTTCTTTCCCTACCGTGCGATAGCTTTCTATTGATTTCCCCTCTGTCCTGCCTCCCCCATCTCCCAAAGTTCTTTCCCCCAGCATGTGATGCTCCCTCCTGGATTCCCCTCTGTCCTGCCTCCTCCGACCTCCCAAAGTTCTTTCCCCAGCGTGCAATAGCTTTCTCCTGGATTCCCCTCTGTCCTGCCTCTCTCATCTCCCAAAGTTCTTTCCCCAGTGTGAGATAGCTTTCTATTGATTTTCCCTCTATCTTGCCTCCTCCGATTTCCCAAAGTTCTTTCCCCAGTTTGCTATAGCTTTCTCCTGGATTCCCCTCTGTCCTGCCTACTCCGATCTCCCAAAGTTCTTGCCCCATCTTGTGATGCTCCCAACTGGATTCCCCTCTGTCCTGCCTCCTCTGATCTCCTAAAGTTCTTTCCCTAGAGTGTGATAGCTTTCTATTGGATTCCCCTCTGTCCTGCCTCCCCCATCTCCCAAAGTTCTTTCCCCATCTTGTGATGCTCCCTACTGGATTCCCCTCTGTCCTGCCTCCTCTGATCTCCGAAAGTTCTTTCCCTAGAGTGTGATAGCTTTCTATTGGATTCCCCTCTGTTCTGCCTCCCCCACCTCCCAAAGTTCTTTCCCTACCGTGCGATAGCTTTCTATTGATTTCCCCTCTGTCCTGCCTCCCCCATCTCCCAAAGTTCTTTCCCCCAGCATGTGATGCTCCCTCCTGGATTCCTCTCTGTCCTGCCTCCTCCGACCTCCCAAAGTTCTTTCCCCAGTGTGAGATAGCTTTCTATTGATTTTCCCTCTATCTTGCCTCCTCCGATTTCCCAAAGTTCTTTCCCCAGTTTGCTATAGCTTTCTCCTGGATTCCCGTCTGTCCTGCCTCCTCATATCTCCGAAAGTTCTTTCCCTAGAGTACGATAGCTTTCTATTGGATTCCCCTCTGTCCTGCCTCCTCCAATTTCCCAAAGTTCTTTCCCCAGCTTGCGATAGCTTTCTCCTGGATTACTCTCTGTCCTGCCTCCCCCATCTCCCAAAGTTCTTTCCCCATCTTGTGATGCTCCCTCCTGGATTCCCCTCTGTCCTGCCTCCCCCATCTCCCAAAGTTCTTTCCCCCAGCGTTGCAATAGCTTTCTTATGAATTCGCCTCTGTTCTACCTCCTCAGGCCTCCCAAGGGTTTTCCCCCAGTTTGCTATAGCTTTCTCCTGGATTCCCCTCTGTCCTGCCTCCTCATATCTCCGAAAGTTCTTTCCCTAGAGTACGATAGCTTTCTATTGGATTCCCCTCTGTCCTGCCTCCTCCAATTTCCCAAAGTTCTTTCCCCAGTTTGCTATAGCTTTCTCCTGGATTCCCCTCTGTCCTGCCTCCCCCATCTCCCAAAGTTCTTTCCCTAGCGTGTGATAGCTTTCTATTGGATTCCCCTCTGTCCTGCCTACTCCGATCTCCCAAAGTTCTTTCCCTAGCGTGCGATAGATTTCTCCTGGATTCCCCTTTGTCCTGCCTCCCCCATCTCCCAAACTTCTTGCCCCATCTTGTGATGCTCCCAACTGGATTCCCCTCTGTCCTGCCTCCTCTGATCTCCGAAAGTTCTTTCCCAAGCTTGCGATAGCTTTCTCCTGGATTCCCCTCTGTCCTGCCTCCCCCATCTCCCAAAGTTCTTTCCCCATCTTGTGATGCTCCCTACTGGATTCCCCTCTGTCCTGCCTCCTCTGATCTCCGAAAGTTCTTTCCCTAGAGTGTGATAGCTTTTTATTGGATTCCCCTCTGTTCTGCCTCCCCCACCTCCGAAAGTTCTTTCCCTACCGTGCGATAGCTTTCTATTGATTTCCCCTCTGTCCTGCCTCCCCCATCTCCCAAAGTTCTTTCCCCCAGCATGTGATGCTCCCTCCTGGATTCCCCTCTGTCCTGCCTCCTCCGACCTCCCAAAGTTCTTTCCCCAGCGTGCAATAGCTTTCTCCTGGATTCCCCTCTGTCCTGCCTCTCTCATCTCCCAAAGTTCTTTCCCCAGTGTGAGATAGCTTTCTATTGATTTTCCCTCTATCTTGCCTCCTCCGATTTCCCAAAGTTCTTTCCCCAGTTTGCTATAGCTTTCTCCTGGATTCCCCTCTGTCCTGCCTACTCCGATCTCCCAAAGTTCTTGCCCCATCTTGTGATGCTCCCAACTGGATTCCCCTCTGTCCTGCCTCCTCTGATCTCCTAAAGTTCTTTCCCTAGAGTGTGATAGCTTTCTATTGGATTCCCCTCTGTCCTGCCTCCCCCATCTCCCAAAGTTCTTTCCCCATCTTGTGATGCTCCCTACTGGATTCCCCTCTGTCCTGCCTCCTCTGATCTCCGAAAGTTCTTTCCCTAGAGTGTGATAGCTTTCTATTGGATTCCCCTCTGTTCTGCCTCCCCCACCTCCCAAAGTTCTTTCCCTACCGTGCGATAGCTTTCTATTGATTTCCCCTCTGTCCTGCCTCCCCCATCTCCCAAAGTTCTTTCCCCCAGCATGTGATGCTCCCTCCTGGATTCCTCTCTGTCCTGCCTCCTCCGACCTCCCAAAGTTCTTTCCCCAGTGTGAGATAGCTTTCTATTGATTTTCCCTCTATCTTGCCTCCTCCGATTTCCCAAAGTTCTTTCCCCAGTTTGCTATAGCTTTCTCCTGGATTCCCGTCTGTCCTGCCTCCTCATATCTCCGAAAGTTCTTTCCCTAGAGTACGATAGCTTTCTATTGGATTCCCCTCTGTCCTGCCTCCTCCAATTTCCCAAAGTTCTTTCCCCAGCTTGCGATAGCTTTCTCCTGGATTACTCTCTGTCCTGCCTCCCCCATCTCCCAAAGTTCTTTCCCCATCTTGTGATGCTCCCTCCTGGATTCCCCTCTGTCCTGCCTCCCCCATCTCCCAAAGTTCTTTCCCCCAGCGTTGCAATAGCTTTCTTATGAATTCGCCTCTGTTCTACCTCCTCAGGCCTCCCAAGGGTTTTCCCCCAGTTTGCTATAGCTTTCTCCTGGATTCCCCTCTGTCCTGCCTCCTCATATCTCCGAAAGTTCTTTCCCTAGAGTACGATAGCTTTCTATTGGATTCCCCTCTGTCCTGCCTCCTCCAATTTCCCAAAGTTCTTTCCCCAGTTTGCTATAGCTTTCTCCTGGATTCCCCTCTGTCCTGCCTCCCCCATCTCCCAAAGTTCTTTCCCTTGCGTGTGATAGCTTTCTATTGGATTCCCCTCTGTCCTGCCTACTCCGATCTCCCAAAGTTCTTTCCCTAGCGTGCGATAGATTTCTCCTGGATTCCCCTTTGTCCTGCCTACTGCGATCTCCCAAAGTTCTTTCCCTAGCGTGCGATAGATTTCTCCTGGATAGATTTCTCCTGGATTCCCCTCTGTCCTGCCTACTCTGATCTCCCAAAGTTCTTTCCCTAGCGTGTGATAGCTTTCTATTGATTTCCCCTCTGTCCTGCCTCCTCCGATTTCCCAAAGTTCTTTCCCTAGCGTGTGATAGCTTTCTATTGGATTCCCCTCTGTCCTGCCTCCTCCGATTTCCCAAAGTTCTTTCTCCAGCGTGCGATAGATTTCTCCTGGATTCCCCTCTGTCCTGCCTCCTCCGATTTCCCAAAGTTCTTTCCCCATCTTGCGATGCTCCCAACTGGATTCCCCTCTGTCCTGCCTCCTCAGATTTCCCAAAGTTCTTTCCCCAGTTTGCTATAGCTTTCTCCTAGATTCCCCTCTGTCCTGCCTCCCCCATCTCCCAAACTTCTTTCCCTACCGTGCGATAGCTTTCTCCTGGATTCCCCTCTGTCCTGCCTCCTCAGATCTCCGAAAGTTCTTTCCCTAGAGTGTGATAGCTTTCTATTGGATTCCCCTCTTTTCTGCCTCCCCCACCTCCCAAAGTTCTTTCCCTACTGTGCGATAGGTTTCTATTGATTTCCCCTCTGTCCAGCCTCCTCTGATTTCCCAAAGTTCTTTCCCCAGTTTGCTATAGCTTTCTCCTAGATTCCCCTCTGTCCTGCCTCCCCCATCTCCCAAACTTCTTTCCCTACCGTGCGATAGCTTTCTCCTGGATTCCCCTCTGTCCTGCCTCCTCAGATCTCCGAAAGTTCTTTCCCTAGAGTGTGATAGCTTTCTATTGGATTCCCCTCTTTTCTGCCTCCCCCACCTCCCAAAGTTCTTTCCCTACTGTGCGATAGCTTTCTATTGATTTCCCCTCTGTCCTGCCTCCCCCATCTCCCAAACTTCTTGCCCCATCTTGTGATGCTCCCAACTGGATTCCCCTCTGTCCTGCCTCCTCTGATCTCCGAAAGTTCTTTCCCAAGCTTGCGATAGCTTTCTCCTGGATTACCCTATGTCCTGCCTCCCCCATCTCCCAAAGTTCTTTCCCCATCTTGTGATGCTCCCTCCTGGATTCCCCTCTGTCCTGCCTCCCCCATCTCCCAAAGTTCTTTCCCCCAGCGTTGCAATAGCTTTCTTCTGAATTCGCCTCTGTTCTACCTCCTCAGGCCTCCCAAGGGTTTTCCCCCAGTTTGCTATAGCTTTCTCCTCGATTCCCCTCTGTCCTGCCTCCTCCAATTTCCCAAAGTTCTTTCCCCAGTTTGCTATAGCTTTCTCCTGGATTCCCCTCTGTCCTGCCTCCCCCATCTCCCAAAGTTCTTTCCCTAGCGTGTGATAGCTTTCTATTGGATTCCCCTCTGTCCTGCCTCCTCCAATTTCCCAAAGTTCTTTCCCCAGCTTGCTATAGCTTTCTCCTGGATTCCCCTCTGTCCTGCCAACTCCGATCTCCCAAAGTTCTTTCCCTAGCGTGTGATAGCTTTCTATTTATTTCCCCTCTGTCCTGCCTCCTCCGATTTCCCAAAGTTCTTTCCCCAGTTTGCTATAGCTTTCTCCTGGATTCCCCTCTGTCCTGCCTCCTCAGATCTCCCAAAGTTCTTTCCCCAGCGTGCAACAGCTTTCTCCTGGATTCCCCTCTGTCCTGCCTCCACCGATCTCCCAAAGTTCTTTCTCCAGCGTGCGATAGATTTCTCCTGGATTCCCCTCTGTCCTGCCTACTCCGATTTCCCAAAGTTCTTTCCCCAGCTTGCTATAAATTTCTCCTGGATTCCCCTCTGTCCTGCCTACTCCGATCTCCCAAAGTTCTTTCCCTAGCGTGCGATAGATTTCTCCTTGATAGATTTCTCCTGGATTCCCCTTTGTCCTGCCTCCTCCGATCTCCGAAAGTTCTTTCCCTAGAGTGCGATAGGTTTCTATTGATTTCCCCTCTGTCCAGCCTCCTCTGATTTCCCAAAGTTCTTTCCCCAGTTTGCTATAGCTTTCTCCTCGATTCCCCTCTGTCCTGCCTCCCCCATCTCCCAAACTTCTTGCCCCATCTTGTGATGCTCCCAACTGGATTCCCCTCTGTCCTGCCTCCTCAGATCTCCGAAAGTTCTTTCCCTAGAGTGCGATAGGTTTCTATTGATTTCCCCTCTGTCCAGCCTCCTCTGATTTCCCAAAGTTCTTTCCCCAGTTTGCTATAGCTTTCTCCTCGATTCCCCTCTGTCCTGCCTCCCCCATCTCCCAAACTTCTTGCCCCATCTTGTGATGCTCCCAACTGGATTCCCCTCTGTCCTGCCTCCCCCATCTCCCAAAGTTCTTTCCCCAGCTTGCGGTAGATTTCTCCTGGATTCCCCTCTGTCCTGCCTACTCCGATCTCCCAAAGTTCTTTCCCTCCGTGCGATAGCTTTCTCCTGGATTCCCCTCTGTCCTACCTCCTCAGATCTCCCAAAGTTCTTTCCCCAGCGTGCAACAGCTTTCTCCTGGATTCCCCTCTGTCCTGCCTACTGCGATTTCCCAAAGTTCTTTCCCCATCTTGTGATGCTCCCTCCTGGATTCCCCTCTGTCCTGCCTCCTCAGATCTCCGAAAGTACTTTCCCTAGAGTACGATAGCTTTCTATTGGATTCCCCTCTGTCCTGCCTCCTCCGATTTCCCAAAGTTCTTTCCCCAGTTTGCTATAGCTTTCTCCTGGATTCCCCTCTGTCCTGCCTCCTCCGACCTCCCAAAGTTCTTTCCCCATCTTGCGATGCTCCCAACTAGATTCCCCTCTGTCCTGCCTCCCCCATCTCCCAAAGTTCTTTCCCCATCCTGTGATGCTCCCTCCTGGATTCCCCTCTGTCCTGCCTCCTCAGATCTCCCAAAGTTCTTTCCCCAGCTTGCGATAGATTTCTTCTGGATTACCCTCTGTCCTGCCTCCTCCGACCTCCCAAAGTTCTTTCCCCAGTTTGCTATAGCTTTCTCCTGGATTCCGCTCTGTCCTGCCTCCCCCATCTCCCAAAGTTCTATCCCCAGCTTGCGATAGATTTCTCCTGGATTCCCCTCTGTCCTGCCCCCTCCGGTCCCCAAAGGTCCTTTCCCCAGCGTGCGATAGCTTTCTACTGGATTCCTTTCTGTCTTGCCCTCTCCGATATCCCAACCTCCCTCCCCCAGCGTGCAATAGTTTTCTACTGGATTCCCCTCTGTCTTGCCCTCTCCCAAGGTCCTTTTCCCAGCATGCGATAGCTTTCTACTGGATTCCTCTCTGTCTTGCCCCCTCCGGTCCCCCAAGGTCCTTTCCCCAGCGTGCGATAGTTTTCTACTGGATTCCCCTCTGTCTTGCCCTCTCCGATATCCCAACCTCCCTCCCCTCCCTCCCCCAGCGTGCGATAGTTTTCTAC